>NC_063333.1:23796759-23838061 GCF_021869965.1 Rhincodon typus
AGTGGGCGAGAGTGTGTGTGTCTGAGAGAGAGACAGTGAGTGGGAGAGAGAGTGTATGTGTATGTGCATGTGTCAGAGAGAGAGTGAGTGGGAGAGAGAGAGTGTGTGTGTGTGTGTGTGTCTGTGTATGTGTGTGAGAGAGAGTGGGCGAGAGTGTGTGCGTGAGAGAGAGTGAGTTGGAGATTGTGTGTGTGTGTCTGTGTGTGTGAGAGAGAGAGAGAGTGGGCGAGAGTGTGTGTGTCTGAGAGAGAGAGAGTGGGAGAGAGAGTGTGTGTGTGTGTGTGAGAGAGAGAGAGAGTGTGTGTGTGTGTGTGAGAGAGTGTGTGTGTGTGTGAGAGTGTCTGTGCGTGTGCATGCGTGCATGTGTGTGTGTGTGTGTGAGAGTGTGTGTGTGTGTGTGTGTGAGAGTGTGTGTGTGTGTGTGTGTGTGTGAGAGTGTCTGTGCGTGTGCGTGCGTGCATGTGTGTGTGTGTCCTACGCATCAGGCACAAGTCCTGCAGGAATAACTCATTATGTTCATTCATGATCAGGATGTTCTTGTTGCTCACAGTGTGGATCAATTCACATCCGTTTTTTGTACCCGAGCCTGACCTTTATTGAAGGTCCTCATCATCACCTAATACAATCTGGAATATCCTGGTTTCAATTTTTTTTCCGGCTTGAGATTCTCTCCACCTATTTAGCACAAGAATTAAATAACCTTTTTGCATGATATGCCACTGAATATTGTGTTTGTGTTTTTTTCTCTATATATGTTTGTCACGTCCATTCGAACATGTTATTAAATGGCGTCTCTGTAAATGTTCTTATCTCTATAAATAATGGCCTTCTGGAGAGATGTGTTAACAGGACAGATATGTGCTACTCTTCTGTCAGTTTAATTGGTACCCCTGCTGTGAAATGTTCTGTGGATCAAAGGACTAAAATATTAATCATTACAGAGAATAAAATGGTTTAAAAGCCACAGAATAATGCAATTTTGACACACATTCTGGCAAGTCTGAACTATTAGTGCCAGTGAGTTCAAATCAGCCATCAGGAACTTGTGCAATTTAAGTGTTTGTCAATAAATTAACAATATGTTTAATGAGATTTGCTGTGACCAAGATGCTGAACACAGACTGACAAATTAGCCATCTTGAAGTGCGTAAAAAGAGTGTTAGCTCTTTGGCAATCACTGCTCTTGTTCAGACAGACAGTTATTACCATGAATAGAAAGTAGGCTCACAATCCTGGCAGTGCAGAAAGAGGCCATTCAGCCCATTTAAGTCTACACCAACCCTCCAAAGAGCATCCTACCCAGACCCTTACTCTGTTCCTGTAACCGTGCATTTACCATTGCTAAACCACGTAGCCCACATGTTCCTGGGCACTTCAGGCAATTTAGCTTGGTCGATCCACCTAGCCCGCACACCTTTGGACTGTGGGAGGAAACTGGAGCATCTGGAGGAAACCCACGCAGACAATGGGAGAATGTGCAAACTCTACACAGTCACCCAAGGCTGGAATCAAACCAGGGTCCCTGATGCTGCAAGACAGTAGTGCTGACCACTGAGTCACTGTGCCACTTCACTCCATCACATGAAAATCAAGTGGCTTAGTGCCAACCCTACAATCAAAAGTACATTTTGAACATGCAAGCTTTTGGCATAAAACTTTGTTTGTAATCACTAGTTATTTAAAATAAATATTTACTGTCAAATAAACTATTTATTTTAGTTATTACCTATCAAGTGACAACTTAGGAACATAAGAAATAAAAGAAGCAGAAGGCCATTGTGCCTTTTGAATGGGATCAGTATTCAATATGACAAATGTAAGTCATTTCTACTTTCCTGCAACAAGCCCATACCCCTTAATTCACTTAGTTGCCAAAATTCTATCTCCATCTTGAATACATTTAACAATAGAGTATTCACAGTTCTTGGGTAAAGATTTCCAAAGAGTACAATCTTTTGGTAAAGAAATTTCTCCTCATCATAGTCCCAAATGACTGACCCCTTATTCTGAGACTCTGTGTGTGGTCGTCCCTTGGAACGAGGATAACACTTGCTCATAGCAAGATTCTGTGTATGAAGTTTTTTTTAATTTTGGGAAGCTGTTTTGCTGCAGCTACAACATGGATCTGGCTTAACAGGAAACTTTTCCTCTCTTACCGCTTGCCCCGAATAGAGTCACAGAGTTATACAGTATGGAAACAGACCCTTTGGTTCAACTTATCCATGCCGACCAAACATCTCAATCTGACCTAGTCCCATTTGCCAGCATTTGGCCCACATCACTCTAAACACTTCCTATTCACATACCCATCCAGATGCCTCTTAAATGTTGTAATTGTACCCGTCTCCACCACTTCCTCTGGCAGTTCGCTCCATACATACACCACCCTCTGCTTGAGAAAGTTACCCCTCAAGTCCTTTTTAAATCTTTCCCCTCTCACTTTAGTCATATACCCTCTGGTTTTGAACTCCACAATCCTGGGGAAAAGATTTTGGCTATTCACCCTATCCATGTCCATCATGATTTTACAAACATTATCCCCTCTGCCGCTAACGTTCCAGGAAGAAAAACGCCAACTTATTCAGCCTCTCCCTATAGCTCAAACCCTCTAATTTTGGCAACATCCTTGTAAATCTTTTCTGCATCCACTCAAATTTAACAACATCATTGCTGTAGAAGGGCAACCAGATCTCTCAGAAAGATTTACAAGTTGGTAATGAATCTGATAATTAATCTTCTGCAACTGTCAAACCTTGAGGTGGAACTTGAGTTAGAATTTGCACCCAAAAGATAGGGTTGTTACTACTGTGCCTCAAGACCTCCTTCCTTTGGAGACTGTGACTCCTTGTTCTAGACTCTGTACTTAGAGGAAACATCCTCCCAATTATCATCATTTGGCCTTAAACCTCATAAGAATTGTATATTTTTGAATGAGATTTCCTCTTAATCCTCAGAATGCTAGAGGATATACGTTCAGTCTACTCAATCTCTCCTCATAGACTGATTGTCTCATTCCAGGGATAATTCTGGTAAACCTTCATCATACTCCTTTTATTACTTTACATCTCCCAGTCAGTATACATTTATAAGCAGAGTCATTATATCATCACTGTATCACAGCATGTGAACTGTGGGTATAAAGATCTCAGACTCCATGTTGACAGGGGCCACTTGAAGCAGGACACACCAATAGAAACATGCTTCACTTTGTAACTGAATTGCTTAATGTTAGTCCAGACAATGAGTGTCTGTGAATGTGATATAAGTACGTTTTACTGAGCTGCAGTAATCATCTGGTGGATCTTGCATACCATGGTAACCACATCACGTTGCAAGGGATCACATAAAATTTGTTGCATCAGGTAAAGATACCCTACAAAGCACACATAACCCTCAGGGCAAGCATGTTCTTTCTTAGTTGAGAAAAACAAAACTGCTTATAGTACTCCAGGTGTAATCTCACTTAAGCACTATATAATTGCAGTAAGATTTCTTCACTCTTAGACTTTGAAGACCTATTTTAATAAAGAATAACATAACATTTGTCATCTTAATTGCTTGCTGTACTGAATGTTAACTTTCTGTGATTCATTTTCCATGACACTAGGTCTCTTGGAATACTGTTATGTGCCAGACCAAACCTCCTTTAAATATATCAAGGAAATAGCCTACAGCCTAACCTGTATCTTATTTAAAGGCAGGTGTAAGGTGTTATGTTTCTGATGTAATTTGAATGGTCGCACTGTGATTCAATGACTCTATGACATTACTAGGCCTTAGGCAAAACACTCTTTATTCTTACATTGAGTTAAAATACAGACAAAATAAAGGACAAATGGTATAACTTTAACTCTATTGGAAAACTTAACAGAATAATAGTTTATTTAACTACTAAATTGTAACTCTTCCAGTATAGTAACATCACATAAACACATTCTTGACAAAGGCAAATTCAGTAAAATAAATGGTCTTACGTGCAATGTTTCTCCAGTCCAGTAGAAAAGAATACCAGGAGAAAATTCTGGATGAAAAAGAGAACTTCATCTTTTTACAATGGCCAAAAAAGATGTATAGCAGCTTCTACATCTAACTTCAAAACCCCAACTGTTGGGAATTTAAACTAAAATCCTGGTTCTGTGAGAGCCTGGCTCCACCCATTCATGCTGCTTCTATTGTTCTAACTTACAATAAAAACCAGGGTCTCACAAGCTGTTTATTAGTTTTGAAGCGACAACTCGCTACCTCTGTCTCAAAACCTTTCTACAAAAAAAAGAACAAAGCACACCTCCTAAAGTCATAGGATCATCACAATACAAACATATCAAAGTCTCTCATCATGCAAAAAAATACTGTGTTTTTCGAGTTTCCTTTCCAAAGGGTACAAGTTGATCATTTCCCACATTATGTGCCATAATCTCTTATGTTTCTGTCCATCTCCCTAATTTGTCTCTATTCTTTGTCAGCCTCTTTGTGCTCTCATAGCATGCATTCCCAGGTAGCTTTGTTGTTACTCATGAACTAGGTGCTAGCTATCAGCAAGGAATACCTTCTCGCCCAAGCCTAGTGATGGCTTTAAATCTCAAATAAGAAAAATTTCAGATCGTAAAAAGAGCTTAGTCAGTGTTACCAGATATAGGCTGACTTGATTTGACTTATTGTAGTCACATGTACATAAGGACAGTGAAAAGCTTTGTTTTGCAAACAGTACAGGCAGATCATGGATCTTATAATGAAATATCCTTTTTGTAAGAGTTTTCAGACCATCAAAATAATCTCAGGTTAGATTGTGTCAAGAGTTATACTATAGAAGAAACTGCTTATTTAAGTTAACTGGTATCAGTACATAGAAACCTAATTTATTGCTATCTACTGGTGAATTCATGAGGAATTAAGTAAGAGACTATGATATTTTATTAATTGCTTTTGAATATTTTATTATACGATTCAATTTTGGTTACATTGTGGTAATGGCTACTAAATCATAGAGTATATGGTCATTAAAGATAACTTTAACATGATAATTTTATCTCAAAGTTACATAGAATGTTTCAATCCACTGTAAGAAGCAATTGGATATTCAACTAACTGTGAAGAGCAGTATACCCTCAGCCCAGTATGATTTAATAAGATGGAATGTTTTTACCCCAACCCATCAGACAAAGCCTCAGGAATTGACCTCAAAAATCGACTACTATGTATGTCTTTTTAAAATTTCATTTCAGTGTTAAGACTGGTCCTTGTAGCCCTGCAAACAGGCTGTCATTGTTCACTGTTAAATCTGATGGCAGAAAACAGGATTCTTGAGGATCTCTACAGGCCTCCCCTTTCAAGAGATCTATTTTGGAAGAAAAACGCCTCATGGATGCAAATTAGCAAAGGCTGGCAAGGCCATTTCACATCTCACTCCATCTGAAATATTATCTGAGAACTTGCTCCTGGCAAAATGTCAAATTCTCATTCCACTTTGATTCTGTTTTAAGTTTAACACCCTAACTGCTGGATTAGTTTGCTGATTTCCTTTGCAGTATTATTAGCAAATTTAGATACATTACAGTCAGTATCTTCTCCTAAAACAATATTATAGATTGTACATAGCTGAGGCTTAAGCTATGATCCTTGTGATACTTTCCTTCCTACAACCTGAAAACTGTCAGTTTATTCATACTGTCTGTTGTTTATTAACCAATTCAGAGTCCCATGCATCTTAATTTTGTGCGAACTTGTGTGGCACATATCAAATACTTTTTGAAAATATGAATACACTATTATCACTGGTTTTCCCCAAATCTACACTACTGGTTACATCCCCAAACTATGCTAATAGGTTCATCTAACACAATTTCTCTTTCATAAATCCAAGACTCTGCTTAAATGATATCATGATTTTCCAAATGCCCAGTTCGCTCACTAATAATTTTTACATATATAGAACATATTTTACGTATGTCACTTGATATTGATGCAAGGCTGGCTGATGTACAGACCTGATTTCTCTCTTCCTTCTTTCTTGAATAACTCGAATACATTTACTTCCTTCCAGTCCATGGGAAGTAAAATCTAAGGGCTTTTGGGAATTTGAAGCCAGCTTGATCTCCATTTGAAGAATCTTCCTGTTTGTATCACAATAAAGAATTATTAATATTTTGCTTAGGAGCATAGCCTACAGAAAAGCTCAAATGAAAGCAGAAAGGGCACAGAATGTGGGAAGATACCTGAAAGAGCTCAGCCTCAATTAGACTGAATGACTCATTGACAGTGACAAATTAGCGTCTCATCTACGTCTTGCAGTTCTTACACTGAGAATAAAGCATTGCTTGTAGATGGATATTTCCAATTGGAACGTAAGAGCAAACGTGTTTTGTTCCAATGGTAATGTAGATATTGATGCATAGTGAGTCAGTAGCATCTGAGGTCATGATGGTACCTATAATGATAGGAGAATGTAGCTGGTGACAAGACTGTATGACAGTGTCCCAATAATAGGGAAATCCTACAGGGATGTCACCAAGAGACACAAAGGAATGACTGTGTCTAAGTTAAGAGAGCATGACATTCATTACAAATTTTGAAGCCAAAGATTATTCAAGAGGCACCATTCTTATCCAGACATGAGGAAATCTGACTCAGCAATATCTATAGAATATCATGTAAAGTGAAGTAAAGCAAGCTACAAATGTTAGAAATCAGTAATAAATGCTGCAACAGCTGGAAATTTGTAATTGTTCAACCAGCAGTTAGAAAGGAAAAGGGAAAAAAAGTTTGTTTATTTTCATATTGTTTTATGAATGGATCATCATTTATTGGCCATCCCTAACTGTCCTTGAGAAGGTGGTGGTGAGCTGTCTTGCTGAACTGTTCCAGTCCTTGTTGATGCAGAATTGCTGGTAGGAGGGGAATTCAAGGATTTTGACCTAGCGATACTAAAAGAAGAACAGCATGGTTTCAAGTCAAGATGGTGTGTGGCTTGGAAGGGGTCTTGCATGTGCTGGTGTTCCCATGTATCAGCTGTGTTTGTCTTTCTAGGTGGTGGAGATTATTGGTTTAGACATTTCTGTAAATGGCAAAATTGTTGCCACAGTGTCTTGGCGGTACAGGGAGCAAATATTGAGGGTTGTGGATGTTTTGTCTCTGCAACATCTGACTGGTCTGTGGTATACTTCCAGCATTTCTGATTTCGATTTACGTATCATCAATGATAGAAATTTTCAGAGAAAAAGGAAGCCATTCGTGCAATGCATATTGAGGGAAGGTTATGCTCTTAATTATTGCAGGTTTGAATACAATGACAACTTGTACGTACGTTGTACCTTTAATACAATAAACTCAACAAGTACTTCACAGGAGATAACACAGTGTGGAGCTGGAGGAACACAGCAGGCCAGGCAGCATCAGAGGAGCAGGAAAGTTAATGTTTCAGGTCAGGATCCTTCTTCAGAAATGGTGGGAAGGGGAAGGGAACTCCGAAATAAATAGAGAGAGGAAGGGTGGGGCTGAGGAAGGTAGGTGGGATGGTGATAGGTGAGTGCACAGGAATACGATAAAACAAAATTTGGCACGTGCCACCAAAACAAAAATACATTAGAACACTAAAGAAGGAAGGAGAGAGAGAGTGTGTGCATGTAAGAGAAAGAGAGAGAGAAGATAAGATTTAATGAAGGAAATCCAGAGCTTCATGTTTTTAAGACAGTGTTAGGTTATTTATAAAGCTACAGCCCCATAGCACCAAAAATGTCAAAATTTACACATTAACAAACAATGTCCATTTGATGCTATTCAGTTGGTTTTGTTTTGTGGCTTTACAGAAAGGAAGTTCTGACATTGCACAATCTTCAGGTGAAATAGGGTTTGACTACAGGGATGAAGTAATTGGAGCAGACTAGATCAGTATCTCTTTGAAAATTCAATGTTCTGACCTTGTTTTTGAATAATACCTTGATTTCACACTATTCAGCAAAACTTTGGAAAGAAGAGGAGAGTTGGAGCAGATAAGTTTCCCCATTAAGGTATTGTAACAGAACCATAGTCGAAAAGTTAATAACTACAGCACATTCATTTTCGATGGACATTTCTCCATTAGAAATGTAAGCACAGAGATTTACAATAGCAAAATTTTGACACAAAGTATGAAAAGAATATTCCAAAAGGATACTAGGTGCAATGAATTTTTTATATGTTATTCACCACCTCCTGGTAGTTCCAATGCGAAATAATTCTGGGTACATAATTGGAGCAGGAACAGTATCGGTAGATGTAGAGATTCAACTGCTGCTGTGGACTCCAAATCATTGCAAATCAGTGCAAATGTGTAAGGTCACTGAGGGCTGATGGAGAAGAAGAAATATCTGGTGGCACATTGGGTAGCTTGGATTGGATCTACATTTGTGACTAATTGGTTGTTCTCTTTATGTCTTGACCATACACAATCTGCAGGTGAAACAAGGTGAAAGGGCTTTGCTGAAGTAACCGGAGGAAATCAGTCAGTGTTCTAAGCTTATTTTAAAATAATTTTGTATGTTATTAATCAAAACCAGTGGTGGTACTACAGTGTCTCAGTTTTGGAGCACCCTTAGATGCTGTGGAGAAATTCATATGCTCTGAATCTCCTCTTCTTTCAAGTTGATCCAGAAACAGTATAGCTCTGACCGGATAAAGGCTGAATGGAATTTTCACATAACTATAATAAAAAGCCTTTCAGGGAATTTGGGTGTTGCTGGCTGGGCCTGTATTGATAGACCGTGCCTAGTTTCTCTTGAGTGAATGGTGGTGAGCTGTATTCTTGGTTTGCTGCAGTCCATTTAATGTAGATAGATCCACAATGCTGTTAGGAAGGGAGTTTCAAGATTTTCATCTTGTGTAGGAACGGTTATATATTTCTAAGTCAGGGTGCTGAGTGACTTGGAGGGGACTTTCAGGTGTTTCTGCTGCTCTGGTCCTTCTAGGTTGTAATTGTGTGTTTGGAAGGTGCTATCTAAGGAACGTCGGTGAATTTTAACTGCATCTTATTATTACACTCACACTACAGAACGTTGATAGCGGAGGGAGTGTTTGTTTGTGGATGTGATGCCAATCAAGTGGGTGTCTTTGTCCTAGATAGTGTCAATCTTCCTGGATGTTGTTGAAGCTGCACTTTTCCAGGAAAGTTATTCCAATGCATTCCTGACTTGAACCTCGAAGACGGTGAACAGGAGTTGGGGCATCAGAAGGTAAGTTACTCACTGCAGGATTCCTAGTCTCTGACCTGTTCTTAAGGCTGCAATATTTATAAGGCTAATCTAGCTGAGTTTCTAGTCAATGGTAATCCCCAGGATGTTGATAGTGGGGGATTCAGTATTGGTAACGCCATTGAATATTAACAGATGATGGTTAGATTTTTTTTTTAGAAATGGCCATTACCTGGCACTTGTGTTGTTTGAATTTTACTTGCCACATGTCAGCTCAATCCTGGATATTGTCCAGGTCTTGCTGCATTTGGACACGAAATGCTTCACTATATGAGGAGTTGCGTATGGTGCTGAACATTGCATAATCAGCGAAAATCTCCACTTCTGACCTTAAAAGGAGGGAATGTCATTAACAAAGCAGCCAAAAATGGTTGGGCCTAGGACACTACCCTGAGGAGCTCCAGCGGACATTGTCTGGAGTTGAGATGACTGACCTCCACATCTTCCTATGTTCCAGCTATGATTCCAACCAGTGGAGAGTTTTCCCCCGATTCTCATTGACTCTGATTCCAAAGTATCATTGGCATTTCATGAAAACAGACTGAAATAATGGAAGTACATTTGGATTTTGTGTAGATTTCTAGATTGTATTAACCTTATCTTGTTGGAAAAATAATTGTGAGATAATGATGTACAGTGTTATTAATTCACTAAGTAGGCAGAAATTCAGATGATTAAAGACTATGTTATGTGTTGTGAATCTTTGGAAAATGCCCATCAATTTGTAGTGCCCTACTTTTACTTTTAATTATGTCTTCATATCTTTCACAATAAACACTTTAAACTCATTACTGAATGTTAGAATTCCTTGCTTTCGATATCTAGTGTTCATAGTTATTTATTTTCCACCAGAAATAAAATTTCTGTACAGGGGGAATAGGTTGTACATCTCAAGTCTGGTATGACACTTTGCCACAACTTGATGAAAAAAAATCCTCATCTTGGTGCTAAATGACATCTCCCTTATTTTTAAATGTTACCCCTGGGCTCTAGACTCCTCAACCCAGGGGAAATAGCTTACCCACACATATCTTGTCTATCTCTTTAAGTATTTTGTACACTTCAATGAGATCACCTCTTATTCTTCAAAACTATGGAGAATACAACCTAAATAAAAACCAAAAGAACTGTGGATGCTGTAAATCAGGAACAAAAACAAAAGTTGTTGGAAAAGCTCAGCAGGTCTGGCAACATCTGTAAAGAAAAATCAGAGTTAACATTTGGGTTCGGTGACCCTTCCTTAGAAGAGTATACCCAAGTTTCTTTGCCCTTCTATTCTTGCCAACCTCCCACCATTTAAGAAATACTCTGTATAATTGTTCGTTCTATGAAAGTGGATAACCTCACATTTTTCCACATTATATTCCATCTGCCATGTTCTTGCCCACTCACAAAGCCTGCATTGACTATCTCTATAGGTCCCTCCTGCAACACTCTGGGATGTAGAGTGTCAGGTTCTGGGGATCTTATTGACTTTCAGTCCCATCGATTTCTCCAGTACAACCTTCTTAAAAGTACTAATTTCCATTAACTTCTCCTTCTCCACATTCACTTGGATTGCTAATTCAGGAAGATTTCTGATATTTTCTTCAATGAAAGCAGGTACAAAATAATCAGTTGGTTTCTCTGCCATTTCTCTATTCCCCATTACAAATTCTCCTGACTTTGTTTTAAATGGATCTACATTTATCTTAGCCAAATGTTTTTTTTTACATGCCTCTGTAAGCTTTTATAGTCCATTTTTATGTTTCTTGCTAGATTGCATTATATTCTGTTCTTCATTTCCTCATTAGTTTCGTTTCTTACAGTTTTTCTATACTCTAAAAACTCTCCAATCCTCAGATTTATTTCTATTTCTGGTCTCTCTAGGCTTTTCTTTTAATCTTATACAATCTCTTTGTCAGTCACTGTCCAAGATCTGAAAGCAGAATCTAGTGGCAATGCAAGATAAGTCTGAGACGTCATGGAAAGCAGTGTCTGATTGTACAATATCTAGGCATGAAGACAGACTGGATATGTAGCAAAAATCCCAACAAAATCAGAAAGAGTGCATCTACTGCCATGCGGACCTGTCATCAATGCAAGTGGCATCAGGATTGTTTAGCAGATGGAGTTGAATGCTATAATTGTGGCAAGTGCTAACATTTTTAGAAGTATTATCATTCAAAAGTAACACCCCATTTACAACAGTCATGCTTACAGCACAGTTGCTAACATGTTGGTCAAGCATCTCAACTCCAAGAGATCTCTCCTACTCTGTTTTCTCATGTGATCTTAATCATTGCTACGTCCACTGGTAGCATTACCCTCCACAAAGAACAACAATGAGCAGCATTTATGTCGCACTTCAAATGCATTAAAAATATCCCAAAGCACACCACTCCGCTACACAACAAAATTTGACATTGAGCCATATATTAGGTAAAATGATCAAAAATGGTTGAAGAGGTAGGTGTTACCTTAAAGCCAGAATGGAAAGTAAATAGTGATAGAGAAACTCAAGAAGGGAATTCCAGAGGCACAGCCCAGGTGGCTGAAGGCACAGTATGGAAGATTTGAGTTACAAAGAAAGGCTGGATAGACTGGGACTTTTTTCACTGAAGCGCAGGAGGTTGAGAGGCAACCTTATAGAAGTTTATAAAATAATGAGGTGTACAAATAGAGTTAATGGTAGTTGACTTTTCCCCAAGATGGGGGTTTCAAGACTAGGGGATGCATTTTTAAGGTGAAAGGAGAGAGGTTTAAAAAAGATAAGAGGGGCAATTCTTTTACACAGAGAGTGGTTCACATGTGGAATGAGCTTCCTAAGGACATGGTGGATGCAAGTACAGTGACAACATTTAAAAGAGATTTGGAGAAGTACATAAACCGGAAAGGTTTGGAGGGATATTGGCAGGCAGGTGCAACTAGTTTAGCTTGGGATTATGTTTGACATGGACTGGTTGGACCGAAGGTCTGTTTTCGTGCTATATGACTCTATGAATTAAATCGGCAAATTGAAAGAATTTGTAGGGGTGGAGGATGTTACAGAGATAGGGAAGAATGAGCCCATGTAGGGATTTGAAAACAAAGGTTGGAATTTTTAAAATTGAGGTGTTGCTTAACTGAGGTCAATGCAGATCACTGAGTGCAGAAGGAGCTGGAAGAGAAGGATTGGTGTGATTGGGACAAAGGCAGCAGAATTTTAAATGACCTTGTAACTTGTGAGGATAACTAGGAAGACCTGCCATGAGTCTACTGGAATAAGAATGCCTAGAGATATCAAAAACATGGATGAGAGTTTCAGCTGCAGATGAGTTAGGTTATGTGATGATGATAAAAAAGTAGCAAGGTTGTAAAGGTGTTAAAATATAGGCAGGAGCTCTTCTTGTGAGTCAATTATAACATAAATATTTCAAATGGTCTGATTAAACATCAGATAGTAACCAGGGAGACCAATAGAGTAGTAGCAAGGTAAAAAGGTGTTGGAAAGGGACTAAAAACAATGGCTTCCATCTCCCCAGTATTGAATTGGAGGAAGTTTCTGCTTATCCCACTATTGGATGCTACACAAACAATCTAATGGTCCAGAAACAGTGGAGGAGTGGAGAGAAGTGATGGTGAGGTAGAAAATGTGTAAATAAAAAACTGATGCTTATATTTTTGGATGAAATAGCCAAGGAGCAGTACATAGATTTATTATTGGAGGGGGCCAAGGACAGCTCCTACGGACACTGGAATAGTGTGGGAATGGAAAGAGAATGGATTGTGGATGGTTTTCTGGCTATAACTGGAATAGCTAAGAGTGAAACCAGATGACAGCCCTCCTATCGAGTGAGATAATGATCAAGAGGGTTTGCTGCAGAATTTCATAGTCAATTGAGTCAAAAAGTACAGACAAGTGTGAAGAATGAGGACCGATGATTTAGCCATGTGGGATATCATCAGTAAGAGCTATTTCTTTAATATATTAGGGACTGAAACCTGACTGGAGGGACTCAAACATGCAACAGCAATGTTTCACATTGCCAGTGACATTCACTGGACTGGAACATGATGAAGGAAAAATTACTTTGCCAAGTAGGGTATCTGCTTTCTTTTTGGTATGTGTGTAATGAAACATTTTTAGTGCAATTGAAAAGCATTGGCAAACCGATAGCACAGATCCAGGAAAATCATTTTCTGCATGAACTCATGATTATTCACCACTGATGGTGAGTTAAACTATTCAATGTAGTTTGAAATTATATGTATTAACATCTCTTAATATCTTGGTATCTGAAACTGAACTATTGAACCTTTTAAAACAAGATTATCTGATTGCATGGTTAGAGCAAATAGTGAAAAACTTTTCCTTGGTTAAATATACAATCATATTTTAAGAAATTGATATTTAAAATTTGATTAAAGAATTTTTCACTGATAACAATCATTTGGCATCTTGGATTTCAGAAAATATGTTGACACCTGAATCTGAAATTGTAGACCATATTTGCTAAATGTCAATAATGGGTTAATGCTCAAGATCATTGCACGGGAAGCAATAAATGCTCATCCAAGATATGCATAGTCTATAAGAGATAGCCAGGAGAGATTTGAGCTGATTGTGTGCCATAAAATCTGCTGGAGTGCACTGAAGAGGTAGCTTAACAATTAGATGAGGAAAAGCCAGTTAATGTAATCTCCGAATATTCAGAAATCACTTCATAATGTATAAACCTACACTGTGATTTTAGCAATAATATAGACAGAGGTCACAGGGCTTGGCCATGCATCAAAAATGAGTTTGAGTTGGGGAGCCAAGTTCTTGCACATTTATAAATGAACATGTACCCAGCATCAATACTGAGAATATGAGTGCTGCTTCTCAGTTGAAGAGCACATGCTGCAGTAAGTTGGGTTTAACCTTTCTCTCCCTCTCTTCCTCTTCTCCTAACTTTTTCTATCTTATGCGTATGGTTTTATCTCTTTTATACTGTTGCTGTTTGCATTAATCCATGTGAATTATTCATTCCATGACACTTAAACACATACTATACCAAACTGCACCCGTCCTTGTCAAGGTGATCCAGGCTATCTTGATATTTATCTCGATCTGATGTTCCCTGATCTTGAAGAGTAACAGAAAATGCTGCTGTTTATGGTTACAAAAGCTGGTACAGAAGACTAGTAAAGCATAAATGGCTATACTGCAGTAATACAGATAATTGAGTATCCAGGCATACAAAAGCACTGTTGAAATTTGACCTAAATGTAAGCATGTGTAGATTGACCTAGAAAGCAGGCTGCTTCTGACCTCTACACAGACATGCATTGTCAGCTACATTTGCAGGCTTTTAGTTTCCAGCTTTCAACAATAGTTTCTAATATAAAACGGAGCTTAAAATAAATGGATTATTTTTGTGAGAAATAAATTAATTGTCCAGCTCTCAAACCTGATCTCTAATTTCTTTTTTGCTGGGATTTATCTAATAGTGACTCAAGTGTGGTGATGAGGGCAAAGAAGATGACATGACGAAGGCATCACATGGCACAAGTCAGCATATTGTTACCATGGGGTAAACAAGGTAGGTGTCAATGGGCAAATTTGAGGCACTTAATGCTCCAGGGAATACTTTTTGCAGGTATGATGCAGAGAACCAAACAATGTGTGGCTTTGTGGGATGCGGGGTCATCAGACTGCATTGAGAGAAAACAAAAGGTTTCAGAACAGTAGGATGGGGGAGCAAGAATTCATAGCTTATGTGGGAACCAATAATAAAATAGAATAGGTTTGAAATTCTGAAAATGAACTTCAAAGAGCTAAATTCTAAATTAAGAAACAAAATGTCTGGAGCACTCCCGTTGCCATGTGCTGGAACAGACAAAAGAATTGCATTGTACTCAGAATGTGAATTTTTGTAGAACCTGGGGTTTCAGATTGCTTGAACAGTGGGACTATTTTTGGAATCACAGAAGACTGTACAGATTAAGTGGCCTGCAGTTAAGACAGAAAAGTACCCATTTTGTGGAAATAGAACATTGAGGCAAGTTTTAAGCTAATTAAAGAGGTGGATGGGGAAAATACACACTGTAAGTAATGTTAGAAGATGAACAACAAGAACAGCAACTATTTATATTGAGCTTTTAATATGACAAAATATCCTCAAACAGTGCACTGACTCATTATAAATCAATGTTTAGGAAAACACGAGGACAGGGTGAGTACAATTATTGAACAAAGGCTCTGTACAAAAATGTACATAGGGTAAAAAAAGAAAACAAGTCATGTAATAATAGACTTTATAGACACCGGCTACAACCTGAACATGATTGGGAGATACAAACTCCAGGCTGTTGAAACATTAGTGAAGATAGAAAAATTGAGGAAGGTGGGACAAAGAAAATATTGACACAGAAATAGCCAACAAAGGAGAAAACACGGATTTCCATTAGGCTGGTTGAGGAGTAGAAATGTATGGATAGAACTAAGAAATGGCAGATCTCTGGTATGAGTTGCCTCTGGTCATTTAAATGTAATCAGGGGAATATATAAAAATGATGACCGGGGATGCATGTGGCAAATTCACTATGGTTCTAATGGGAAATTCAAACCCAATTAGACAGAAAGAAACAGTTCAGATCTCATTGTGAAGGCAATGAATTTCTAGAATGCATCTGGGATAGGTTTCTAGAGCAATATTCTTTTGAACTGACAGACTTAGTGATGAGCAATGGACTGCAATTAGGTAACAATTTGACAAGTGCAAACTGTGACCGTAATACAATTGAGTGTGATATTACATTTGATGCATAAAAAAGGGAAGTTGCAATCCAAACTTTCACCTGAAGTAAGGCAATGTTGAAGGGATGAGAAGTAAAATGAGAGCAATAAATTATGCTGAATATTAGTGCCTAACCTTATTGGGAAAAATTCAAACATGTACTTTGTACCATGAAAACTCAGTACATAACTTCTAAATAAGAACAATTCCAAATATGTCTTTAAGTAGCCGTGGTCAATCATGAGACAATGTGAAGCTGAAAGGAAGTGATAACAAAAGTTAATGGAGAAATGGCAAGTAATCCTGCAGTCTCTGAAAGCTATAGAAAGCAACAAAGGACATATTTCTTAGCATACAAAGCAAACAAGAAGAGTTACAAGGAAGATTACATGAAAATACCTGTAACGAATAAGAAAGAGAACAGCAAAAGTTTTAATAAATATATTGAGAGCAAGACAGTGTTAAAGAAGTTTGTCTGTCCATTAAAGATGAAGGTAGGTGAGATTATAATGGATAATAAAGACTTGTTAAATCAATGTCTTTTTCATAACGGAAGATGACAACAGCACTATAAGAGAACCTAAAAATAGAAAGAATTTAAAGGATTTGATATAAGTGAAAAAAAATGATAATGGAAGTAGACAAATCTCCAGGGTCTGATGGTTGCTACTTCAGCATATTAAAAGATCTGGCGAGGAAATTGCAGTTGCATTAGTCATAATTCTCTGAAGCCTTCTGGCTTTAAAAATTGTGTCTTTAGATTGGAAAATTGCAAACATCACTCCATTATTTAGTAAGGGGCTAGAGGGAGAAATCAGGTAACTACATACCTTTCAATTTAACATCTTTATATGAAAGCCACTGGAATCTTTCAGGAACAGTGATTGAACACTTGCATATGAATCAGTTGATCACAGAGTGTGAATATGGATTTGTGAAGAATAAATTATGTCTCACTGGTCTAGTTGAAAGTTTTGAGCAGGCTCCCAGCAGAGTGCCATCATTTGGGTCAGGCATTAAACCAAGGATCTTTCTTTCTTGTTAGGTGGATGCATTATATCCTACAGCACTAATGGAAGAACAAAAAGGGTACTCTTCCTGATGTATTGGCCAATACTTATCCCTCAATTAATATCATGATTAAGTGGAGACAATCAAATCATTATCTCATTGCTTTTAGTGGAATTTTGTTGTGTAAAAGTTCCCTGCAAGGTTTTCTACATCACAGCAGTGACTGCATTTCAAAGACTACATTGACTGCGATGCACTTTTGGACATCTGGAACTTATAAAAGGAGCTATATAAATGCTAGAATTTCTCTTTTCTTGCCCAATCTCTCGTCATAATTTAGTCCCTTAACTTTATGCATCATCCTGGTGAAACATTATTGCACTTGCCCCAAGGCCTGTAAATTTTTCCTAATGTGGGAATCCCAAAACAGAACTGAGTACACCAAATTATCAGTGATCTGTAGAATTGTATTTAATTTTAATATTAGATTTTATGCTCTCTCCCGAATGAGAAATGCTAGTGCTGAACAATGGAAAATATAGTGATTGTAATGAATTCAGCCAGTTGTATCTCATAGAATGAGTTCCCTGATTGGGGCTGTTAATCTGGTCCAATCAGGGAGTCCTGCCTGACAGATAAGAGCAGGAGTGTCAGACATCCTGTTCACTCTGAGAGCTGGCTGTGATGGAGTTGGATCAGTGCCAAGGGGTTTCCATTTGTAAATAGAGGATAACTAGGTGACAGGACACTGGCCTCAATGGTGTTATTTCAGGAAACTAAGCTTCTTGGGCTCCCAGTATCAAATACTTTCTGGTTATGTAAGATTCAATAAGATGCAACCTTTAGTGTGGGGTTTACCTGCTGAGTGTACCTTAAACTTAGCTTCAGGTGAGCCCTGCTACTGCTACGTGCCAATACAGGAAACTAGTGAAAGCTGAACAATGGTTTCAAAGAGATTGGCAGAGTCCAAAGAAGCCAACAATTCAAAAATGACTCTGAAGATAAGCGTGTGTCATATGACAACAAATAATTACACTGAGAGTGCTGTGGAAAATGGGATATAAGCAAAGCTAACATTATGCACTCACATTGCATTGTGGAAATAAATCACAAGTACATGAAATTCTGAGGTGCGATAAAAAGGTTGAAGGTTCAAAATGTTTCCTAGGTGACTGAAACATGTCTTCTCCTCCTCCAGAAAGTCTTGCCTTTCTGCATTTACATTTTCGTGCATTTCACAGTATGTAACGGGGCTTTTAAATGTACTTGTGAAATTAAACTTAAACTCTCATCAGAGGAAGAAATCTCATTGAAGTCTAAGACATAATTCATCAATATATTTATGAGACCTACAAGGTTAATATAGGTTTCAATATGGAATAATTTTTCCCATGATGCAGTAATTAAGTTTGTCACTTCTAAAGGGGATCTGAGAGACTTATGGATTACTTTATAACAGAATCTTTCACTATTGAAACTTATATTTCACAATACCACTGATGATTAAAAATGCCTTGAGTTGTAGAATCAAAGAAGATGTTTCCACTTGTAGGTCAGCCCAGGATAAGATGGGTTGGAGTTGGGTGCAAGGTTTTGAAAAAATTAAAAATTAACACAATTAAGAGTTTTGGAAGAATTTCTTTACACAGGTCGAATGGTTGTTGTGGGTCAGGGAGGGGAAAGGGTTCAGAGTGCAGCTGGAAGCCCCATTGGATGTAATGTGTCAGTCACAGTTCTATCCACAGAGAGGAGGACAAGTATAACCTGACCTGCCCGTCAATCAATGTGGCACCTTCACCAAGTTGGTGCGCATGCTGTGATCAGGCCTGCAGTGGAACAACTGATTAAGGATACACTGCTTTGTTAGATCTGAGGTCCCCTTCACTATAGTCCAGACAGAATATACCACATCATCCTCAAGTGCTGTTCTCTGCACAGTTGGATATGCAATAGATGCTGAGGAAAGGCGGGATTGGGAACAGTCACCTAAGGAAAAGGGTGAGAACTTCAAACTGGAGAAAGCTTTCCTTGTGGATGACAGAGCTCAGATGCCTTGGTCCCTACAAGACAGTCAGGACCTGATTGGCACCCGGTTCCAGTAGATGAGAACTGGGTGCAGCAGACCATGATGGAGGGTCATGGTCAGGATGCCAGTACATGGTTTACATTGTGAGTGCCATCTGTTTCCATGTTCATTTTCTTTGTGTTCCCTTTTGCTGGCTGTCAATGAAGGCTCATGTTTACACTTTTCAGAATAGTTTCCTGTTTGATATGTCCTACATGACAATGGCAAGGTGAGGGTGACCACTGGGCATTGGGTAAGGAGTAGCAGGGACTCAGAGAGGGCCAACAGATGAATTGTGACAGAGGAGAGATTGAGTCTGGCCTGGTGGTTAAATGACCATTAGGGTGAGAGAAAAGGGTTGCATGTACAAAAGAGCGTCAATCATACCAGCTATGTGCTATGGGCAGTGTGACTTTGTAGCTGCTGTGCCATTTCACAGCTTGTGATAGGTAATGGCGATTGCCAGTGCATGACCAGGAGCACAACAGCCTCTTATAGATGGCCCAGGCACAAGGGACACTGGTTTTTTGGCGAATGTAGGCCGAATTATGAGAACGGCACATGGTAAGTTGGTAAAAATTGGACATGAGGGTCACCGTGGGGGAGGAAGGTATAGGTAGTTAATGAGGCACATTTGGTAAGATACAGTGAGAGGTCGCATTGGGTCTTATAACAGGAGCTTAATTTTATTTTAATGCCTTAAGTTACTGGAAATCATTGTACTTGCTTTAATTTATGCAGAAGAAAGTCTGAAGTTCATATGAACATGCATCTACATGATATATGCAAATATCTGCATGGATATTTAGCTATGAATAATGGTGGATAAGTAAGAACAAACAGGAGAAAGAGACTTCACAGTCATCTGTAGATTCAATGATAGCAAAGCCCAGAACATCAGTGCAAAAAGCAAGACTAAAGAATTTGCACTTGTCTTCAGTTAAAAGCAGCAAATGGCTGATGCATTTCTGCCTACCTGTGATCTCGCTGCTTCATAGATGTCATTCTTCAACAAATCTCATTTAGTCCATGTGATAACATGAAATGACTAAAGGCACTGGATACTGCAAAACTTATGGGCCCTGACAGCGTTCTAGCAATAATGTTGAAGACTCGTGCCCGTTACAAGCTGCACCCCTCACCAAGCTGTTGTCACTGGAATCTACCTGGCAATGTGGAAAGTTGCCCAAGGATGTTCTATCCACAGAAAGGATGACAAGTATAACCTGACCTGTCTGTCAATCTACTCTCAATCATCAGTAAAGTGAAGGAAGGGGTCATCGACAGTATTTTTTAATTCATGGGATGTTGGCATCGCTGGCTGAACGAGAATTTATTGCCTATCCTTAGTTGCGCTTGAGAAGGTGGTGGTGAGCTGCTTACAGTGTAATGAAGCAGCACTTGCAAAGGATAAACCTTCTCATTGATGCTTAGTTTGGGTTTTGCCAAGGCCACTCAGTCAGGAGCTCATTACAGCATTGGTTCAAACATGGAAAAAAGAGCTAAATACCAGACTGAGGGTGGCAACAAGGAGCCCTTGTAAAACTGGAGTCAATGGGAATCTGGAGGAAAATCTCCACGAGGTGTAGCCACACCTGACACAAAAGAAGATGCCTGTGGTTGTTGGAGGTCAGTCATCTCCATTCCAGGGCATCTCTGTAGGAGTTCCTCAGGGTAGTGCCTTCGTCCCAACCTTCTTCAGCTGCTTCCTTCAAAGACCTTCCCTCCATTATAAGGTCAGAATTGGGGATGATCGCTGATAATTACACAATGCTCAGCACCATACATTACTACGAAAAACCAAACCATGTTCAGCTGGATGTGTACACCATTCAAACTTGCACCAGTAAATGACAAGTAATATTTGCACCACAAAAGTGCCAGGTAATGACTATCTCCAACAAATGAAAATCCAAGGCCTAAATGACATTACAGGATACAAAATGAAACAGTGTAAGGTAGCAGACAGAGACACATCCCTCCCTGACATGGCCAATGTTTTCTATGCTCAGTTTAAGCAGACTACCACTGGCGTGACAACGCCTGCCTCCACAGCCCCAGACACACCTGTTCCCTCTGTCACTGCTTCAGACTCAGGTCAGTCTTCCTGGGAGTCAACCCAAGGAAAGCGATGGGCCTGGATGGTATCCCTGGCTGAGCACTCAGATCCTGTGCGGACCAACTGGTTAGGGTATTCACCAACATCTTCAACCTCTCCCTCCTACAAGCTGAAGTCCTCACCTGCTTCAAGAAGACCACCATCATCCCCGTACCCAAGAAAACACATGCAGTGTGCCTTAATGACTGATGCCCAATAGTTCTAACTTCAATAATCACGAAGTGCTTTGAGAAGCTGGTCATGGGCCACATCAACTCCAGTCTCCCAACGGTCCTTGATTCCCTACAGTTTGCCTACCAATATAATAGGTCCACAGAGGATGCCATATCCCTAGCCCTGCACTCATTCCTGGAATATCTGGACAACAAAGACACCTACATTAGACACCTGCTCATTGACTACAACTCAGCCTTCAACGCCATTATCCCCTCCAGACTGATCCCAAAACTGCATGACCTTGGTCTTGGCTCCACCCTCTGCAACTGCATCCTCAACTTTCTAACCCATAAGCCTCAATCCGCGAGGATAGGTAACTGCACCTCCTCCACAATAACACTCAACACTGGAGCCCCCCAAGGATGCGTCCTCAGCCCCCTACTGTACTCCCTGTACACCTATGACTGTGTTGCCAAATTACAAATGAATGCCACCTACAAGTTTGCTGGTGACACCACCATAGTCGGACAGATACCGAACAACATTGAGTCAAATTACAGAAGGGAGATCGAGGGCTTGGAGATGTGGTGCAATGAAAACAATCTGTCTCTCAATGTCAGCAACACTAAAGAACTGATCATCAACTTCAGAAACAAAGGAGGAGAACACACCCCCATCTACATCAACGGAACTGAGGTTGAGAGGGTGAAGAGCATTAAGTTCCGCGGAGTGACAATAACAGACTGCTCGTCCTGGACTTCCCATGTAAATGCAACAGTCAAGAAGAACAATAACGCCTCTTCTTCCTCAGGCAGCTCAGGAAATTTTGCACGTCCTAAGGTCCCTCACCAACTTCTGGAGATGTACCATTGAAAGCGTACTCTCTGGGTGCATAACTGCCTGATATGGCAACTGCTCTGCCCCGGACTGTAACAAACTACAGAAGGTGGTGTGCACAGCCCAGACCACCACAGAAGCCAACCTTCCATCCATAGCTCTATTTACACGGCTCACTGTCGCAGGAAGGCGGCCAACATCATCAGTGACCCATCGCACCCTGGTAAAGACCTGCAACCTCTTCTATCAGGCAGAAGATACACAAGCCTGAATGAGCAGGTTCAGGAACAACTTCTTTCTGGCCGTTATCAGACTGTTGAATGGACTCTAGTCTCAAATAATGTAACCTGCAATGTGACCTGTATGCCTCTAAGTCTTTTTGATCTGTGCATCCTCTGCTTGCTGTGATCTGCCTGTACCGCTCGTAAACAAAGCTTTTCACTGTATTTTGGTACATGTGACAATAAATCAATCAATCTCCCTTGAAATTTGATTGTGCTCTACCACTGAATTATTCACTGTCAACATCCTGGATATTAGCATTGACTGGAAACTGAACAGTACCAGCCATATAAACAACGTGCCTATAGGAGGAGGTCAGAGGCTAGGAATTCTGAGGTGCATTACTTAACTTCCTAAAGCCTGACTGCCATAAGGCACAAACCAGAATTGTGATGGTGTGCCCTCCACTTGCCAGGATAACTGCAGCTCCAATAACACTCAAGAGCATCTGAACTTGTAATACAGTTTTTAATTCATTAACAGGATGAGGGCACTGCTGGCTAAGCAGCATTTATTGCCCATCCCTAATTGCCTAGAGGGCAGTTAAGAGTCAACTACATTGCCATGGGTCTGGAATCACATGTAGGCCAGCAGTTTCCTTCCCGAAAGGACATTAGTGAACCAGATGGATTTTTCCCAACAATTGGCAATAGGTTCATGGTCATCATCAGACTCTTAACTCTTGATATTTATTGAATTCAAATTACACCATCTGCTATGGTGGGATTTGAAACCAGGTCCCCAAAACATTACCTGGGTCTCTGTGTTAACAGTACAGTAATAATACCACAAGGCCATCCCTTTCACTGACAGCTGGACAACATCTTGGAGCTCCCTTCTGAACAGCATTTTGAGTATCCCTACACCCCATCCATTGCAGTGATTCAAGACGTTGTCCCACCACCACCTTCTCAGGGGCAATAAATTCTAGCTTAGTTCGTAATATCCACATGCAGTAAATGCATTTTAAAAAAATAAATTTTCTGCTGGGATCATATGATCCAGCCTGGCTTTCACAAGAGGTACAAAGCAATGCAAGTAATAATATTAGGGAAGCAATTTTGTGAAATATGTCACATGCCAACCTTATGTTTTGCATGCTGCACTTTTAACATATACTTAGAGAATCAAAACAGCTGTGTGTATTAAGCTCTCGCCCAGATTAAAACCTTCATCTTCCTCCACTAGTATTTCAATGTGTATTGATGTAAATGTGGCACATATGGTGTATCCTTTTAGTTTTATTTTCCATATTTGCTATTTTATGCCTTGTGTCAGTGCACATAGCACTGCTACTCCATCATGTTATTGAGCTCAAAATGCATGTATAATGAATGCAAATGATGCAAACAGTGTTGTAAATGGGAAGAATTGCCTGATTGCCCTCAGGATACAATACAAACATCGAGGGCTCCAGCTAGGAATCAAACCATCCTCAAAAAGATTGATTCCTTGTTCATGAGCTTGAACTAATTGTAGCCGAATCCATAAAAAATGCTTTACTTGTTACTTGGTGCTAACGCTAAATCATCTCTCTCACATATGTCTCTCAGTATCTAGCAGAGTGTTGCTGATAAACTGACTATGAATTCAGTTGTGTAACGGGGTGGCAGTAATATACAGAAATATTTGAATGAATGCACAGGGACTAGAATAAGTTCAGTTCAGCTTGCAGAATGCAGACAGGGATTTGTGCATTCATTTTGTTTCTCCACATCAGGGTGCCATAGAGTCAGAAAACTTTGAACCTTAAGGGTGGGAACTTTGCAAGTCCAAGGCTGCAATTAAAATCTACATTTCTGTAGTGCCTTCAACATAGGAACTTGCATTTCTGTAGTGCCTTTAACACAGGAAGACATCCAAAGGTACTTCATGGGAACACAATCAGAAATTGACTGACACTGAGCTAACAGGAAATGTTAGGCCAGGTGACCAAACACTTAATTCAAGAGACAAGTTTTAAGCATTCTTGCAAAAGAGGAGAGTGAAGTGCAGAGGTTTGGAGTAGTAATTTTACACTAAAAAAGAAGTCTCAGAATCTTTTGGTTTTAACTTTGTACATGGGATGTGGGCATTGCTGGCTAGGCCCACATTTAGAGTCATAGAATCATGGAGGTCCACAGCATGGAAACAAGACCTTTCTCCCAATTGCCTATGTCACCCAATATTCACAATTTAAACTAATCCCATTTCCCAGCATTTGGTCCATATCCCTCTATACCCATCCCATCCATGTGCCTGTCTAAATGTTTCTTAAATGACAAATTTGTTTTCGTTTCCACCACTACCTTTGGCAGCCCGTTCCAGACACTCATCACCCTCTGCGTGAAACAGTTGCCCCTCTGAACCCTTCTGTATCTCTCCTCTCTCACCTTAACTTATGACCTCTAGTTTTAGACTCCCATTCCATCAAGAAAAGCTGTCAGCTATCTTCTTTATCTATGCCTCTCATGATTTTATAGAGCTCTGTAAGATCACCCCTCAGGCTCCCTCCTCAGTTCTCACAAATGAATGCAGTCTCCAGGGAAAAAAGTCGCAACCTATCCAATCCTTCCTTATAACTCAAACATCCTAGCTCAGGTAGAATCTTACTAAATTTTTTCTGCACTCTTTCCAGTTTAAAATCCTTTCTGTAGTAGGCAACCCGAACTGCACGCAGTACTCCAATAGTGGCCTCACCAATGTCTTGCACAAGTTGTCCCAACTCCTGTGCTCAATGCTCTGATGAATGAAAGCAAGCATGCTGAAAGCCTTCTTCATCACCCCGACTACTAGTGTCTCCATTTTCAAGGAGTTATTTTCTGTACCCCTAGATCTCTTTGATCGATAACACTCCCCAGGGCCCTACCATTGACTGTGTAAGTCCTGCCTTTGTTTGCCTTACCAATGCAACACCTTGCATTTATCTAAATTAGACTCCATTTGTCATTCATCAGCCCACTGTCTAGTTGATCAAGATCCCGTTGCATTCGCAAATAACCTTCTTCAGTGCCCACTACACCAACAATCTTGGTCTCATCTGCAACCTTACTAACCATACCTCCTAATTTCTCATCCAAATCATCTAGTTAAATGATGAATAACAGTGGACACAGCACCAATCCCTGTGGCACAATCTGAAAAACAACCCTCTACCACCATCCTCTGTCTTTTACCATCAAGCCAATTTTGTATCCACTTGGCTAGCTCTCTCTGAATCCTGTGAGATTTAACCTTATTCAACAACCTACCATGCGGTACCTTGCTAAAGGCCTTGCTAAAGCCCATGTTGACAATGTTTACCGCTCTGCCCTCATCTACTTTCTTGGTCACCCCTTCAAAAAACTCAATCGAACTTATTGCCCATCCATAGGTATTCTTGCGAATATGGTAGTGAGCTGTACCTCTTGTCAGATAGAAACTATTTTGCAGTTAGCATCAGGCAATAAACAATAATGCGATTTTTAAGAAGCCTATTTTCCATTCAAATTAAGTTCCACATGTTAACAGACCTTCTTGACATTGGCAGCATTTTCTGTCTTAACATCAGATTTCGTTTGCTTTTTCTTTAAACTCAGGACCTTTCCTGGTTAAAACACCACCAGGCTAACATTAATCCAATGACAATTTCTGAAGGGCATGCAATTTCACAGCTGTATCGTCACTGGACTAGTAATCCAGACTAAAGCTTTGTAAACGTAGGGTCCAAATCCCACAACTACTGAAGAAGAGTCTAGGCCCGAAACTTCAGCCTTCCTGCTCCTCTGATGCTGCTTGGCCTGCTGTGTTCATCCAGCTCCACACCTTGTTATCTGCTGAAGGTGAAATTTGGATTCAGTTGAAAAATCTAGAAATGCTAAAAATGAAACTGATCATTTTTGATTCAGTAATTTCCTTTTGGGATGGAAAATTTGCCATCCTTAACTGATTTGTGACTGACGCATGATTCTAGATCCACAGAAAGTGGTTGATTCTGAAAGACCTGACACCAATGACTTATAAGACATAAGGACAGAGGGAGCTCATTCTGCTCATCGAATCTGTTTTGCCATTCAATGAGCTACTGGCTGATCCATTAATCCTCTGCTCCACTTTCCTGCCTTTTCCCCAGAACTCTTGATTCTCTTACTGATTAAAAATTCTGTCTATCTCAGCACTCAATATCGTTAATGATTCAGTTTCGACAGCTCTCAGTAAAGAATTCCACAAATTAACAATCCTCTGAGAAGAGAAATTCATCGTCATCTCTGTCTGAAGTGATCAACCCTTTTTCCGAATTATGCCCCCTAGTCTTAGATTTTCCCACAAGGGAAATGTTTGTTCTGCACCTGTCAAAACTACTAAGAATCTTTTAAGTTTCAGTAAGGTTGCCTCATATTCTTCTGTACTCCATCAAATACAATCTGCTCAACCTCTCCTCATATGACAGTCCATCTATGCTTGGTATCAGGCGAGTGAACATTCTCTGAACTGCCTCCAATGCCAGTATACCATGGTGGCACAGTGGTTAGCCCTGCTGCCTCAGAGCACCAAGGACCTGGGTTCAATTCCAGCCTTGGGCAACTGTCTGTGTGGAGTTTGCCTGTTTTCTCCGGGAGCTCTGGTTTCCTCTTGCAGTCCAAAGATGTGCAGGTTAGGTGGACTGGCCATGCTAAATTACCTGTCGTGTTTGGGTGGGTGCTCTGAGGGTCAGTGTGGACTTGTTGGGTCAAAGGGCCTGTTTCCACACTGTAGGGATTCTATGATCTTTCCTTAAGGGACTCAAACCTGTTCACAGTTTCCAGCTGTGTTCTGACTAATGCCTTGTATGCTTTTTGTAACACCTCCCTAATTTTCTATTCTATTCCCTTCAAATTAAAGGCAAACATTACATTTGCCTTCCTGACTCAGACTTTAGTTTTTTGGGATTCATGAATGAAGTCTCCCAAATCCCTCTGTTCTGCAGATTTCTGCAGTCTTTCTCCAATTAAATGATATTCAGCTTGGCAATTCTTCCTGCCAAAGTGCGTAACTTCACATTTCTTCACATTATGTTCCATCTACCAATCTTTTGTCTTCTTGTTTAACCTATCTACATCTGTCTGCAGACTCTTTGTGTCATCTTCACCACTTCCTTTGCATCTATTTTTGGAACATCTGCAAACACGGCTACAGTACATTCACTTTCCTTACTCAAGTCAGTAAAATGCGTTGGAGCCCCAGGACTGAACCCTGCGGCACACTGCTAGTTACAATGTTCAAGTATTCAATTTTATTCAGCTGCCACAAACTCTGATAAAATAAATCTTTGTACCACACAAATGCCACACAATAGAGAATCTAACCATTGTCCCCTGATACTTAACAGTGTTACTTCCACTGAATACTCATCTGTCATTGTTACCATCATCTAGAAACTGAACTAGACCACCCATATACATACCGTGGTCACAAGAGAAAGTCAGAGGCTAGCAACTCTGCGGTAAGTAATCCATCCCCTGACTTCACAAATCCTGCACAACAAAAGGCATAAGTCAGCTGATTGGAGGAACACAGCTCAAACAACACTCAAGAAGCTCAACACCATCCAGGATAAAGCAGCCAGCTTGTGGCATAGTGATAGAGTCCCTACCCCTGGAATGGAGACCTGGGTTCAAGTCCCACCTGTCCCTGAGTTAAATAATAACATCTCCTAATACATTGATTAGGAAAATTAGGTTAAATAAAAAAAAAAACAGCCTGCTTGTTTGACAATAGCTCTAACACCTTTATGCTTTCCTACATTTACCACTGATGTATGATGGTAACATTGTGTATTATGTTCAAGCTGTGACAAGATGCAACAACTCACCAAGTCTTCTTAGACAGGAACATCATATTGATGATAATGATCCAATGTCATTAATTGCACATCAGAGGTTGATTGATATTGGATTTGGTGAGAAAATTGAGACAGATGGTTAACAAAAGGGGGGCAGGTCGGGGCTGGAGGTGAGAGAAGTGGCAGAAGTGTGTGGCCATGAGTGTGGTGGCGGAGCAGTAAAAGCAGAGACATCCCAGGAACAGAGAGACGAGCAGCAGACTGGTACAAGACTTGAGAGAGGTGATAATGAGGTTAGAAGGAGCAGCGATGGTGGAGAGGTTTCAAATACAGGCAAGCTGCTGGTGGACTTGTGTTGGAACTGGGAAAGGTGGCAGTGAGGTTAAAGGAGCAGTGAGCTCAGAGAGGTCCCAGAATGAGAGAGACTGGGGTTTCAGTGAAATCAAAGTCTGCTGTTACAGTGTTGGTGACTGATGGATATTTCTCTCTCATCTTTCAGTAATGAACAGGTCAAAATCAGTACAGCTTAAAAACTTCATGGGGATAATTAATATTGTGGAACATCAAAGCTAAATTTTTTTACTTGAGTTAAGAGGTTCTGGTAGTTTATCTGAAAGAAACAAATCTCAGATTTTTCCAGTCTATTTTTACATTGGACTGAGGGGAACCAAGGATCCTTACTCGATTTCCTTAAGGTATGTTTGGGGAGCTCAGGTGTATGACTGTGAGAAATCATAGATGCTCTTGCTGATCTAGATGACCACGCACAGACTTTACAGTCAGGAATATGACCCTGCAAGGCATCACCTTCTCCACCTCGGAGGAAGAAAATGCAGATCTAGTTACAGCAACTCAGGCTTTGGGTATTGGAGCTTGAGCAGCAGATGAGGGCACTGTAGTGCATTCACTAGGCAGAGTGGTTCATCGTTAGCATGTTTCAGGGCATGGTGAGCATGCAGCTTAACAAGGTGCAGGCAGCGAGGGAATGGGTAACAGAAGGAGGGAAATAGACATGCTGTGAGGGAATCCCTTGAATGCATTTCACTTGCAAACTGTTTCTCATCCTCGGAAAACAGTGAGAGTGATGGTTCCTTAATGGAGGCCAACCACAGCCAATGCCACATCACCCTTGGGGACGTGTTGTTCATTGTGGGGGCTGGTGTTTGGGGTGGGAGAAGTGTGGAAGGGCAAAAGTGGTAGCAGGTCTGTTAGCGAATGGAGTAGGCAGACACTTCTGTGGCCATAGACATGACTCCATGAAGATTGTTGCCTGTTGGGTGCCAGCAGCAAGATGTCACGGAACAGTGGCAGGGCATTCTAAGGTCAGTGGGTGATCAGCTAGAGATTGTAGTTCCCTTTGGAACAACTGACAAGGGAAGAACGAGAAATTAAGTCCTGCAAGCAGACTTGAGGGAGTTCGGTAAGAACTTGAAAAGTGTGACATCAAAGCTAACTATTCCCAGATTAGTCCAGGTGCCATGCAGCAGTGAGTACAAGGACAGAGCAGATGGCCAGATAGTTGGTTCTTTAGATTTCTGAAGTACTGGTATGGTTTCTAGGGGATATGGGACCTGTACGTGTTGGATGGGTTACAGCCAAACAGGACCAACAGTCTGGAACTCACTGCTTCAAAGGGTGGTTGAGTCAGAAACTTTCAAAACATTGAAATGGCATTTAGAGATTCACTTGCCTTGCCATAGCATCCAGGGCTATGGGCCAAGATCAGGAAAATGGGATTGGTGTATCAGGTTTTGTTGGCCTGTCCAGATACAATGGGTTAATTACCTCTTTCTATGCTGTGAAAAGTCTATGACTCTATTATTGAATCTAGTAAAGCACATTTCAAGTCATGAAGCAGACATTATAGAAAACTAACTGATTTCTCTGTGTCTGTGTAGCCCCAACTCTAACCCTAGCTCTGACCATAATGCTAGCTCTAAACCTAACCAAATCCTAACCCTAGGTCTACAATAGACTAACTGCTAAGCAGAGTCACAACATTGTAAACACACAGCACAGGAAATCCTCAAAGATAAACTCCCTTAAAGGCCTTGATATACATATAATACCTCTGTCTTTCCAAAAGAAATTTTAATTGTTTACCATAGCAAGCAAGCCTATGATGCTTTATAATGTGGTTGACTCTTAATTGCCCTCTGGGTAATTAGGGATGGACAATAAATACTACCTAGACAGCGCCGCCCTCATCCTGCTAATGACTAAAGGAATTTGCTGATACATCTGGATAGTCAACATTGTTTTGTACAGGGAATATCATGCTTTACTAATTGCATTGTTCCTTTTAGGAAGTAACAAGGAGTTTTGATAGGTTTCATGCAGCAAAAAAGACAAATGGTATGTTGGCCTTCATTGCGAGAGGTTTTGAGTGCAGGAGCAGGGATGTGTTGTTGCAGTTGTATGGGGCCTTGGTGAGACCACTTTTAGAATATTGTGCGCAGTTTTGATCTCCTTCGCTGAGGACGGATTCCCTTGCTCTCAAGGGAGTGCAGCAAAAGTTTACCAGACTGATTTCAGGGATGCCGAGTCTGACGTATGAGGAGAGATTGACTAGGTTGGGACTGTTTTTGCTAGAGTTCAAATGAATGAGGGGGGATCTCATAGAGACTTATAGAATTCTAATAGGACTGGACAGGGTTGATGCAGGGGGGATGTTCCTGATGGTGGGTGTGTCCAGAACCAGGGGTCACAGTATGAGGATTCGGGGTAGACAATTTAGGATGGAGATGAGGAGACATTTCATCACCCAAAGAATTGGGGATGCAATGGCCTAGCAGTATTATTGCTGGATTGTTAATCCAGAGACCCAGATAATGTTCTGGGGACCTGTGTTCAAATCCTGCCATGGCAATTGGTGGAATTTGAATTCAATAAATATCTGGAATTAAGAATCTAATGATGACTGTGAATCCATTGTTGATTGTCGGAAAAACCCATCTGGTTCACTCATGTCCTTTAGGGAAGGAAACTGCCATCCTTACCTGGTCTGGCCTACATGTGACTCCAGACCTACAGCAATGTGGTTGACTCTTAATTGTCCTCTGGGCAATTAGGGATGGGCAATAAATGCTGCCGAGCCAGTGATGCCTTCATTCCGTGCATGAATAAAGGGAGTGTTGAGCCTGTGGAATTCATTACCACAGGGAGTAGTTGATGCCAAAACATTGAATGTATTCAAGAGGAAACTAGATAAAGCACTTGGGGTGAATGGGATCAAAGGTTATGGGGAGAAAGCAGGATTAGGCTACTGAGTTGGACGATCATCCATGATTGTGAAGAAAAGCGGAGCAGGGTCAAAGGGCCAAATGTCCTACTCCTGCTCCTATCTTCTGTGTTTCTATGTTAGTATAGCATTTGATGGTAGGGAAATATGGCAAGGTGGATCTAAAAGCGGGTCAGCAACAGGAAACAATAATTGATGGATGTTTTTTCTGAAGGGAGCTTTGTTTTAGGTGGTATCCTATAAGGGCTCAGTGTTAGGTTCCTATGTTTGTTGTTTATATTAATGATTTAGGTTTAATTGAGAGAGGTATGATTGGGAAATTATCAGATGACACAAACATTTGTTGTCTAGTTGATAGTGAAGAGGATGAGGCTATTTACTACGGATGATATCGGTGAATTGGTGGAGTGTGTGACAATGGAATTCAGTCCGAAGAAGTGCAAGGTTTCATGTTCGGGAACAGCAAGCAAAGCAAGGGACTGCACAATAAACAGAAGGAGATATTGAGAGGGGGTGAAAGAGTGTGTGTCCACAGGCCCTTGAAAGTAGTAGGACAGGTAGATATTTTATATGGATTGCTTTCCTCTGATGGATGAGGTGTAAAAGCAAAGATGTAATGCTGAAACTGTATAGAGTGCTCATAAGGCTAGAATTTGTGCACAGTTCTGGTTGCCAATATCCAAGCATGACATAATTGCTCCAGAGACAGTGACAAAGGTGATTTCCAAGATTGTCATCATGGCTTTAAGATTACAGTGGTGAGGAAAAATTGGATAGGCTAGAATTGTTTTACATAGACGAGGAGACTGAGCATTGTCTTAATTGAGGTGTGCAAAATTATGAGCAAGCTCGAAAGAGCAGACAGAAAAGCTTTGTTTTTCCAAGTGGAGGAGTCAATTGTCAAGGAGAGCAGATTTAAGGTGACCCTTTGCAAGATTAAAGGGGACATGAGGAAATGCTTTTTCATCCAGGGTGTGCCAAATGTCTGGAATTCATAGCCCAGTTTGGTGTTGGAGGCAGATACCCTCAACCTGTCAAAATCTGCACCTAAAGTGCTATAACCAGCAAGGGTATAGATCGAGAGCTCAAAGGCTAGCTAAGTTTGTTTTTGTCCTTTTTTTTGGCCGGTGGAGGTACAAAGTGTTGTATAACTTCTATTTGTGCCATGACTTTTCTCTGGTTTTTGAATGAAAGATAAAGTGGTATAAAGAGGGAATTCCAGACTGTAGAGCTCGGATGGCTGAAAGCTAATACACGAGTTAAAGTAACAGGGGTGTGTTGGGGGGAGGAGAGGGAAGGTGTTGGTGGGGGGTGTGGTTTGGTGGTGGTGTACAATGCATCAAAGTTGAAGGATGGAGAGAGAATGGAATTGTAGGGCTGCTGCAAGCTTTAGAATTAAGGAGAACTGGACTAGAAATAGATGTAAAATCAAGGATGAGAGTCTTATATCACAAGAATTGGACAACCTAAAGTAAAATTGGCTCTGTTAAGATGGGAACGATTGGTGAGTGAGATTTGGTGTGGGATAAGATGTGGGATAAAGAATTTTAGATGAACCAAAGTTTGCAGAGGGCTAAAGACGGAAGGCCAGCTCGCCAAAGGAATAGTAGTCAGTTGGTGGTAACAAAGCTATGGATGAGGCTTTTAACAGACAGAAGGGCAGAGGTTGGTATTTTTAAGGAAGTAAGTGAAGAAGGTTTTGTGATACAGGGTTAGAAGGTTAGCCTGGCACTGAATAAGTTATAAGGCTGTGCATTGCCTAGTTCAACATGAGCCCATGGTTGAGGAAGGGAGAAGATCAATAGCAGTACCACAAGAAAGGCTAGTAATCTCACAAATGTGATCAAGATCAATGAATATACCTTTGCAAGACATCTCATACCCAACAATCTCTCAAGTCGTTCAATACACCACACCTCCATCACTCAGCAGCCCTTGTCACTCAGCACTCAGGTCTAAGATCTGGATTCTCTACTTCACTGTTACACATATTCAAATGATATCAGCCTCACACTTAGCTCCTGCTGTTTCCACATTCCTCCAGCTAGTCAGTTATACAGTCATCTACAGTGTAAAACCAACACCGACCTTTTTCTTGGTGGTCGATAAGTGGAGACAGGAAAGCAGAGCCAGTGAGATGTAAAGATGCTTCTAAATGCTGAGCCCTGTGAAGGAGATTTCTTTCAGCAACATGGAGCTAACAGTGACAGTGTTTGTATTATCTGCCATTGCTGGGAATAGTAAGGATGATACATCTCTGCCCTGGTCCCCCTTTAAAAGCCCTCGCTCACTGTCAACTAACGTCTGGTATCGTGTTCAAGCCGCAGATGGTGTGATCCAAGCACCAACTCCCTACTGCACCCCTCTCCACCGTCACTTTTACCCCCACCTTCAGCTTCTGATTTTCCCATTTCAAACACTGACAAACTCCTGCCTGTCTTACTGTAGCAAAACAGAAGAAAGAGAACACGCAACTCCATGGCAAGGATAACTAATTTAATTTGAAAATTGCAGCCTCTCAGAAGCTTGGGACTGTACATATCTTAGAGACGCTGGTACAGAATTGAGATCTGTACATAGTGAGCTGACAGGGCATGAGTGGCCTGCAGCCACATGAAGGGGACTGATAGTTGTATGCAAACTTTTGGTGAGCAAGGTGGTCACAGGAGATCCAAATGAAAGATTTGATAGAGCAGCATCCAGAGAATGTTAATGATGATGCACACTGAAATCCTGGCTGCTCTGGTTGCACTGTCAGTGCTTCCTGTAAGTGTCAAGGGGCACGGAGACGAATCTGGCTCCACTTCACAAATGGCTTCGTGCAGATCTTGCATTCTCTCCTCTCCTCTGCTCCACTGTCCCGTTGCAGATGTCATATCAACACCAAATCTTCTGTCCACTCTGTCAGGATGCAGAGAAAGTCCCTGCCAAATCCAACAACTCATCTCCAAAAATCCTCCCAGCTTCTCCCAGAGACATTGGAAAGGTCGAGGTTATTCTAAAACATCTCAACTATGAAGTGAGTCCCTGTTCTTTTCAAGAACACAGCTGTTAGCCTTTCTTGCTCCTGGGTGCATGTTCTTTGGTGAGTGACAAACATGGTTCAAGTTTGTAAGTACAGTAAGTCTGTTCGAAGTCATGATGAAAGGGAAGTTTAGGGGCATCTGGAGTATGCAGGGAATACATGGGGAGCCCCCTTGCCAGCAAGAGGAATTGAGGGGGCAATGTGGAAGTGGCTGGAACCCCACTCAACTGCCCAGCTGTGTGACTGATCTGACATTTGATCTCCAGGCCTTTGGATGATATCACAAAAGAAGCAGGATATGGATAAAGATGTAGATGGGGAGGGGGAAATGCCCTTTCTGGAGTTGGCTCAGGGCAGTGGGGTGCATCAGAGTTGCTGCTACTGGACTAGAAGAGACAAATGATAGACAGAGCAATTTGTCAATGAACCAAAGAAGGGTCTAGGCCCGAAACGTCAGCCTTCCTGCTCCTCTGATGCTGCTTGGCCTGCTGTGTCCATCCAGCTCTACACTTTGTAATCTCAATTTGTCAATGTGGTCAGGTTGAAAGCTGAATTGCATTGGAGAAAGGACACTCAATTGGAAGCTGAAGAGGGACAGAGACAATGGCAGTCTTAGCTGATTAACTAAGTTAGGAGAGAAGCACTGGAGGGGAATGGTGTGATTGAATATGTCAAAGGTTGAAGGGAAGGTAAGGAGAATGAAAAGTGCACCATAGTCACAACGGTTGTAATTTGTGACTTTCATTGGGGTCATTTAATGCTGTGGCACAGGTAAAAAACAAAATGGAGAGATTCAAACAGGAATGAAAGCAAATCATCCCACTAAATTCCCTTCCTTTGATGGTGCATACATCAAGAACAATAATTTTTCATAAATTTTCCAGACCCTTATTGTTCAATAATGTTGATAACTTGCCTGTATGCTCGTCAAGGGATCCAACTTCTGTTATGAAAGGCACCTCAGCTTTCTACGCTACCTGCCTTAAGTGAAGCATCTCTTTCATCCCTGCCAAGGTGACACTCTCCCACCAAGCCCTGATGTGAACCGTATTACTGGCTCCAGGGTTATTAACATACAGAAAGCATCTTTGCAACTTCCACAGGTGTGATTGTACTGACCTGGACACAGAAACAAGTGGCGAGCTAAAGCCAAAGTTCCATCCATAACGTGTAATTTTTCACCCTTTCTGAAGATCATATAGCCAAAAAAAGAAGTGGTAACAAACACACAGGGAACCTAAAGCAAATTTGAGGCAGGAAAAGTCGAGTCATAGAATCATAAAGCACGAAAACAGACCCTTTGGTCCAACTCATTCATGCTGACCAAGTTTCCCAAAGTAAACTAGTCCCACTTGCCTGCATTTGGCCCATATCCCTCTAAACCTTTCCTATTCATGTACCTATCCAAATGTATCGTAAACATTGTAATTGTACCTGCATTTACCATCTCCTCTGGCAGTTCATTCCACAAAACTTGGCTAACTCCTGTTGGAATGGTTGTTGGAAGTTCTGGGATTTAGATGCTTTGAAAGAAATGGGGAGGGTGGAAAAAGGCAGGGGAGTGGCATTGCTAGTCAGGGCTAGTATATCAGTGACTGAAAGCCAGTTCGAGAATGATATGTCTACAGATTCAGTTTGGGTTGAGGTCAGGAACAAGAAAGGAGCAGTCACTTTGTTGGGGGTTTTTACAGACCCCCTAATAGTTGCAGAGAAGTGGAGGACGAGATTGGGAGGCAGATACTGGAAAGGTGCAGAAGTCACAGGGCTGTAGTCATGGGTGACTTCAACTTTCCAAATATTGATTGGAAACTTTTTAGTTGTAATAGTTTGGATGGAGCGGATTTTGTCCAATGTGTTCAGGAAGGATTCCTGACACAGTGTGTAGATAGACCAACACGAAGAGAGGCCACTTTGGATTTGGTGCTTGGCAATGCACTGGGCCGAGTGTTAGACCTGTTGGTAGGAGAGCATTTTGGTGGTTGCGATCATAACTCTGTTACTTTTACAATGGTCATGGAAAAGGATAGGTACATACAGCAGGGTAAGGTTTATAATTGGTGGAAGGGTAATTACAATTCTGTTAGGCAAGAACTGGGTAACATAAAATGGGAACAGATGCTGTCAGGGAAGAGCACTATTGAAATGTGGAAATTGTTTAAGGAATGCATACTACGTGTGCTCGATATGTTTGTCTTGAACAGGCAGGGAAGATGCAGTCGAGGGGGGGTCCTTGGTTCTCAAGAGAGGTTGAACGACTGGTTAAGAGGAAGAAGGATGCTTATGTAAGGTTTAGGAAACAAGGACAGGAAAAGGGTCTAGACGGATACAAGTTATCCAGGAAGGAGCTGAAGAAAGCGCTTAGGAGAGGTATAAGGGGGCATGAGAAAACCTTGGCAGATAGGATCAAGGAAAACTCCAAGGCTTTTTACATGTACGTGAGGAATAAGAGAATGACCAGAGAAAGGGTATGGCCGATCAAGGATTGTAAAGGGAATTTATGCACGGAGCCTAAAGAGATAGGAGAGGCCCTTAATGAATACTTTTCTTCAGTATTCACAACTGGGAGGGACCTAGTTGCAGAGGAGGACAGTGTGAAACAGGCTGGTAGGCTAGAGGAGGTCGATGTTAGTAAGGAAGATGCGCTAGGAATTTTGAGGAACTTGAAGATAGATAAGTCCTTCGGGCCTGATGGGATTTATCCAAGGATTCTATGGGAAGCGAGGGAAGAGATCGCAGGGCCGTTGGCGATGATCTTTTCATCCTCACTGTCCACGGGTATACTACCGGAAGATTGGAGAGAGGCAAACGTCATTCCCTTGTTCAAAAAAGGGAATAGGGATAAACCTGGAAATTACAGGCCAGTTAGTCTTATGTCAGTGGTGGGCAAATTATTGGAAAAGGCTCTGAGAGATAGGATTTATGATCACTTGGAAAGGCACAGTTTGATTCGTGATAATTGGCATGGATTTGTGAGGGGTAGATCATGCCTCACAAACCTTATTGAATTCTTTGAAGAAGTGACCAAACACGTGGATGAAGGTAGAGCAGTGGATGTGGTGTACATGGATTTAAGTGAGGTGTTTGATAAGGTTCCCCATGGTATGGTCATGCAGAATGTAAGGAGGCAGGGGATAGGGGGAAATATGGCAGATTGGATTCAGAATTGGCTGACCCTTTGAAGACAAAGGGTGGTAGTGGATGGAAAATATTCAACATGGTGCTCAGTTATGAGTGGTGTACCACAAGGATCTGTTCTGGGTCCTCTTCTATTTGTGATTTATGTAAATGATTTGGATGAAGCAGTGGAAGGGTGGATTAGTAAGTTCGTGGATGATACGAAGGTGGGTCGAGTTGTGGATAGTGCGGATGGCTGTTCTAGGTTACAAAGGGACATTGATAGGATGCAGAGCTGGGCTGAGAAGTGGCAGATGGAGTTTAACCCTGAAAAGTGTGAGGTAATTCATTTTGGAAGGACAAACTTGAAAGCAGTGCATTCAGGAAGGATTCCAGACACAGTATGTAGATAGACCAACACAAGGAGAGGCCACTTTGGATTTGGTGCTTGGCAATGAACTGGGCTGTATTTGTTCGGCCACATTTGGAGTATTGTGTCCAGTTCTGGTCACCTCATTACAGGAAAGATGCAGAAGCATTGGAAAAGTGCAAAGGAGATTTACCAGGATGTTGCCTGGACTGGAGGGAAGGTCTTACGAGGAAAGGTTGAGAGAGCTAGGGCTTTTCTCTTTAGAGCGACGAAGGACGAGAGGTGACTTGATAGAGGTGTACAAAATGTTCAGAGGTATAGATAGAGTAGACAGCCAGAGACTTTTTGCAAGGATGGAGGTAGCTATTATGAGCGGGCATAGTTTTAAAGTGAGTGGAGGTAGATATCGGGGAGACGTCAGAGGTAGGTTCTTTACCCAGAGAGTGGTCGGGGCGTGGAATGCATTGCCGGAGAGGGTAGTGGACTCGGCCTCATTAGGGGCATTTAAGTGGCTATTAGGTAGGCATATGGATGATAGTATAAGGTAGCGGTGGAGGTTAGATAGACCTTAGGATTAGGGTAAAAGTTCGGCACAACATCGTGGGCCGAAGGGCCTGTACTGTGCTGTACTGTTCTATGTTCTAAAAGAACCATCATCTGTGTAAAAATGTTACCCCTTTCTCCTTAAAAATATGCCCTCTGGTTTTGAACTCTCTCACTCTAGGGATAAGACCTTTGTTATTCACCTTATCTATGCCCCTCATGAATTTATAAACCTCTATAATGCCACTCCTCAACCTCCTATGTTCCAGTGAAAAAAACGTCCCAGCCTATTCAGCCTCTTGTTATAATTCAAACACTCCAGTCCCAGCAACATCCTGGTAAATCTTTTCCAAATCCTCTCCAATTTAATAAATTCTTCCAATAGCAGGGTGACTAGAACTGTACACAGTACTCCAAAAATAGCCTCACAAATGTCTTGTATGACCCCAACATGACTTCCCAACTCCTGTACTCAATAGTCTGAGCAATGAAGGCAAGAATGCTAAACACCTTCTTAACCACCCTGTCTACCTGTGACACAACTTTCAAAGAACTAAGTACCTGAACCCCTAGGTCTTTCTGTTCTACAACACTACCCAGGGCCTTACCATTAATTGTATAAGTACTGCCCTTGTTTGTTTTACCAAAATGCAATGCCTCACATCTATCCAAATTAAACTCCATCTGCCACTCCTCAGCCCATTGGCGCAATTGACCAGGATCCCTTTGCAATCTTAGATAACCTTCTTCACTGTTGACTAGATTTATATAGGATATCTGGCCGACATGGAAGATTTGGACCGAAGGTTCTGTTTCAGTGCTGTACATCTCTATGACTCTAAGACTATACCACAAATTTTGGTGTCATCTGCAAACTTACTAATCATATCTCCTAAATTCTTATCAAAATCATTTATATAAATGACAAACAACAGTGGACTCAGCACTGATCCCTGCAGAACACCACTGGTAACAGCCTCCAGTCTGAAAAACAACCTTCCACCGCCATCCTCTGTCTCCTACCATCAAGCCAATTTTGTAGTTAATTGGCAAGCTCGTCCTGAATCCCATGTTATATAACTTTACTAATCAGTCTACCATGTGGAACATTGTCAAAGGCTTTACTAAAGTCCATGTAAACAAAACGTACTGTTCTGACCTTTTTGATTGGGGCCTCAAAAAATGCAATCAAATTTGTGAGACACAATTTCCCTTGCACAAAGCCATGCTGACTATCCCTAATCAGTCCTTGCCTCTCTAAATGCATACAAATCCTATCTCTTAAAATCCCCTTCAACATCACTGATATCAGACTCACTGGTTAATATGAATGTTGAGATAAGGCAGTTTGCTCTCCCTGATAATTCAATTTATCTGGCTGGAGATTGCAGGGAGGGACCATGAAATCTAGGAATTGGAGTAGGCCATTCAGACCCTTAAATTTATTCCATCATTCAGTTGGATTATGGCTTATCTGTAATTTAACGACATGTAACATCTTAGCTTCTGTAACATGTTAAGTCCTTACCTACCAAAACCTATTAATCTGTTTTGCAATTTTAATTGATTTTGACTCAGAAGAAGAAAGTGGATCATGGAATCACTTCAATGAAAACGTGCCCACATTAAGAAAATAGAAGATAAACCAGCAACTGAGTGAAAATTCACACTTTTAATTTAGATTCTTTACTTCACAAGAAAATCCATCCAGCTTGTATCGGCGTCCTCCACTCACAAACAACATCATTGACCTTGATGTCATATAACATTATCAGTTCAGTAATTTGGAACAATAGTCCCATTGTACTTCCTTCAGTGCAGTGGCTTATCAAGAAAACTCAGGGACAGAGAATTATGTGTCTCAGTGGGCAGAGAACAGAGGGAATGGAACAAAGACTCTATTATTAACTGGACTGGGAAGGAAAGAAAACAACATTTCTACAAGTATATGGGTTCAGAAAATTCGGATTTGATATACTGCAGCCATTTCCCAAAGGTTATCGCCATTACCCCTTTAACGTAATAGTTACTGACATAAACAATGCATATTGAAAAGAAGCCTGAGGAGTACAGAATCTATTCCATCAGTAAGGTTGACTTAAGTGACAAAGTCACAAGTGAATTGTCAAGGTCCTTGTCAGTGGTGGAATATGCTGTTTTCTGTGGCTCCCTATTGAGCCTGCCATTTCAATCATAAGCATAAAGTTATTTTTAATGAGCTAATTATTATAGGAGTACTTTTTTATTTTAAACTATCCATAACAAGAGTATGTACATCTGTGAATCATATGAGTTCTCTCCACAATAGTACATGAACCATTTTGAAAATCCTGTCAGTAAGGTTTTATCCACACAATGTATCCATTCTCGTACAGAAAATATTTCATGCACTGAGCCACAGATTTAGTGTCACCAACTTTCATGAATGGAAGCAACTTGAAGCAGCCTTCAACAAAGTTTTCTTGCTTGATTCTTTCACCACTGGTCAAAGTTTCTCGGGGAAATGAATACAATCCTCCAGGCAATCTTTGTTTACCAAGGAGAGGAAATTAGAAGCACACGACAACTTGTACTCTGTAAACTATCTGGACTGCTCACATTCATCAGGCCAATTCCAATTTCAAACTTCAACTAACCTGCCAAACTCCTATATCTTCCTTAGATAACAAGGTGTAGAGCTGGATGAACACAGCAGGCCAAGCAGCATCAGAGGAGCAGGAAGGCTGACGTTTCAGGACTAGACCCTTCATCAGAAATGGGGGAGGGGAAGGGGGTTCTGAAATAAATAGGGAGAGA
>NC_063333.1:23848061-23871694 GCF_021869965.1 Rhincodon typus
CTACGATGCTGCTTGGCCTGCTGTGTTCATTCAGCTCTGCACTTTGTTGTTTCATGATTCAATGTTTGTTTCACCTGCAGTTTACCTGGTTAATTGCGACTTCAATTTCAGTGCAGATGAATCTGGAATAAGACCCAGGTCTGATTTTTTGATCCTGAGTTAGGAGTGCAGACTTAGGTTTCTGTTTTCCTGCAGCCAACTTGGGAGAAAGCATCCTGAATGAAGCTGTGCGGATGTGGCAAGGTGGGGGAAGGTGATAATTGAAGCTGGGCTTATCCCCCCAGAAAACGTATGGCACCAGATACAGGGAACCTGGTCACGAGGCCCATGGTCAGGGGCTTCTTTGCAGATGTAAAAAGAACAGTAATATTAAACAAAACATCCCTTCAGCCTCCACCACTACCCATATTGATACCAACCCATAACCACGTGCTTCAACCAAATTGCTAATGCCCCTTATACAATGCAGGCCAACCTATGAGCTTCTACCTAGTCTTACAGCCCTACAGATCCTCCATACCAACCAAGGACCCACCACCCACTCACCAAGTTTCTTCAAAGTCTCTATGCCAACTGAGTGCCAGCCAACACTAACTCATACCACCACCCACAACCCTTTGCGCTTGCACCCTCCATAATGGGGAGGTAATGGCCTGAAATTGTAGCCAATTTCCTGGAAAACCCATCTGGCTCGCTAATGTCCGTTTGGAAAGGAAATCTGCCGTCCTCACCCGGCCTGGCCTACAAGTGACTCCACACCCACAGAAATGTTGTTGACCCTCAACTGCCCTCTGAAATTGCCTAACTCACTCAGTTGTATCAATATTTATGAAATCTCAACAAAGAAATTAACCTAGACTGACTACCTGGCATTGATCTAAGTACTGTAAAAGACAACAATAGAAAAAGCCCTGAAGGCCCTGCAAAGTCATGCTAACAAACATCTGGGGGCTAGTGCCACAATTGAGGGAGGTGTCTCCCAGACTAGTCAAGCAACAGCCTGACACAATCATACTCATGGAATCATACCTTACAGATAAAGTCGCAGGTACCACCTTCACCATCCCTGGATATGTCCTGTCCAATTGGCAGGACAGACAGCCGAGGTAGCAGCACAGTGGGATATGGTCGGGAAGGAGCTGCCCTGGGAGTCCTCAACATTGACTCCAGACCCCATGAAGTCTCATGGCTCCAGGTTATACATGGACAAGGAATCCTCCTGCTTGTTATGACATACCAACCTCCCTCGGCCGACAAATCAGTACACCGCCATGTTGAACAACATTTGGGGGAAGCTACTGAGGGTGGAAAGGGTGCAAAATATACCCTGGTTGGGCAATTTCAATGTCCATCACCAAAAGTGGCTTGGCAGCGGCACCACTGATTGAGCTGGTTGGGTTCTAAAAGAACCAACAAGAGGGAAAAACATACTTGATCTCATCCTCATCAATCTGCCAGCTGCAGATGTATCTGTCCATGGCAGTATCAATAAAAGTGATTACCGCACTGTCCTAATGGAGATGTAGTCCTGCTTTCTCATTAAGAATACTTTCCATTGTGTTGTGTGGCACTATCACTGTGCTAAATGGGACAGACTTCAAACAAATCTAGCAACTCAAGTCTGGGCATGCATGAGGCACTGTGGGCCATCAACAGCAGCAGAATTGAACTCCAGCACAATATTTAACTTCTTGGCCTGACATATCTCCCACTCAACAATTACCATCAAGCCAGGGGAACAAACCCGGTTCAATGCAGAGTGCAGGAGGGCATGCCAGGAGCAGCACCAGGCATACCTGAAGATGGGGTGTCAACCTGGTGAAATTACCAAAAAGGATGACTTGCACACCAAACAGCGAAATCAGCAAGTGATAGACAGAGTTAAGTGAACTCTTGATAGAATTCTTTGATGAAGTGACAAAGTTGATAGATGAGGGAAGAGCTGTAGCTGTCATATACATAGACTTCAGTAAGGCGTTTGATAAGGTTCCCCATGGTAGGCTAATGGAGAAAGTGAAGTTGCATGGGGTCCAGGGTGTACTAGCTAGATGGATAGAGAACTGGCTGGGCAACAGGAGACAGAGGGTTGTAGTGGAAGGGAGTTTCTCAAAATGGGGAACTGTGACCAGTGGTGTTCCACAGGGATCCGTGTTGGGACCACTGTTGTTTGTGACATACATAAATGATCTGGAGGAAGGTATAGATGGTCTGATTAGCAAGTGTGCAGATGACACTAAGATTGGTGGAGTAGCAGATACTGAAGGGGACTGTCAGAGAATGCAGCAGAATATAGATAGATTGGAGAGTTGGGCGGAGAAATGGCAGATGGAGTTCAATCCAGGCAAATACGAGGTGATGCATTTTGGAAGATCCAATTCAAGAGAGAACTATACGGTAAATGGAAAAGCCCTGGGGAAAATTGATGCACAGAGAGATCTGGGTGTTCAGGTCCATTGTACCCTGAAGGTGGCAACGCAGGTCGATAGAGTGGTCAAGAAGGCATATGGCATGCTTTCATTCATCGGACGGGGTATTGGGTACAAGAGTTGGCAGGTCATGTTACAGTTGTATAGGACTTTGGTTCGATCACATTTGGAATACTGCGTACAGTTCAGGTCGCCAAATTACCAAAAGGATGTGGATGCTCTGGAGAGGGTGCAGAGGAGATTCACCAGGATGTTGCCTGGTATGGAGGGCGCTAGCTATGAAGAGAGGTTGAGTAGATTAGGATTATTTACATTAGAAAGACGGAGGTTGAGGGGGGACCTGATTGAGGTCTACAAAATCATGAGAGGTATAGACAGGGTGGATAGCAAGAAGCTTTTTCCCAGATTGGGGGACTCAATTACTAGGGGTCACGATTTCAAGGTGAGAGGGGAAAAGTTTAGGGGAGATATGCGTGGAAAGGTCTTTACGCAGAGGGTGGTGGGTGCCTGGAACGCGTTGCCAGCGGAGGTGGTAGAGGCAGGCATGATAGTGTCATTTAAGATATATCTAGACAGATACATGAATGGGCAGGGAGCAGACGGATACAGATCCTTGGAAAGTAGGCAACAGGTTTAGATAGAGGATCTGGATCGGCGCAGGCTTGGAGGGCCAAAGGGCCTGTTCCTGTGCTGTAATTTTCTTCGTTCTTTGTTCTTTGTTAACTCATAAACCAACCGATCAGATCTAAGCTCTGCGGTCCTGCAGAGTGAGAGTTGGTGGACAATTAAGCAACTCATTGGAGGAGAAGGCTTCACAAGTATTCCCATCTGGAATGATGGAAGAGCCTAGGACATCCGTGCAAAAGATAAGGCTGAAGTATTCACAGCAATCTTCAGCCAGAAGTGCCGAGTGAATGATCCATCTCAGCCTCCTTCAATGCTCTCCAGCATTACAGATGCCAGTCTTCAGCCAATTCGATTTCCCCACATGATATCAAGAAATGGTTGGAGACACTGGATACTGCAAAGGCCACAGGCCCTGAACAACTAGAATAAGTGTAGTGCCAGCAAACATACCAGGGGTAGCACCAGACACACAGAAAAGTGAATTTCCCACCACAGGAATACTTGCCAAACAGCGAACAGAGATGAGGGAACTCAGAGTGAGGTGAACCTTTGGAACTTGGTCCCCTGGAGATTGTGGAGACTCATATTAGGGGTCTATCAGAGCTCTTCTGCTTCACCAGTTCCTTTTGCTTTTTCCTTTTTTTCTTCTTCTCTTTTCTGCAGTTTTATTGCCTCCTATGGTAGACTTTTGTTTTACTCTTTCAATTCTGTAACAAACCTTTAAATTCTTAAACTCACTTGTGGACAATGGAGGAGAGTCCAAGTCCAGCCTGGCGTGGGAGACAAGCCAGAGACCTCCCACAGCGCGGGAGGTGAGTCCTGGAGGCGAGTCGCAGGCTGGAGCCTGCAGCGGGAGGCAGTCCGGGAGCCCAGGCTGGCCTGGGAGACAAGTCCCAGAGGCGAGTCGCAGGCTGGAGCCCGCAGCAGGAGGCAGTCTGGGAGCCCAGGCTGGCCTGGGAGACAAGTCCCAGAGGCGAGTCGCAGGCTGGAGCCCGGTGTGTGTAGGCAGTGAGGCCTTCTGTTCTGAAGCCTGGCAGGAATGGACTCAGTGAAACGGACTATAATTTGAATACTTGTTAAAGATATTTTTCATTCTTATTCTGGACTTTGAGTAATTTGAGTACTTTTATGCATTCCTATGCTAGACTTTTGTTTTACTCTTTCAATTCTGTAACAAACACCTTGTGCCTAAGATGGCACTAAAGCTGCAACATTACAAACATTTCACTGCACTCATCTGAGTGCACGCGATAATAAAGGCTATTTATTCTGACAACATTCCAGCAAGAGTACTGGAAACTTGTGCTCCAGAACTTGCTGCTCCCCTAGCCAAGCTGTTCCAGTACAGTTACAACACTGGTATCTATCTAACAATGTGGAAAACTGCCTAGGTATATCCAGTACATAAAAAACAGGGCAAATCCAACCTAGCCAATTACTACCCCATCAGTCTACTGTCGATCAACTGTAAAGTGATGGAAGGTGTCATCAACAGTACTATCAGGTAGCAACTGCTCAGAAATAACCTGCACATTGACTCCCCGTTTGGGTTCCGCCAGGGCCACTCAACTCCTGACTTCATTACAGCCTTGGTTCAAACATGGAGAAAAGAGCTGAATTCCGGAGGTGAGGTGAGAGTGAAAGCCCTTGACATCAAGGTTGCACTTGTGCAAGTATGGCATCAAGGAACTCAAGCAAAATTGGAATCAATTGGTATCAGGAGGAAAACTCTCTGCTGGTTAGAGTCATACCTGACACTAAGGAAGATGGTTGTTGTTGGAGGTCAGTCATTTCAGCTCCAGGACATCTCTGCAGGAGTTCCTCAGGGTAGTATCCTAGGCCCAAGCATCTTCAGCTGCTTCATCAATGACTTTCCCTCCATCATAAAGTCAGAAGTAGGAATGTTTGCTGATGATTTCACAATGTTCAGCTCCATTTGCAACTCCTCAGATACTGAAGCAGTCCATACTCAAATGCAACAAGATCTGGACAATATCCAGACTTGGGCAGACAAGAGGCAAGTAACATTCATGCCACACAAATACCAGGCAATGACCATTTCCAATTAGAAATGGTCTAACTATCATCCCTTGATGTTCAATAGTGTTGCCATCATTGAATCCCCTATTATCAATACCCTGGGGGTTACCATGGACCAGAAACTCAACTGAACTTGCTACATCAATACAGTGGCTATAAGAGCAGGTCAGAGGCTAGGAATATTGCAGCGAGTAACTCACCTCCTGAGTCCACAAAATCTGTACACCATCTACAAGGCACAAGTTAGGAGTGCGATGGAATACTTCTCACTTTCCTGGATGAGTGCAACTCCAACAACTCTCAAGAATCTTGACATCATCCAGTACAAAGGAGCCCACTTGATTTGTACCACATCCACAAGCATCTACTCCCTCCACGAATGATGCTCAGTAGCAGCAGTGTGTACTATCTACAAGATGAACTGCAGAAATTTTCCAAAGATCCTTAGATAGCACCTTCCAAACCCATGACCATTTCTATCTAGCAGGACAACAGCAGCAGATACATGGGGACACCACCTGCAAGTTCACCTCCAAGCCACTCATCGTCCTAACTTGGAAATATATCACTGTCTCTGGGCCAAAGCCCCAGAATTCCCTCACTACGGCAATTGTGGGCCAAACTACAGCTCATGGACTGCTGCGGTTCTAGAACACAGTTCACCACCACATTCTCAAAGGCAGATGAGATGGGCAATAAATGGTGCCCAGCCAGTGATGCCCACATCCCACGAGTGAATTAAAAAATACAACTCAACCAGTATCCAGCATGAGCTGACCTTAAGAGCCAAGCTGACATGACCAAGTTCAAAATGTTGATTGATTAATTTGCTATTTAAGAAAAAAATAATCATTGATTAAAAACACACTCGTTTCATTCAATTTCCTTCAACTGCTTAATTTCATATAGAAGAGCCCATGGTGTTGAAGGTAGTATATTAGCATGAATAGAGAACTATCTAACTTATAGAAGACAGACAGTTGCAATAAGTCGGCATTTATAGGATGGCAACTTGTAACAGGTGAAGTGCCACAGGGACCCGTGTTGGAGCCACAATTATTTACATTGAATACTAATGGCTTAGATGAGGAAAATGAGTGTACCAGAGCTAAGATCATGGATGATACAAAAATAGATAGAAAGACCAGTGGTGAGGATGATATAAAGAGTCTGCAGAGGGCTATAGGCAGCTTAAGCAAGGGGGCAAAAACTTGGTAGGTGGAGTATAAAGTGGGAAAGTGTGACATTAAGCACTTTGACAAGAAGAATAAAGGAGCTGAACATTATTTAAGTGGGGGAAGACTGTAGAAAGCTACAGAATGGAAGGATTTAGGAGTCTAAATCACAAAGAGTGATAACACCCATGTTTAGTGGGTCGTAGGGAAGACAAATAGAATATTGGTCCTTATTTAAAAAGGAATAGAGTAAAAAAGTAGTGGGAGATTTTGCTAAGACTATACAAGGTACTTGTCAGACCACATCTGGAATATTGTGACCAGTTTGAGTCCCTTATCCAAGGAATAGTATATTGGCATTGGAAGCAGATCAAAGAAAGTTTACCAGGTTGATACCGGATATGGAGGGATTGTTTTATGAGCAGAGGTTGAGTATGTTAGGTCTGTACTCATTGCAATTTAGAGGGGTGACCTTACTGAAACATACTAGAATTTGAGGGAAGGTTTTTTTTTATGGGAGAATTTGGGACCAGAGGGCACAATCTCAGTATCAGGGGCCGTGCAATTAAGACAGAGATGAGGAGGAATTTCTTCCCTTAGAGGATAATGAATCCAGGGAATTCTCTGCTGTAGAGGGCTGTACAGGTTGTGTCATTAAGTATTTTCAAGGCTAAGATGGACAGATTTTTGGTTAGTAAGGGAATCAAGGGTTATGGGGAAAAGGCAGGAAAATGAAGTTGAGGGTTATCAGATCAGCCATGATCTTTTTGAAGGCAAGGCAGACTTAGTGGGCTGAATGGCTTACTTCTGCTCCAACATCTTATGGTCTAATAAACAAGCATTTGTATTCCTAGCTCCACATTTAAGACCTTATGCCTGTTCATAAAGCTGTGAATTGAGAGGCATCTTGCTGTAATAACGTTCAGTTATGAAATCAGTTCTGCAGCACCAATCCTATAATAATATCCTACAGGCTAATGTCAATAGATTTCATTGCAATTTCTTTATTTCTGCAAATAGATTGTTTAGACACTTAATGGGCAGGAGAGTAAATTGCCTTAAAATATTGGCAGTTTCTTAATGGTTTTATAGTTCTACTGAGTTTATCCACTTTTTACATGCAATTGATTTCTACTTTTAACAATCTTAAAGAGCACTTGACCTCTTCCAAAGGGCACTCGATCTACCCTAAACTGTACTTTACATTTCCTAAAAGTCCTCCTGAACCTACCCAAAAGGATCCTCTACATCTCAAGGAACTCAGGCAGGTTTGGACCTTCTCCTGAATTTGTATACCCTCTCAGTTTGGAAATCCTGCGGGGGAAAAATTGATCTCTTTAAAGACAGTTGAAGTTTAATACATGCTAGTGCCCCCATGAACCATGGATATTCAAAATAAAGCCCTCTTTTCCCCCATCACAAAAAGGATGGGAACTGGGTCTGGGGTTTGGTCTCCCGGAATTGGATCATGGTATAATTTTGGCTAAGACATTTGCTCTTTATAACAGTGTCAGATCTACTCATGGCAAGGATCCATGAGTTATAGAACCATAGACTGATACAATGCAGAGAGGCCATTCTTATAAGTGCTAACTCTTTGATAGAGTTATACAATTAGATCTACTGTTGCTCCTATCGCTTAGTCTGCAAATTTCAATTTGGCATTTGGTAGCTAAGATTAGAGACTGAAATGCATTGACTGCAAAGACTAGCATTGGGAGAAATGACTTTAAAGCTACTAAGCCACTCCCTACTCTTCTCCCGTTCTAGGTGGGGAAATGACTCCTGCTGAACTCTACTCTGTATTGTCCTCTAGCTGAAAAGCCACTATTTTCTGATGTTTAGACAACTTTTCATTGATGCTTTTAGTGCCCCTTTACTTAGACCGTAAGAAATACGCAGAGGCAGGATGGCTCAGTGGTTAGTGCCACTGCCTCAGTGTACCAGGGACCCTGGTTCAATTCCACTGACAAGAGACATTCTGGGTGGAGTTTGCACATTCTCCCTGTTCTGTATGAGTTTCCTCTAGGAACTCAGTTTCCTCCCACAGTCCAAAGATATACAGGTTAGGTGAATTGGCTGTGCTAAATTGTGCAGGCTCATTGGGTTAGTTATGGGAAATGCAGGGCTACAGAGATGGAGTATAATGCTTTTCAGAGAGTTGGTGTGGCCTGTTTCCACACTTTAGGGATTCTGTGAAATTGGTACAGGAGAAGGCTGATTAATTTGTTGAGCCGCATTTGAGATTTAGTTTAGGTTATGGATACAATGTCAAATATTATTTGAAGAGCATTTACCTAATGTCACTCTGTGCACTGCTGTGTCTATACTTTTTACACACTCGTCTCACAATGTTTATTAGGTGTATGACCAATGTGCAATGGTTATGTTTTTGCCAACTGAGTCAGTATCAATAGAATGCAGATAATCCATTCTTTCTTCCATTCATATTACAACATTCTCTGCAGTTCTGTCTGCAGACGCAATAAAATAAGGTGAGCGAGATGTGACTGCTGCCTCCAGTGAGACCAATTTTCTTTTCGGTGGCTTCTCTGATGCAAGGGCAGCAAGGTAGATGTCTTTGTTGGCAATTCTTGTTGCAATATTTTTTTTGTCTCAGTTTCCTGAATCAGTATGTCTCTTTGTCAGAAGTCCACAAATAGTTTGGCAGCTATTAATGTTCTCATGAATCACAGCATAGGCAGCATGGGCTCCACTAACCTAAGGATTGAACTGTATTGGTACATGCATATATTTAACTGAACACTAGATGGCTCCCTGACGAGAGAAGCACATTAGAGCAACTACTCCCAAACTCTTCCATTCCACTGCTTTGTTAACTTTTGACAAAATATTCCAGAGAGCCTGGAAATAAAGGTGATTCATCATTAACACAACAATTTGGCTGTTTAATCAGGTACAACAGAGGGTGCAAGTGCCACATGTTACAGGCCTTTATTTGTATCACATCTGAATAACTAACCATCAATATGGGCCTTGCAATATAATGTTAATAGTATGAATGTGCATAACCTGTATTGTGGTAGGGGGCTCTAATATTGGGTATGAGGCTAAATACAAACTGTCAGCACTTTTCCACCATTACATAAAACGTTTTAGCAGCATCCGGTAATTTAAACTTTTTGTATTTCAGGGAAGCAAAGTTAATGCTTCGACTCCAACATGACTCTTTTTCAGAACCCCACTTGGCTAAGGTTGGCAACAATAACAGTATCAACATTTTGGCAGTCACTGATTTCTTCAATGCCGCACCCATCATGCTTTATATAATCCTCACCAAATTATTATCTTACCCTCCCCTTTCTTTCTGTACGATCTGTAATTTCAAGGGATGAAAACTTGAAATTATATGGCAGACAAGTGTTTAGCTATTCACCAATGGATCTGGTTGGACTATGTACAGCATTTCTGGGCCCTGCACTTGCCTGCCAAAACCGGCCATGATCATCTAGGAATGCAAAGACAGCGCTCAACTTCTTTTCTTTTTGCAAACCATTTCTTAAATGCCTCTTCACTGTGTCCTTGATCTTGATCTCCAACAATTAGCAAGAAGAGTTCATGGATTTATTTGGTATTAACGTTGAAATCATGCAGTTATCCGCATCTGCCATGTTCCTCCCTTCCATTAGCCCAATATTCAAGATTTCTCCTATTTCCTCTCATGCATTCTCTGACATTATCTAGCCCATGAGAATCACTTTCTATTCCCTTGACCTGATTTCCATTAAACTGATGACCTCCCAACTTCCCCTCCTGGTCCTCATGTTAGTCAATGTTGTTAATGGTTCTCTTTCATAGGTACTGTCCCCCTCACCCTCGGAAACTCACCCCTCCAATTTCCCTTTCCTCACTAGTTTCCTTGTGTATGTTCAAAAATTCACTCTTGGTTGGTATCCAATGTTGTACCTGCCAAAGTTTGACAAATTTCTAAAACACTGTTGCTTTGCCTTAATTCACACTAAGTCTCGCTCACCCATCTCCCACTGGCTCCTAGGTAAGAAACATCTAGATTTTAACATTTTCATTCTCATTTTCAAATTTCTCATTTCATTCTCAAATTCCTCCATAGCCATTGTTGATCCTTAACTCTCCAATTATCTCCAGCCCTCTAAACATTTGAGATATCAGTGCTCATCTAATCCTGGCCTCTTGAACATGCAACTTTAATTGCTGCACCATTGACTGTTGTGCCTGCTGTAGTCTAAGACTACTTCTAAACTATTGAGGGAAGATGATGGCCTAGTGATATTATAGCTAGGCTACCAATCCCGAGACCCTGGTAATGGTCTGCAGACCCAGGTTCAAATCCCACCATAGCAGACGGTAGAATTGAATTTAATAAATGTCTGGAATTCGGAGTCTAATGAGGACCATGAAACGATTGTCAGAAAACTCATCTGATTCACTAATGTCCTTTAGGGAAGGAAACTGCTATCCTTACCTGGTCTGACCTACACTTGACCACAGACACACAACAGTGTGGTTGGCATTTAACTGCCCTCTGGGCAATTAGGGATGGGCAATAAATGCTGGCCTAGCCAGTGACACCCTCATCCCATGAATGAATTTCAAAAACCTCACTTTCCACTTCTACTTCTCCACTTCTATCCCTCACTTTCAGCTTTTAAGATGCATTTTAAGGTCTATCTCAGTGACTAAGCTTTTGGTAGAGAGTCTCCTTATGGGATTGGGTGCCATGCGTTTCTTTAATGATGCAGTCGAAAAGCACTGTTAGGATTTTTGTCATGCTAAAGGTGATCGTAAATATTTGTTGCAGTTTTTGTCATCTTATTCAGGCTTAAAACTTCTATCTTTCTTTCCTCTTTTCTCTTTCCACCCACCTACAGCTGTAATCACTTCATTGCAGCTTCTACCAGTAGCTCTCTGTTACCCTCATCCCATCAGTGGAGTGGCATCGATGGATTTTCACATATTGTCCCACATTTGAACTTGTGTTAGAGGAAGATTCTAGGGTATGGGTGCCCTTATTACTTACTCTATAGCAATTCTGGAAAAAGGATTCACAAAGATTCTGGTCATTATAGGTAAAAAATGTCATTTTGACTGGAGTTATAATTTCACAAGCTGATCTAACAGGAAAAATCTTATGGACTACACTTGTGGCGTCACTGCAGAGCTAATGAACATTTTTTTTCCTTTATTCATTAACCAGATGAGGACATCGCTGGCTAGACAGCATTTATTGCCCATTCCAAATTGCCCAGAGGACAGTTCAGAGTCAATCACATTGCTGTAGGTCTGGAGTCACATATAGGCCAGACCAAATAAGGATGGCAGTTTCTGATCTATACTCATCAGCAATGTAACATAGATGTACGGGGGGATATTATAGGGCCATGAACAACATAGGCTGTGTTTTTCTGAAGAAGGGTCCAGACCTGAAATGTCAGCTTTCCTGCTCCTCTGATGCTGCTTGGCCTTCTGTGTTCATCCAGCTCCACACCTTGTTATCTCAGAATTGGTGGTGGCCTCAGTCAGAATCAGGTCACCCCTCTTCACTTCTCTCCTACCCCGAGCCTGCATCCAGATTAGGGGCATTTAACTGGTACATACCTTGGGCATAACACTAGCTAGTAAAAGACTAGCAGTGACAGAAGGAGATGCATTCATTGGGCCACAGACCCCTATGCAGCGACGAGTACAACATCTCTGGAGATTCCATTTTCACCATGTGGGTCTGGTTTGTTAAATAGTGCAAGGTGCCTGGTGGATTTTCAAACAAAGTACAAAATCTGCAATTTATTTGTAAAAATAAAGCTACAAGTATGGTATTGTTGGAGATTTAGCAGACAATCTATGTTGTAGTACTTAACTGAGACTTTTTATTCAATGATTTGACAGTCTTCAATCTTTAGAAATACTTCCAGTTGCCTTACAATTATTTTCATTCAGAATAAGGAATGTGTACAATGATGGAATTTCCACTGATGTTTCAGTAATTACAGAGAATGTGCTTAAGGCAGCCTTTTCACACAGAATGCAGACTCTATATTGTTTAAAATAATGTTTAAATATTCACAATGCAAGATCACTTGAGCCTTAAGTTTGGTAATGTGTAGATAGTTTAGGAGCGACATGAAAGCTTGTACTTTAGATAGAAAAGTAAACAAACTGAACATAGAACTGCATTAAGATTAATTCCTTGCTGGCGAAAATTGCTATCTCCATTCCATTTTGTTGTGTTGTCCACATGTTATTTAAAGTTGATCAATGTACAGTTGATTGTCACATCAGAGTGTTGAAACAAAACAGTGTACCTTCAATTCATTTGACTATAAGGCAGGATGCAAAGCGTTGTGCAATCCTCCCAATGATTGTTAAAGAGAAAAATTCTCCCATTTGTCAGTTCACAATCTATTCAAAACAAATGCATTCTGAGCAAATGTATTCTTACTGGGTAAGCAATGGCCTAGTGGTATTATTGCTGGACTGTTAATCAAGAGACTTGAAAAACATTCTGTGTACCTGAGTTTGAATCCTGCCATGGCAGATGGTGGAATTTGAATTCAATAAAATATCTGGAATTAAGGATCTAATGATAACCATGAGTTGATTGTTGGGGAAAAACCCATCTGGTTCACTAATGTCCTTCAGGGTCCACATCCCCTTCCCTATCCCCACTCACCAGCTCCTCTTCAGATAATTTGAACATTTAGGAAGTGTGGAAAAATGCACAGAACAGAAGGACATCACTCTGCTCATTGTTTTGTGCCTACATATATATGAGCCATCTAACCTGATCCCATTCTCCATATCCCTGGGAGTTGCAGGACCTCAGGTGCATATCCAGACACTTTTTCAATGAGTTGACAGTTTTTACTTTTGCAGCAGTGTGTTTCAGACTCCTGCTTGTTCCTATGTTCAAAGTATCCTTGCAGTAACCTTTCGATGTTAGTTACTGATGCTCCCTGCATTGCAGCTCTGTGCTGCAGCCTGCAAGTGGATCAGAGAGATGCCATGATGGTCTTTGACGGTTTGGCACATGTGGCTGGTGCCCGTAGACTGTGCGTTGAGATGCTATTTCGTGCTGATTACAGAGACTGTTGCAGCCAATGATAAAGTCACCAGGCATCCACTCTGACCTCCATGTCACGAATTCTCAACGTCTAGTTTGCTCAGCAAGTTTGGTAAGATAACAAGTGGCTGAACATTTTCATCAACAAAAATCTTAAAATTCTACCCAAAAATCATGAACAAAATGACGACTCTATGTTACATTGCTGTTGAATATAGATCAGACTAAGCACAAACAGCAAACTAGAATCAACTCCTAGCACACCATCTCCTCCTAGATACAGGCATTAGTATATCAGTGGGCAGAGCTATTTTCCAGACTTAACTATTTTAGGCCAACTGCCTTAGACAACTTCGCTCCTCCCAAAATTTCTTCTCTTGTTTAACCCATTATACAAACGCTCGAATAAATATAAAAACCAAAAGAACTGCGGATGCTGTAAATCAGGAACAAAAACAAAGTTGCTGGAAAAGCTCAGCAGGTCTGGCAGCATCTGTGATGGAGAAAACAGAGTTAACGTTTTGGGTCCAGTTCTGAGGAAGGGTCACCGGACCCGAAATGTTAACTCTGTTTTCTCAAATAAATATATTCCAGTTTACCACCATCTTTTCTTCCCCCAAGTCTGCCTTTACAAATTACTTTTGACATGAATGAGTAAATCATCATTTGCTTTAGATTGATCTACTCTGACGATCCTGTTTTTCACTTTTTGCCTCTGGTGGGTTGTTTATTTCTTGAATATCTTTGAAGATATTTGTTGGCATTGTCAATTGCCTGTTGTTCTGTCTGGAGGATCTTGAAATTCCTCAAAATGTGTCATGGAGGACAATTGAGTTGATGAAAGAAATAATCTTCTACTACTGATTTTACCAATGGGGTGGATTCAGGTAAGGATCTTCCTTAGACGACACGTGTTCTTTTAGGCATTTTGTTTGGTTTTCTCTTTGCCAGTTACATTCTCTGGACTGATTGTATTTAGAATTCATCGATGGTTTCAAATGATGGTTCTTCCGGAATGTTCTGCAATCAAATCCTGAAGGAATTTTCATAGGTGAGGAACAAGGAAATAGTTCTTTCAGTCCAGTGAAATTGATCACGAAATCCATGTTGGTAATGTGAAGAAGTTGTTTAATGCCTGTGTAGCTCGAACAAAGAGCAGTACAACACAGGAACAGACCCTTCGGACCACCAAGACTGTGCCAACGCATAATGCCTTTCTCAACTGAGAAACTTTTGCCTCTAAGGAGCCTGTATCCCTCAATTCCCCATCTAGTCAAGTGTCTGTCAAGATGCTTCTTATATATTGCTGTTGTATTTGCTTCTAGCACTTCCTCTGGCAACATAGCAGGCACTTGCCACCCCCTGTGTAAAAATCTTGCCTCTCACATCTCCTTTAAATATACCCTTAATCTCAGCTAATCTCAATTGGCGTGTAATTCTCTCTAGGTTCAACTAATGTTCTTCAAAAAGTCTTCTTGTTGCTGACATACGTCGAGTTGGTCAATGGTAGATGTCTCCTTGAATTGTTACAATCCTTCCTCAAATTTTAAGATTGTTGAGTAAATTGCCTTCTGTTCAAAACAGAATTCTTCTGGTTCTGGTTGACACATGCATGTTGTGTGAACTGATGATCTTCATGTTTCAAGTGAACTTTTAATATTCCTTCAATCTTTAGGGGTTATTCTGCCTGCTCAGTGTAACATCAATTGCAAGAAGCTATAACTTAATGTTTTCAAATCATTGAATTTTGTCAGAAAATACACAGACACTAGCTCCTGTATCAAGCATCAATTGAATTTGATGTCCATTGATATTGATGAACTCTCATGCCTGGTTCAGATATTTCTCCGAGGACTGACTGAGGTATTTCTTCATCTAAGTATATACTTTCTAATGGAGTTATATTTTAAGAGTTAGAAATTCTTTCTAATGGAATAAAAACAAAGAACTGCAGATGCTGGAAATCTTAAACAAAAGCAGAAAGTGCTGGAGAAATTCAGCAAGTCTGGCAGCATGCATAGACAGAAAAATAATTAATGTTTCAAATCCAGTGAACCTTCATCAGAACAGAAAATAGCTGGAAAAGGATGGTATTTATGCTGATGAATAGTTTGGTATAAAGTATTGACTTCTTTGCAGATGTAACCAATGTTGTGTCTGTTTTCGAGATTGTCCTTTTTTCTTGCAAAAGTGAAATTTCTGTGGACATCACTTTTATTTGTGTGATTGTTTTGATTCTCATTTCCAACAGTGACTTCTAGCATCCTTTGAATTGGCTTATCATATGATTGTTTGGAGTATTTACTCCTTATGATGTTGGTAAATTCTAATTTTCTCATTGGTGTAAACTTTTCCTTTGATTCTCTAAATATTTCTGCACTTTTTCCAAAATTTCAGCTACTAGCATAAACTGATAGCCTTTTCCAATTGTGAGATTGTTTGATTGTTCAAGGTGTGAAAGAAATGAGTCAGAAATTTTGATGACAATTACATCTCTGTTTAGTTCTGTTTGTAATGCTCCATACTCACAAGATTCAGACAATGCATTAAGCTCATTGATGAAGTTGTCAGCAGGTTCTCCAGGAAATGGTTTGCCTTTATTGAATCTTATTCTTTCCATAATACGTCTGGTTCTTAAAGTATAAGAGTGGTCAAGTGCTTTAAAGATATCATCAAAATCTTTCAGCAATTTATTATGCTTATTGTCTGTTTATAATATGGTCTGCCAATGGTCAGCTAGTTTATTGTCTTGTGCTGCTTGTGGTTTGTTGTGTTGACCTGAAGCAATTCTGCTTATCTCATGAATTGCTTCCTCCATGCTAACCAGTTTAATTCCCTGCTTGAGCTGTCTGTAACTGGAGATACAATTACTTTCTCTATGTTTTTGTTCAAAGTAAATTGCTCATTTAAAGTTCAGAAAGTCTTTAAAAATTATTTAAATTCTGCTGGATCATTGTCTTTTGTTCGTCAAGTTTGAATTCTAGCTCCAATTCGATTGCTTCAAAGCTTGTCAAAGAATTTTCATCTTTAAGAAATTTATTGAAATTGTCATTAATATTTAACACATGATAAACCAAGACAAAAATGTCTAATAAAGTTTTAAACTGTAATTAGTTGTTGCTTGATGCTGTTTTAATACTTCTTTCTAAATTTCTAATTTAATTTTTTTCAACATTTTAAGTTGTGAAGGATCTTTCATCCATCTATTTTAACATTTGTTTTGTACATTCAGGAGATGTGGGGGACACTCACTGGGCCGAAGGTTTTTTTGCCTATCCTTAGTTGCCCTTAAGATGCTGTTGTGAGCTGCTTCCGATGAACCACTGCAACCCGCTTGATTTTGGGACACATACAACATTATTAGATCTGATTTGATTCATTATTGTCACATGCACCAAATACAAGGAAAAGTATTGCTTTGCATGCTATCCAGACAACTCATACCTTACGTAAGTACCAACAGGGTAATAGAACAGAATTTAGAACATAGTGTTGCAGCCACAGAGGAGAGGCAGAGAAAGAACAACTCTATGGGAGGTCTGTTCATAAGTCTGAAAATGGCAGGGAAGAAGCTTTTCTTGATTCTGTTTGTATGTGTTTTCAAACTTTTGTATCTGCTGCCCGATGGAAGAGGGTGAAAGAGAGTATATTTGAGGTGAGAGGGGTTTTTGATTATGTTGGCTACTTTTCCAAGGCAGTGGGAAGTGTAGATAGAGTCAATGGAAGGAAGGCTGGTTTTCATAATGGACTGGGCTGCATTTACAACTCTCTGTAATTTCTTGAGGTTTTGGGCAGAGCAATTGCCATACCAAACTGTGATGCATCCAAATAGGATGCTTTCTATGGTGCAAGTATAAAAATTCTTAAGAGTCATTGTGGACATGCTGAATTATCTTAGCCTACTAAGGAAGTAGATGCTTGGTGTGATTTCTTGATTGTAGCGTAGATATCGATGGACCATGTGATATTTACTCCTAGGAGCTTGAAGATCTCAATCACCTCCACCTTAGCACCATTGATGCAGACAGGGGTGTGTCCTCCATGCCACTTCCTGAAGTCAATGGCAAGCTCATTCATTTTGCTGACATCAAGGGAGACATTGTTGTCTTTACACCATGCCACTAAGATCTTTACCTCTTTCCTGTACTCTGTCTTGTTATTGTTTGAGATGTAACCCACTACCATGGTGTCATCAGCAAATATATAAATGGAGTTAGAGCAGAACTTGGCCACCCAGTCATGAGTGTACAAAGAGTATAGTAAGGGGCTTAGTACACAGCCTTGCAGGGCACCAATATTGAGGATTTATTGTGGACACAATGTTGTTGCCTTTCCTTACTGATTGTGGTCTGTGGACCAGAGAGTAAAAGATCCAGTTGTAAAGGAGGGACCAGAGGAAGGGATTTCCAGGATTTTGATCCAGTGATGCTGAAGGAATGATGTATTTCCAAATCAGGATGGTGTGTGCCTTGGAGGAGATTTTGCAGGTGATGGTGCTCCTGTGTTTCTGCTGCCTTCCTAGATGGTAGTAGTCATGGATTTGGAAGGTACTGTCTGAGGAGCTTTGGTAAATGTCTGCAGTGCACCTTCTGCAGTACAGCCAGCTCCTCCAGGTTATTACAGATCCTAATGGATATCTGAAATTGTTAAGTTTCCAGGTGAACAGTAATGAACTGGTTCCCCTTCTTTATTCATTTGCCTCCTCAGTTGGTTGCAACAAAGTTAATTGACAAGGGTTCCCTTCCTTTTCCCCAGACAAAATGAAGCTATCTTTCAAAGGAGCCAATTTAACAAGTAGGTGAGTTTATTGATTACTAAACATGAAACCAAATATTGCAATACATACACATGCAGATTAGGAGGTAGAAGTGAGTTTAACAAAAGAAAACATTTAAATGATATATGGATCAGTCTCTCTGCATGGGTCATGAAACAAAGATAGTGGGATTTTTGGCTTTGCATTTTGTTGAAATACTTTTTATCCTATTTCCTTTTTATGGTGGTTGCCTGTCAGCACTCAGAGTAGGAGAGTTCTTCTGTTGCTCTAATTAATTTAAGATATCTGGTCGGCATGGATGAGTTGGAGCAAAGAGTCTGTTTCTGTGCAGTACATCTCTATGACTGTATGATTCTATGATTCTGAGTGAAACAATTTCTTCTCATCTCAAAACCGAGTGGCAACACACTACTTTTAAAATTGTGCATCCTGGTTATACATTCCCCATTTGAGTGAAATACCTTGCCTGCATCGACCCTGTCTATCACTTTAGGAAAGTGTAAGTTTCGAGGAGATCATATTTCATTTTTTGAAATGCTAGGTAATGCAGTCACAGTTTTTCCAATCTCTCTTCACAGGACAGCCCCCACTCCTCCATTCCAAAGAGCTGGGTTGGCGAACATGCATTGCACCCCCTCTTTGGCAGTAAGAGCATTCCTGAGATGAGACCAAACTGCACACAGTCCTCCAGCGCAGTCCAATCAAGTTCTTATACATTGAAGCAAGACTTTACTACTCTTGTACTCAAAAGGTTGTGCAATAAATGCTAACATTCCATTAACCTTCCAAATAGTTTGCTGCACCAGCATGTTAGCCTTCCATGACCTGTCAACATGGGCATTCAGGTCAATTTGTACTGCGACACTTTCCAATCTCTTCCCCTTTAAGAAATATTATGCACATTTATTTCTCTTAATATTTTCCACATTATATTCCATCTGCCATGTTCTTGCCTATTCACTAAGCTGGAACAAATCCTCCTAGAGCCTCTTTACATCTTCCTCACAGCACACATTCCCACTTAGATTTGTATCGTCTTCAAATTTGGAAGTAGTATATTTGGTCCCCACCCCCAAATCATTGATACACATTGTGAACAACTGGGTTCCAAGGTTAGATCCTTGCCGTACCCCGTTAGCCACAGCTGCCAATGTAAGAATTACCCATTTATTCCTATTCTCTGTCTTCTGTCTGTTAGCCAATCATTAATTCATATGGTACTTTACCTCCTGTTGTGGGTAAATCACCACAAGTTACCTTTAATTTGGCTACTTGTTAAGAAGTCGCACAAATAATCAAATACTGAAACAATTATTTAAACTTTATTGCATGTAGCAACCAAAATAAGACCCTTCAAGTAAGCAAACCTCACAGCCTAACTTGCCTAATGCCCGATTAATTTTGGAACTTGGCCACAATCCTGTCAATAACAGCTAGTGTCTGGAAGTCTCCAGGGTTCGATTCTTATACAAAGTTGTTCTACAGAGTTCTGCTAAAGGGGGAGTTCTGATGTTCGATATTCTTATACAGATTTTCATCCTTCAAGTCATTATGGATCGTTCTTTAAGTTCTTTCATCCAAATTACTGCAGGTATGTAGCTTGCCTTCTTGCCAGAACTAGCTTCTTTGCTCCTTGTCACATTTGGCCTTAACTGTCTGTTCAAAGACACAGCTTTCCTGCGATTAACTCCTTAACTTTTTCCACAAGGCAACTCTTGTCCTTTGTGACAATAAAACATCCAGTTTATCAAGCAGATGTCAAAGCAGTTTTGTTCATGTAGCCTCCACTCCTCCTCTTGGCCAGGCATGGCAATTTCTTTCAATTCATGTATAAATTTTTCTTATCCTTTAATAATTTATTCCAGACAGAATTATTGCTGATTCTTTTGAGAATAACAGTTTATCTTTGTTGATTCATTCAATCCATGAACAATTATTAAAGTTCTGAGTCTGTAGCACCACATTCCTATCTCAGGTGGTTAATTTTTTCTAACCAGCCTACTGTGGGGAACTTTATCAGAAACATTCTGAAAATCCATGCATACAATGTCTATCAGCTCTCATTCATCAATTTTGTTTATAACTTCTTCAAAAAGCTCCAAGGGCTTCAAAAATGATTTTGCATTTGCAAACCCATGCTGACAATGCCCAAGCATATCATTATCTTCCATTTTCTGTTACGACAGATGTCAGGCTAATGGGTCTCTAGTTTATTTCTCTCTCTCTTCCCTTGTTAAATAATGAGGTGACAATCACTACATTTCAATCAGCAGGAATCATTCTAGAATTGGCAGAATTTTCGAAGATAATCACCAACCAATTAATTATCTCTATAGCCACCTCCTTCAACACTTTGAGATGTAGATGATTAAATTTTGCACTTATCACCTTGTAGCCCCATTGAATTCTCCAGGACAATCTCCTTACTGTTTCTAATTCCCTTCAACTCCTCACTGTCCCTAGATAATTGGATGTCCACTTCCGGGATATTTCTTGCATCTTCCTCAACAAAAACAGACATAAAGTAATAACATTGTGTCCCTGTCATTTCTCTATTCTCCACTTTAAATCCTCCATGATTCAAATTTTAATGGACTCGTATTTGTTTTAGCCAAACATTTGCTTTTTACATACCTACAAAAGCTTCTATAATCTGTTTTTATGTTTTTTGCTACTTTATGTTTGTATTCTATTCTCCCTTTTTTATCAGCTTCTTGGTCCTTCTTTCCTATATTTCAAAGTTTACCAATCATCAGATTTACTTCTATTTCTCATCAACTAATGAGTCTTCATTTTTATCTCATACAATCCTGAACTTCCTTTGTCAGCCTTGATTGACTGATTCTCTGTTAGCCTCGGTTGACTGACCTTTTTTGAGTTTTGGAACCTTGATGGAAATGTATAGTATTAAAACATTTAATAGTCCTTGAAAGACTATTCATTACTTACATAGTCATACCTTTTAATGTACTTTCCCAATTCATCTCAGCCAATGTATGCCTCACACCTTCATAATTTCCTTTATTCAAATTTAACAAACTTGCTTTAGAATGAACTACCTCATCTTCAAAAAGCTGTAACGTTCTATCACATTGTGGGTACTCATCCCTAAAGGTTCTTTTACAACAATATTGTGTTAATGAGCCTTTTTTGAATTGTACCAGATCTAAAAATAACACGCATCCCAGAGACAGTCAATTATATATCTCTGGGCAGAGCTATTCCAAAGGATCTGAACTAATTTTTTTCATTCCATTTGCCATGTAACCCTGGCAAAATCCTCATAAATTTCCTCTGTACCGTCTGTAGTGCAATTACATCCTTTCTGAAATGAGGTGACCAGACTGCAAGCTGTACACAAGTTCTGGCTTTTTTGGTATTACGTATCTTCAGCATAATGCCCCATGTACCTATATTCAATACATTCATATTGTGGCTGATAAGGTATTCCATGTGAATGCTTAACTGCCTTATTAACCTGTCCTGCTACATTCAGGGACCTTGTGTACATGCACTCAAAGGTCCCTCTGAACTTCCACTCCTTTTAGTGTTGTCTCATTTATTGTGTATTTATAGGAACTACGTGATCTCAGAAATGCATCACCTTCACACTTCTCTGGGTTGAATTCCACTTGCCATTTTTCTGCCTAGTTGACAAGTTCATTGATGTCTTCTTGCAGTCTGCAGCTATCGACCACATTGTCATTTTTTAAGTGGCCTGCAAATTTCTTGATCATGTCCCATTCATTGGAGATCCCCCTGCTCCCTTTGCCTGGGGTGGTCTTGTTTACCCGGCAGTCCAGCCTCCATGCAACTCCTTGTGAGTGACATGGCTGCAGTCCCAGCAGTGGCCACCAGTCGCAGTGGCGCTGCTGAGCCTGGAGATCAGCCAGCAATCAGTCTGGTAACTCCTGGAGGCAGGACATCCTCCTAAATGGTGGCAGAAGCCGTGACCTTAGTCGGTCAACAGCCAGACGACCTTATGATGGTGTTGTGGATTTCCCTTCTTTGTGGAGATAGACACATTCCTGGTTTTTCAGTGGAGAGTGCAGTCACTGCCTCTGTGAAACAATCCAGCCCATTTGGAGTTAATCTAACTGTGCATGTTGCAAGTGTTGTGAAATAGTGATACAAGGTGAAAGAAAAATTAAAAAGGGAATAAGGCCATAATGTGCTTTCTCTTTATTTACACCATATTCACTGCACACAATTCACATCTAAAGCAATAATTTCAGTGTTTAACTAGATGGCAACACTATAACTTCTTTCAACACAGTAAGTAATAAATTATCATGAGTAATTATAGTCTAGAAACTGTGAAGTTTAGAATTCCACATGACCTTGTGCTTGTTCTATTGCTATTCAGAGCATTCGTCAAAATGAAAAAGGAACATGATGCATTGGGCCAGGTTGATGATGTTAATGGATGTGACTGTAACCAGTGTCTGATAGTACGCACAAGAAGAATACAATTCGGAAGGTGGAAACAAAAGTTGGCCATTCAGCCCCTCGAGATTGTTCGATCAGATGTGATCATGATTGACCTATATCTCAAATCCATCGATATGCCATTGTTAGTCCTGTAGTTTTAACAAACTGATAGTTTTATTGTGAACTAACCATTTCTCTAATTTGGTTGTAATAGTAGGGCAATATGGCCAAGAGACACCATTTTGGGATGAACACAGAACACATTTTTAAATGCATTATTGCATGCAAATAGAAATCATGTTTAATTAATTTGTTGGAATTCTTTGAAGATGTAACTTGCGATGTAGATAAAGGGGAATCAGTACATGTGTTATGAGTTGATGTCAGGAAGACATTTGATAGGGTGCTACATCAATAGTTATTGGTGAAAATAAAATATCATCACTGTAACGGATAACAAATTGGCATGGACAGAAGATTGGTTGGCTAACAAGAAGCAGTGATTAAGTGTTAACACAGTATGGAGCTGGAGAAGTACAGCAGTCCACACAGCATTAGAGGAGCAGGAAAGTTGGCGTTTCAGGGTCTTGCAACTGGTGGCCACTGCTGGGACTTGTGATCACGTAAAAACTGAAAGAACTGCGGATGCTATAAATCAGGAATAAAAACAGAAGTTGCTGGAAAAGCTCAGCAGGTCTGAGGAAGGTTCACCGGATCTGAAATGTTAACTCTGATTTTTCTTCCCAGATGCTCCCAGACCTGCTGAGTTTTTCCAGCCACTTCTGTTTTTGAGCTTGTGATCACATAGTCTGCTTTTATACACAACATATTGCTAGGCACTAACAATCTCCATTAACAGTTATTCAGTCCTAGTCAGATCGTTATCCACTCCTTTGTCTGTCCAACTGTACTTCTCTCTCTTTGGACTCTATCCCCAATAACCAATTGTTTACTCCTTATCCCGTCCCCACCACTCTATCTTCTGTATAAAAGCTGACATTTTCCCAACTACGAGACAACAAGGTGCAGGGCTGGATGAACACAGCAGGCCAAGCAGCATCACAGGAGCAGAAAGGCTGACGTTTCGGGCCTAGACCCTT
>NC_063333.1:23876694-23897825 GCF_021869965.1 Rhincodon typus
TTTCTGATGAAGGGTCTAGGCCCGAAACGTCAGCTTTTCTGCTCCTATGATGCTGCTTAGCCTGCTGTGTTCATCCAGCTCTGCACCTTGTGGTCTCAAAAAATGTTAGTATTAAGCTGTAGCAAGTAATTATGAGAGCAAATAAAATTTTGCCCTTTATTGTCAGGAGGTTGGAGTTCAAAAAGTGATGCTTTGTTGTAACTGTGCAGGATTTTGGTGAGGCTGCACCTGCACTATTGTGTACAATTTTTACCCATGTGTTTACGAGTGGATACAATGGAATTGGAAACAAAAACACAGATGTTGTTGGAAAAGCTCAGCAGCTTCTGCGAAGAAAAATCGGAGTTAAAGTTTCGGGTCCAATGACCCTTCCACAGAATAGCATCCACAGTTCTTTCGGTTTTTTATAACGGAATTGGATGCTGTTCAAAAAGACATTCACTGGGCTGATTCCTAGGAGCAAAGGGTTGACTGATCAAGGACAACTAAAGAAGTTAGGGCCTTATCCATTAGTTTCGAAGCATAAGAATGATTCGTATTGAAACAAATAGGTTTGTGAGGGAGCTTGCCAGGTAAATATTGAGAGGATACTTCCTGTCGTGGGACTATGTCAAGCTCCGGCACATAGTTACAGATTGAGGGACCACTCATATTTAAAACGAAGATGCAAAGGAATTTCTTCTCCCAGAGACTGATGAATATCTGCAATTCTCTAACACACAGGTTGAGGAGGCTAGATCACTGAAAGTATTTGAATAGTAGGGAGATAGATTTTTGAAACATTGGGGGAGTTGAGGCATACGCTGAGCTAGTACTAACCAGCAATTGAGGTCTGGAGCAGATCAGCCATGATCTTGTTGAATAGTGAGGCAGTCTTGTGGGACTGAGCGGCCTACTCCTCCTATTTCTTATGATCTCTAGGTGTCTACCTCCTTGACTCCTTATGTTTTTGAATATTTTGATTAGCTCACACCTCAAATGTCTAATCTTAAGGGAATACAAAATAAGTTTATGCAACTCATTCTTAAACTTCACCTTTTAAATTCTGCTTATGGTCATATACAACTCTCTTCTGTATCTAGTCTGAGGCCGATACTTCTCACAGAGTTCTGATTTATTTCTCTCAGATACAAAGTTAATTACCTCACACGTCCCCAATTGAATCATCTGCTGGAACTTGGCAACCTCACATCATCTTTTTGTGCCTCTCAACTTGCTTTAAGCTGCAACTTTGGGTATAAGCTCCAACATCCATGTTCTTATTCTAGAGTGTGAAAACCTGAAGCTCCAGTACACATCCCTTGTGAATATTATTCGTCACAGACAGCCAATTTGAATGTGATCCCATTACTCATAAATAAAAACTGAAAGAACTGCAGATGCTGTAAATCAGAAGGGAAGGGTCACCAGACCCAAAACATTAACTCTGACTTCTCTTCACAGATGCTACCAGGCCCCCTGAGCTTTTCCAGCAATTTCTGTTTTTGTTTCCTATTACTCCTATTCTATTGCTCCTGTCTTCCATTCGATTGCCAACTCATATCTCAAGGTTCCCTCCAATTCCATTTGCTCTCTTATTTATAAAGAACCTCCTGGAAGTCAATATGGGCTATATTCTTGTCTATCATGCTAGTGCTTTTCACATAAAAATTTAGTCAGTCACAATATGGCCCTGGTGGCAATTGTAGTACAAAAATGCTTGGTTTCAAATGCAGCTAATACTTTGAAATATTCTGAGTAGAAGACCTTAAAGGATTGATATTCCTCCAAGGACTACAGATACATTCAAGAGAAAGAGTGCAGAAATTACTTATTTTTGAAATTAGCATCAGCCACAGATATAAAATGCTGGTACATCGCTGAGTGGAGCATATCTAATGGCTATATGAATTCTTTGGGTGCCTCTTATCAAGATATTACTGACCAGGGACACCAGTTAATAAAGCTTATCACTAAACTTGAGATTAGAAAAATTCCCTTCATTCCATATAGCAGTTGATATGTGACTTTAAAGGGTGGCAAACAATGGGCTGACGAAGAATGATATCTGGTTTGAAACTGATTTGAAATTTTTAAAAAAAGGTAGCATTTGGCACAGATAAAAGAAGATTCAAAAATTTCTTGTCAATGTTTGAAGCAAAGGAGGGTGGAATGTAGGAACGCCAGCTTAACATCCTGCCATAATTTCTTCAATCCTGATGGTTTCTATCGGTTCCAACTGGAGACTCATGCTGCAAAATCTGAAACAGAAAGATGTAAGTTGACACAAACTGTAAAATTCTCAGTGTCTGTTTCTTTGGGTACTATCATGCAGTTTTGGCTCATAAATACCCTCACACTTCCAGTGTGAGTCGTGTCAGGTGCCATACTCATGATGGGGTTAATGAGTGTACAGTGAACTTTGTAGGCAGATTGTGACATCAACAAACATAGAGACACTGATTCTACACCAGTGCTGCCAGGTTGGAGTTCAATGCTGCAACTAACGCTGCGTCTTAATAAAGAAACATTGAAGACCCTATCACCACCAATGCAATTTAAAGGGCATCATGAACTATTTTGGTTGTTGATTGATTTTTATTGGTTCATAGAATCCCTACAGTGTGGAAACAAGCCATTCGGCCCAACAAGTCCACACTGCCCCTCTGAAGAGCATCCCACCCAGACCCATTTCCCATGTCTAACCCACCTAACCTAAAGATCCCTGGGCACTATGGACAATTTAGTATGGGCAATCCACCTACCCTGCACATCATTGGGCTATGGGAGGAAACCGGAGCACCTGGAGGAAACCCACGCAGACACTGGGAGAATGTGCAAACACCACACAGACAGTCGCCCAAAGGTTGGAATCAAACCCAGGTCCCTGGTGCTGTGAGGCAGCAGTGCTAACCACTGAGCCACTGTGCTTCCAGGGGAAAGGCATAGCGGCCAGGTCTCTGGCACTGAGCCTGGCTCTGTGTCTCAGAAGGGAATGGGGGAGAATAGGAGAGCGATAGTGATAGGAGGTTCAATGGTTAGGGGAACAGGCAGGAGATCCTGTGGTACCAAGTGACACTCCCGGATGGTATGTTGCCTCCTGGGTGCCAGGGTCATGGATATCTCGGACTGAGTCTACAGGATTCTTAAGGGGGAGAGTGAGCAGCCAGAAGTCATGGTACACATCAGTGCCAATGACATAGCTAGGAAACAGGATGAGGACCTGAAAAGTGAATATAGGGAGCTAGGATGGAAGCTGAAAACCAGGACGAGCAGAATAGTAATGTCAGGATTACTACCAGTGCCACGGGCTAGTGAGGCCAGAAACAGAGAGCGAGTGGTTGTTACCGCTATTATGGAAGTGTTTGGTGGTTTTTAGCATCATTAGAAGTTGCTAAAGTCTATAAGAAGTGTTGTGTCCTGACTTCAAGTGTTCCACACACACTGATTGTTCCTAGACGTGGCTGCAATAGTAGCTATTTCCCAGCATGACAAACAGAATGAGCAGTGATGATACAGAACAGGACAAGCTACTGGAAGAGGGAGGTGGCATGATAGTAATGGGGTGATATCTGATTTTCTGCAACTGTGATACTCAAATTAGCTGTCATAATATAAATGTGAGACATGGGTTACACAGTACTGAAGAATTCAATGAACTTTTATCACAGCTCCTGGTGTGTACGTATGTACACTACAGTCTCACAAGTGTGCCTGAGTTCAAGCTAAGCAATTCGGATTTACTGTGGAACATGTCATGCTGCAGGAAAAAGGGCTCAGTAAGACGGGACTGAGTGCTTTATACTATTAGGTCACATGCCATAATACAATGATGATGAAGGTATATCACATTGTATTATGAGATGTAACACACCAGGGGCAGGAAGAGGGCTGGAGAAAGGATCTCAACAGGAGATCTTACGTGCCCAGGCTGTTCACAAATTAGGAAACAGAAATGTTTGATGGATATTTTTCAAGCTGCAGGATGTTGGCAGTGGAATTCCCCAGGAGTAGGTATTGGGACTCTTGCTTGTCTTGATAATATACTAAGGATCAAGATCTTTGTGTGCAGATAATTTCAAAGTTTGCAGATGATGCAAAACTTGGAAGCATTGCAAACTGTGAGGAGAACAGTACAGAACTTCAGAATAACAGAGACAAGCTGGTAATGTGGTTGGATAGGTGCCAGGTGAGGTTTAATACAGATAAGTGTGAAGAAATGCATTTTGGAGGAAAAAATAGACAGATAATATAAAATAAAGGGTACAAAAAGGTTGCAGGAGCAGAAGGACATGGGTGTGTATGTGCACAGATCTTTGAAGGTGTCAGGATAAGTGGAGATAACAGCTAAAAAAGTGTTGTATTCAATTTAAAACCTGGTTACCTGCCATTTACCTTAATCCCTGTACACCAGAATTCAGTATGTCAGTATCACAAGGGGAGACAAACCCTTGCTGCCATATCTCCCAGGGAGAGTTCATCCAAACCCTCTGCGTCCTGTTCTGCTGGGACTGTTTTGGGCTCTATGGTCCATGTTTAGTTCTCTGTGCTGCCACTGTAACTGTACCTAGTTTCTCTCTTTGACTTGAGACCTTCTATAAAACTTGATGAGTTGGTTTTGAGTCAGTGGAGTTCCTTCGTGGCGTGGGATTAATCCCTGTTTTGTGTATACTTGCCGACAGTGACTTCTGATTGCTCATTTTTTCCTCCTTCTATAAATACTATTAGTCACTATATCAATCACGTATGAACATATGAAATAGGAACAGAAGTCAGCCATTCAATCCATTGAGCTGTGTCCATCCAATAAGATCATGGTCGATCTGTTTGCGTTTTGACATTCCAATCCATCTGATTACCAATAATTCCTATCTATAGCAAGAATCTATCTACTTCTGCCTTAAAAATAAGCAATGACCATGCCTCCACTACATCTGAAATAGAGAATTCCAAAGTTGTTCAACTCTCAGACAAAATACATCTCCTTATCTCTGTTAGAAACTGATATCCCTAATTTTAATATAGTGTCCCCAAGTTCTGGACTCCCTATAAGGGGAAACATATTTTCCAAGTCCACCTTGTCAAGACCATTCAGGATCTTATACATTTCAATCAACTCGCCACTCATTCTTCTAAACTTCAGTCGAAACAAACCCACACTGTCCAACCTGTTTTCATAAGACAACCCATTCATTCCAGGTGTCAATCTAGTAAACAAGCCTTGAATCATCTCCAACCCATTTATATACTTAATACTTTAAGTAAGGAGAGCAAAATTGCACAGAGTATTCAAGATTTGGTCTCACTAATTCCCTTTATAACTGAAGCATAACATTCTTACTTTTATGGACAATCTTTTATGTTTATATCCTCTCCTAATAAAGGACACCATCACATTTACATTCTTAACCATCTGTTGGACCTGTATTCTAACTGATTGTAACAAAGCACCTCAAAATATGCAGTCCATCCCTAGGTAAGTCATACTGGGCATTTTTTATTCTTCCTGCCGAAGTGAACAGCTTCACATTTTTCCATTTTATATTCCATCTGCCAGATTTTTTTGCCCATTCATTCAACCTATCTATAACCATTCACAAACTTCTCCTGTCTTCTCTCCTACTTAACTTTGTGTCATCTGTGAAACCCGTTGCATTGTCTTTGCTCCCCTCATCTAAGTCATTTAATGTAAATTATAAAAAGTTGAGGCCTCAGTATGGACTATTGGGAGGGATTGAATTCATGACCTCCTGCCAATCAAACTAAACCCAATTTATGCACTTCCTCTGTTTTCTGTTAACTAATCAGTTTTCTATTCATGCTAATATATTACACTCTACACCATGACCTTTTAATTGCTGCAATAATATTTGATGTGGCATCTTTTCAAATGCTTCTACAAATCTAAGTACAATGCATCTATCACCTGCCTTTATCCATAGCCATATTCTTTGAAGGAAGTCTAACAAATTGGTTAAGCACGATATCCTTTTGACAAAGCCATACTGATGCTTTCTGATTACCTTGAGTGTTTCTAAGTGTTCAGCTACAATCTCTTTAATGATTGATCCTACCACTTGTCCCACAACAGATATCAAGTTAACTAGCATCTAACTTCCTGTTTTCTGCCTCCTTCTTGAATATACTGATAATACCTAAATAATAACTTTACTCACTGTGTGGCTTTTTTCTGCTGCTGCTCATCACGTACTTTGCCATGGACCTTCTCCTGTGCTTTTTCAGCTTCTCCAGACTTCCCTGTTCCATGGTTTGGTGCCTCAATTGAAGTCTGTCACTCGCTCAGCCCAGCACTGTTGAACTTTCTTAAAGTGTTTCCCCCATCTCTGGATTTCGATCACTCCATTAGTTCCATAGGTCTGGTCATTGCTGTCACCACATAGTGATATCCGTACTCTTGTGAGTGAATGACAACTGTTCTTGTTGAACATAATTGTACACAGAGCAGCTCGTGTGATTGGCTCCATATCCAAAATCATTCAGTCCCTCCTCCACTGAAGCTCAGTGGCAGCATTACGCACCATCTAAAAGATACAGTGCAGAAATTCACCAAGTCTCCGCACACAGCACCTTCTAAACACATAGTCACCACCACTTAGAAGGACAAGGGCAGCAGACGCACGGGAATACTGCCACCTGCAAGTTCCCCTCCAAGTAACTCACCATCTGGATTTGGAAATACATCATTGCTTCTTCGATTTAGCTGGGTCAGAATCCTGGAAAGCCCTCCCTCAGGGCATTGTGATTCTAGCTACAGCACATGGACCAGAATGGTTCAAGAAGGCAGCTCACCAGCACCATTTCAAGGGCAGTCAGGAATGGGAATAAATGCTGGCCGGCCTGTGATGCTACGTTCAGTGAATTAATTAAAAAAAAGGATAGTAAGAGGGAAACTCCTATCCGGAATGCTGCGGAGTCAGGTACCAGTCCCATGTCATTCAACACCACTATGATATTGTTCCACTGTAAACTTTCAGAAGCTGCACTTAGAGTAAAGGCATAATTCCCTTTATGCTGCAATCAGAGCATCTGCCTGGTCACAATGCAAAACTAAGACACAAAACAAATATTCCAAAACAGCATCAGCAATCAAAGGATGCCACCTCACATACAAACATTACCGAATCGGCCTTGTGTTTACCTTTGTGCCTGTCCCATGTGCGTGATTGCATGAACCTATGTTCCCCCAAGGTCCCACACCAGTTGCTGCAGGATAGCTAGTAGAACAGTGTTGCCATCCAGTGAGAGAAAATTCAGGTATCATTAGAGGATAAACTCAAGCTGCTCAAGGATGAAAAAGCCTGATTGCATCAACTTGGCATAGGTGGCATCAGCTAGGCTGACTGGCACCAGCTATCATACCAATGGCATGGCGGGGTGGGAGTTGTCATCTTGAGAGAGGACCATAAGTTTAGTCTCCACCTTAGACCCAGCCCAGGACAATACCTCACAAGCCCCTCGATACATTGCTTTCTGAGGTTATGATGACAACATTCTGAGCGTGTGATATAGGAATCTGTGCATTCAAATGTGGGTTGTTTCTGCTTTATGACAGTGGAAGCTGATACACCAGTCATAATTGGAGCATTATAGTTGGGTCTACAAATGTTTTAATGGAATTGGCTGTCACTTCCATGTTGGAAATGATTGGTTCCAAGCTCCGTGACTAAAATTTCAATATCTCTTCTCATCCAGGGTTCCCGAATCTTGCTATCTTTATCTTTCATCCTCACAGGAACATGTTGGTCCTGAATTCTGAACAAATGACCTTTAAAAGACTCCCACATGTCAGATGTGGATTTGCATTCAAACAAATTCCCCCGATCTAATTTCTTCTGTCCCTGCTTAATACTGTTGCAAATAGCCTTCCCCAGTTTAGCACTTTCACCCAAGGACCAGTCTTATCCTAATCTATAACTATTTTAAAATATTACAGAATTATGATCACTATTCCCTAAATACACCTCCACTGAAACTTCACTCACCTGGCCAGGCTCATTCCCCAACATAACGTCTAACATAGCCTAGTTGGACTATCTACACATTGTTACAAGAATCTTGTTTCATGAATACACCTAACAAATTCTGCTCCATTTAAGCCCCTGGCACTAAGGTTGTCCCAGTCAATTTTGGGGAAATTAAAATCACCCACTGCAAAAACATCTTTCCCTGATCTGCTTACATATCAGTTCCCCTATCTCCCATTGGCTAATGGGAGACCTATACTATAACCCCATCGTAATGACTGCACTTGTTGAGTTGTGGAATCTTGAAACATGTTCTCTGTTGATGTTTTGTCATAATTCACTCATCCTACTCAGGGGGTCCTATACAACTAACTCAAGCTCTTGGTCCAGCTCGAATACACCTCCCCTATAAGTAGTGTAGGATGGCTTCAAATGGTGTCAGCCTAGAGCAAATGTGGGTTGCCTACTGATCCCTTAAAACTTTGTCCCTTGATTATTCACCCTTCTACTAAGGGGAAAGTGTTCTCTTCATCTACAAGCCTCAAACCGGCAATCAGGTGTCCTTCCCTACCTGGGGCCTTAGAATTAGATATAGCACTTTGCGTTAAAGGGATCAACAGATAAGTGAGAAAAGCAGGAACAGGTGGTTGAATTGGATGATTAACCATGACCATAATGAATGGCAGAGCAGGCTCAATGGGCCAAATGGCGTACTGCCGTTCCTGTTCTTATTTTCTACATTTTCATATTTCTCTGCTGGAAGGACAATAACTCCAGCCTATTTAATCTCTTTTTATAACTGTATTCTGTCTACATCAGAAGCAATAGGCAAAGGTCAATAATGCAGTATGATCCCAATACAAGATTTTGAGGTCTGTCTAATTTTGCTGTCAAAGTGTTTAGCACATGCCATGAGCACACAAATATATAAATTAGAAGACAGAATGGGCCACTCAGTCCCTTGAGCCTGCGCTGTGCAAGTATACTCAATACACTTGTGTACCGTTTCCACTTCATTACCATTGATATTTTTGTTCTGATTGTGCCGGCAGTAGGTTTCACACGGCACATCAGCACATTGCTTGGAATCAAATTAAGATAAATTTATTTTCAGTTATCTTTCCTAAATCCATAGGAGACAGAATGCTCTTTGTGGTTATGATTGTGAAACATGTAATGTGTCTCATACATGGCAAGCAATTGTACTTTAACATTGTAATAGCAACAGTTTTATGGACAAGTATATAATGACTTACTTTGAATGAATTTTTAAAACAAAATTAATATTTGTCAAAGTGAAATCAGGTTTACCATCCCAATATTACATCTGCTCGGAGGTAGAAATAGTAATATCAAAAGTGGATTATCTAACAGGAATCTAAACAGCCCTTAAATTTTAAGTTGTGCAATATTTCCAGCAGAAATTCATTTCGCAGCACTAGTCCACCAATATTTTTAATAAAACAGCGATCCCTGACAATTTTGCATTATTACATTATTACAAACCATAAGGAAAGCTTTAAAACAATACAAGGATCCCAAAATGCTCTGAAAGTAGATTGGATATGAAATGGCCTGTCGGTGATTTGATCAAAATTGGAGAAAGTATTCATTCGCATCTTGGAACTTGAGTCTGAAGAAGATAAAAGTTATTAATTTCTAAGTTCCATTTCACTTGTATTGATTTGGGGTATACCAAACAGACTATCAATGTTAATATTATAACATGCCTGTGTCCTTATTGTTATGGTAATCAGGGAGCTAATCTCATAACATAATACAATACATTGTCATATAATGCCATCAGGTTCCTAGAAGAAACGATGACTAAAGTTATCCTGTTTAGAGCTTCCTTGCTCCATCTAGAAACTGTGTCTTTCTGTGTGTGGTGGTGGCGGGGACACTATATCAGAGATAAAACTGTCCTGGAACTCCTCGCAATCCCATTAAGCAGGCCATTCTGAAGAAACTTCCTGTTGCTGTGTTTATTTGGGACAGCTTTATTGCACACAGTCTTCCCCATCCTACACTCCAGACAAACAAACTGCTCTGCCATATCTGAGACTCACTTCATTTTATTTATTTAGTTGATTAAAGCCTTTAGACAATGACTATTTGCAATTTGATCAAGTTTTTTAATGAGTGACGTCATAAATTTAATCGAACACTTATATTTTGCCAGTCCCAGTTTAAACTACTGCTCAAGTTTAGAGAAAAGCAAAACACTCGCATAAAAAAAAATCATCTCCCTTAATTAAAGTCGTATTCAGCTCTCCTCACATTGGCAGTCTCTTACTCCTTCTCTCAGACCATTTCTTGTTCTGCAAAAGCACTAGAACAGCTTCCTTCACTGCACCAAATCCTCTCACTCAGCAAATCACCCAGGGCAAGAACTTTGCCAAACAGGAAGAAATATGAACACAATTTAACTCATCGGAAATTCTTTTATTTCCTCAGGGAATTGAAATCTTGCCTTCCATGTAACAGGTACGGATGCACATTGCTCTTCTAACTAGCGGCAAAAACGATACATTGCGAGGCTATTGGCTGAATCTTACAGTCTTTGCTTAAGTCCGAGTTTATTGGAGCGTTTCTCACCCCATGATCTAAAGAGTTGTCTTGTCATATCTTATCTAACTCGCCTCATTAATTACTCACCATGCCCCTAGGATGTCTCACAAATCAGAGACATCTTACCACACGCTCCTTCTAGAGCAACATGCTACTGCTGGGATGTCTGGGAATTCCCTTATCCCTGTGCCATCTTTAAAAGCCCATTCTGCACCCGGGCAAGCACTAGCAGGGCAGAATTGCCCTGCATTGATGGAGTTGCACAGGCGAGATTTCCTCTTCCCCCAAGCCAACAATGGAAGCCATGACTCCAGACAATGTCACTCAGATTAAAGCAGTTCTCAGCCATCTGGCAGAATGAACAGAATTGTAGTAGGAAGAAGATCAATGTGCTGGTCGATTCCACCAGTGTAAGAGCTATCATCTCCTCTCTGTTAACATAAATTCACTCCATCTCTTCTACTGTACCCACCTCTCACCAAGGCTCATGCTCTATCTCTCTTATTCTTGCCTATAACATCTTCCCCACCCACTCTCATTCACCCCACACCCCCCACTAGCACTAACATTGTATGCCTTCTGTGCTGCCTATTCACTCACTTGTGCCACCTCCTCACCTGCACCAAGAATAAAATCTGTGCCACCCACTTTCATCTCCTGTAATACTTGTCCCTCACTCATTCCAGGAGGAAAAAGCCCACCATATGGCCAGAAAAAGTTGAGACAGACAGTGTGCTGCCTCTCATTTGCTTCCTAATTCTTTATCTCGAGAGGATCCTGACTCTGACCACCCTGAGCAGGGCCTGGTCTGGTATCAGAGGCTGCGCTTGACTTACTGTGCCAGGATCAGACAAGGCAAGGCAATGAAAGGCAGTGATGTTGTGAGCATCCAAGGGGCTTGAAGTAAGTGAGTGCTATGACTGTGAGTAAAGAACCCAGAGAGGCATCCTGGTCCAGTCCATGAGCTGGGTGCATGTTCCTGAGTACGTAATGTATTTGCAGCAGCATCACAAATATAGTTACTGATGCAGTCTGAGGTACAGCATTGAAGTGTAGAAATGTCCTGTAAATGAATTGGAGATGTGACCTCAGGGTGTTTAGAGTCTGGCACATTTCAGATGCCAATGTGCACGGATGTGGGGCGTATGTCACTGATGCTCATGGTCCATATGCCCTAAGGTACTGGTGCCTAGGTTCCAATGTGGATTTATTTCAGAGCAAGCAGCGAGCTGAATCCACAAGAGCTAAGTGGGACTTTGAATATTGATGAGGCGAATTGTGTTGTTAACAAGGCATTAATCCCAGTCACCAGGAGAAAGCAAGAACAGCAGATGCCTCCACCACATCTGCTCCCGGGATAGAGCGTTCCACTCCCAGATATCCTGGATGTCATCCTACTTCAAGGACCATACCTTCTCCTCTCCCATGATTCATATTTCTTTCAACCGCATCTCTACATTTCCCACATGTCTGCCCTCAAACCCCTTCACACCTACCACAACAAGGACAGAGGTCCCTGGCCCTTACATACCAACCTCCAAATCCAAGGCATCATCCTTCGCCACTTTCGCCGCCTACAATCAGACCTCACAACCAAAGAGATATTTCCTTCCCCACCCTTATCTGCTTTCTGTAGGGTCCGCTCTCTCTGTGACTCCCTCATCTGCTCCATACTCCCCACCAACCCCACCACACTGGGCACCTTTCCCTGCAACGGCAGGAAATGCTACACCTGTCCCTATACCTCTTCTCTCACTTCTGTTCAAGGCCCCAAACAATCATTGTGCATCTGACAGGGATTCACCTGTATGTTTTCTAACCTGGTCTACTGTCCCCGTTGCTCCTGATGTGGTCCCCTCTACGTCGGAGAGACCAAGCGCAGACTCGGTGACAGATTTGTGGAGCATCTGTACTCTGTACACTCCAATCAACACCACCTTCCTGTTGCAAGCCATTTCGACTCCCCTTCCGAATCCCTTGGCAACATGTCCATCCTGGGCCTCCTCCAATGTCACAATGAGTCCACACAAAAATTGGATGAACAACACCTTATATTCTGCCTTGGGAGCTTACAGACCAATGGCCTCAATGTGGAATTCACTGGCTTCAAAATCTCCCTAAACCCCAACCTCATCCCATGTCTAACACTCCGTCTTATCCCCGCTTCCTTGACCTGACACAGCCTGTCCATTTTCCTTCTCACCTATCCGCCCCACCCTTCCTATTAACCAATCTCCACAACCCCTTACCTGCATTCACCTATTGCTACCCCCCTACCTTCACCCAGCCCCACACGCCCCTTCTATTTATTTCTGAGCTCCCTTCCCCTTCCCCAGTCCTAATGAAGGGTCCTGACCGAAACGTTGACTTTCTTGCTCCTCTGATGCTGCCTGACCTGCTGTGTTCCTCCAGCTTCACACCATGTTGACTTAATCCCAGTCAATTGGCATCTTGCCACACTGCTTGTGAAACTCATGGAAGATCCCTCAGGCCTCAGTATGATTCCACCCATGTCTTTTTAAGCTCATCCACTACAAGTTAACCCACTCTGAACTGCTCTGTTATGTTTATCATGTCAGTGTTATGCTTACCATGTAGTAGTGTCACAAACTATGTCTTCCTATGAATGACCAAAATGATTGACTGCTCACGCTGCTCTGCATTTCACGCTTGCTTACTCTTTAAATCCACCAAGAATTGAATGAGAAAAAAAAACTGTTCACAGTTTTTGTAAACTGCTAACCATTAATATAACAATCTAAGTTAAAAACTACAAATGCAAACTCAAGTTTTAGCTTTAACTCACCACCAGACACAGTGAAATAAGGAAATTCAGCTCTCCCTTTTAAAATGCAAAAATAGGTAGGAAAGTAAGCTGCAATGAGGATATAAGATAAAGGGATATAAATAGGTTAAGTGAGTGGGTCATAACGTGGCAATGGAGTATAATGTGGGTGAACGTGAACCTGTCAATTTGGCAAGAAGTGTCCCTGGGTGTCCAGGCATCAGAATCACAAAATATTAGTAGCAGGTACAGAAAATGATTCAGAAGGACAATGAATGTTGTTGCTTATTGTGAGGGGAGTGGAATATAAAAATAGGAATGCTTTGTTACAATTGTACAGAGTGTTGATAAGACCACAATTAGAGCACCCTCCACAGCTTTGTCTCCTTACTTAAGAATGGACATAACTGCTTAGAAGCAGTTCAGAGAAGGCTCACTTAATCTGTTACTGGATCAAGGGCTTATCATATGAAGAAAGTATAACCGGGTTGGGAGAGGCCTTTGTAATGAAAGCTCCTTTTCCAAGGCCGTGGGAAGTGTAGATGGAAGGAAGGCTGGTTTTCATGATGGACTGAGCTGTGTTCCCAACTGTCTGTAATTTCTTGCGGTCTTGGGCAGAGCAGTTGCCATACCAAGTTGTGATGCATCTGGATAGGATGCTTCCTATGATGCAGCTGTAAAAATTGGTAAGAGTCATTGTGGACATGCTGAATTTCCTTAGCCTTCTGATGAAGTAGAGGTGTTGGTGTGCTTTCTTGATTGTAACACTGACGTGGATGGACCAGGACAGATTGTTGGTGATATTTACTCCCAGAAACTTGAAGCGCTCGACCATTTTCACCTCAGCAACATTAATATGGACAACAGCGTGTTCTCCATTCCACCTCCTGAAGTCAATGACCAGCTCCTTCGTTTTGCTGTCATTGATTGTCGTCTATACACCACACCACTATGCTTTCTAACAAAAACAAAGTTGCTGGAAAAGCTCAACAGGTCTGGCAGCATCTGTGGAGGAGAAAACAGAGTTAACATTTCGGGTCCAGTGACCCTTCCTCAGAACATTCTGAGGAAGGGTCACTAGACGTGAAACGTTAACTCTGTTTTCTCCTCCACAGATGCTGCCAGACCTGCTGAGCTTTTCCAGCAACTTTGTTTTTGTTCCTGATTTACAGCATCCGCAGTTCTTTTGGTTTTTACTCATTATGCTCTCTATATCTGTCCAGCGCTCTGCCTCATTTCCAACCCACTACAATGGTGTCATCAGGAAATTTGTAAATGTGCATCTCGAAGATGGAGTTTTCTTCTTTCAGAGGGTCATGTGTTTGTGGCACTTGTGTTTTCCAGACAGCAGTGGGAGCAGGGTCATTGAACATTTATAAGGCTGAGGTAGATCGATTCTTGACTAACAAGGATGTCGACAGGAATGTGGAGTTGAGGCCACAATAATATTGGGCATGTTTACATTGAATGGTGAAGCAGGCTTGAAGGGTCAAATGGCCTACTCTTGCTCCCAAATTGGATATTCCCATGTTATAATGCTGACAATAATCATTCTAGAAGCAAAGAAATTAGTGGTATGAGTGGGTGATTCAGCCCTTTGAGTCTGCTCAACCATTCAATATGATCAATGCTGATCATCCAACCCAGAACTTTGTTCCCGTTTTCTCCCCAACCTCTTTGATCCCTTTAGCCCTAAGAATGTTCTTGAAAACATTCAATGTTTTGACCTCAACCACATTCCCCATTCCCTAGGTGAAGAGATTTCTGCTCAAGTCAGTCCTAAATGGTCTACTCTATATACTTAAGACTCTTGTTCTGTAAAGACCAAACCAATACAGGGACTGCATTTTCTTGTTAAAACAGCAACAAAATGCTGATCTAATCTTGTAATGCAACAACAGGAAGAGCACAAGCCTTCAGATTCACCAGGATCATGCCCAGGGCTGAAAGGTTTAAATATTGAGGATTTGATTCTGTTTTTTAGGTTTGGTATTCCTTGAGCATGGATGATGAGTGCTCATAAAATTGAAATGTTTCAATTGCTTCATTGTGTAAACAGGGACAAAAAAAAAATTCCTCTTATGGGGCATATAGAATTAGGAGGCTCAAAGCCAAATTTGAAATTAGAGCTAGCTAATGAAATCAGGAAGTTTCCTCACACGAAGAATAGTTGAAGCCTGGAACCCTGTCCCCAGAAAATTGTAGGGTCTACATCAACGGAAATTTACAAAGCTGAGTTGGGAAAATTTTTGATAGCAAGAATATTGAGAGATATAGAACATGTATGGATAAATTGAATCATGATAGACCACCCATGAGCAATGCCAATGGTTAAGCAATTTGAGATGTGGAAAGGCCTACCCCAATCTAATGTTCCTATGTTAATAAAGAATGGCTCTTCTTTCTGCTTCCTCATCTCAATTGACATTCATGTCCTATTAATCTGGTAGTATTTCTAAAAACCCCAATTCACCAATGATGCCAGGTCTTTATTGGAGTGAAATCAGTCTCTAATCCAATCAGCTGTCTGTTGCTGATAAAGGGCTCCTGTGAGATGATGAAAACCAACTCTACTAAGTGGCAACATTTGGAAAAGGGTAGGGTTGCCTTTGTGAGCTGAAATCAGCGCAAGCCAACAGAATGACTAATGTAGGAAAAATACTTGGTTTTGAACCTCCTCATTAATCATTTTAAAGCTCAAACATAATACAGGATCAAATTGTGCCAAGCTGAAGTATCAACAGTGCATGATTTTACGTCACCTGCTGTGCTGTTCAATAAACTTCAGTGGTCTGTCAGAGTCATATTAAATTTGATGGAAACCCCAACGATTCTTTGTTTCCGAACTCGCAGAAGACTTTTGCAAACCACATATGAATGCAAGTGCAAGATAAGTGGCTAAAACAAAGTACAATTATAGCACCATTCTGAACTAGGCACAAGAACAAAGAATTAAAAACCCAAAAGCACTCCTTATAATAAAAGAAACAGGAATTTACATCCAATTAAAATGAGTCGGTCTACTTCTGAGAAACTACTACATATGATTGATTGGCTTGGCAAAGTATTTCCTGACAAATGGGCTCAATGAATTATATCAATCTTATATGAGAAAGAGATTTTGTGGGGTCTACGCAGAATTTACTGCACAGAAACAGAATGTTCAGCCAAACTGTTCCATGCCAACACTTACACACTGTCTGGGTCCTATCTCCTACTTCCATAGGCAAACTCCATCAGCATATTCTTCCTTTCCTTCTTTCCCTCACTTTCTTATTTTGCTTCATGTTAATTGTATCTGTGCTCTTCAACCACTTGTGATAGAAAATTTCAATTTCTAACTCCTGTCTGGGTGAGGAGACAGAAACAAAACATTTTGGAAATCATCATCAGAGCAAGGCAGCTTCCTTGGAGAGAGAACCCAAGTTAATGTTTCAGGCCGATGACCTTTCGTCAGTACCTGTCATCTTTTATTTCAGGTTTCCAGCATCTGCAGTGGCTTCTGTTCTGGGAAAAAAGACCTTCCCACTGAATTCCTTTTGGAACTAATTAATGATTAACTTTTATTGATGCCTCCCAATTTTCTACTGCTCAGAAAGTGAGAACATTTTGTCTGCATTCGTCCCATCAAAATCTTTAAAAAAACCCTGCTGTCAGAATGCCTCTTAACTTTCTGTTCTTTAGAAAAAAGAACCCAGTCTTTCCCGAAAAGTATGAACCCTCAGTTCTGTATCAAATGTATCTGCAGATAAATTTGAAGACTTTGCATTGAAAATTCACACATATTTCTTCCTTTTGCCTCCTGCAATCTGGAACATCACCCTCTGGATATTGCTGTCCCTCCTAAGAACTAGGGCTAGATCTTTATAGATTTGAGACAAGTCCAGAACTATCTGAATCCCAAAAACTGATTCTAGGATCCCTGCTCAATTCCCAGTTATGGCAAATTTTAGCCAGTATGGGATGAATGAGGCTGTCAACCCCATGTCAAGCCTGTGCTTCCAACATGACTGCTTCCATTGCAGGGTAGCATCTCCAAGCCACCCCATGAAACTTTGTGGAGTTTGGCATCTTTTCCATGATTTGTCATTCATGGGCCCTCTGAGGTGTCATGAGCAAAGATTTGGGTTTAAGATCCTCTTGAAATGTACAATTCAATGTTCTCAACCTCCTCATGCCACCTCAATACCAGTTGATGACTTTAGCCGCTGCCAATGGCCCCTCATACTCCATAGCAGCGCAATGCCATTTACCCAACATGGACTATGCACATAATCAGTGAACGATATTGTAACAATTCCAAAGATACTGCAATTTCTACAACACTATAAAATTGTCAATCAGACATTAAAGTATTGACAATAGGCTTCAAACACTTCACCTTTTAATCATGCTTAAATAAGTACAGCCATTAACAAAGAGAACTGAGAGAAACAGCTTATAACTACCTAAAGATGTCAATTGGCAAAGTCAACAATTCACTTCACTTGTCAAAACAGATTCCTTGCTGAGCTCATGTTTTTGTTGACTAGGGTAAACAGTCAAACATGCATGTGAGGACAGAAGGAAACACAAATGTTTGAGTTAGTATCTTTTGAGTTGACATGGATGTTATGAAGACCCATGGAGAATAGTTGGGAGGACATGAGCAGAAGTAGGCCATTCAGATCATTAGTCTTCCCCACCATGCAATGAGACCATGGTTGATGCGATGACCCTCAACTCAACTTTCCTACTTTTTCTTCATAATCCTTAACTCTTACTGATAAAAAATCTGTCTATCCTAGCCTTGGATATATTTAATGACCAGACCTCGAGTAAAGAACTCTGCAGATTCACTACACTCTGAGAAGAAGTTCCTTCTCATCTCTGTCTGAAATGGTAACCTTTTGTTGCCCTCTGGTCCTGGATTCTCCCACAAAGGGGAAACAACCTTTTCTCTATCTAACCCAACATAACAGAAGCTGCTGGAGGTATTTTCCTCATCAACCTGTTCAGAGGCATTTTAACACACCTCTAGAGCAGATGGGACTTGAACCTGAGGCTCCTGGCTTAGAGGTAGAGTCACTACCATAGTGTCATATGACCGTCTATGATTGCTGGTGGTTAATTCAGGTTCAAGCTTCCATCACCGAGGTATATCAGCTTGAATCCATGGTAGATAATCACTGACTTGTCAGTGCATAAATGAGAGGTGCAAGTTCCATTATAATTATTTGACTGCCCTGAGCTGTTGAAAATGTACAGAATATTTCCACCATTCTAGGAGGGATCATTTTCCAGCTTTGGACAGCCAGGAGAAGGCAGATGAGGGTGATCATGAATGGCTCTGTTATCCAGGATGCTTCGTCAATTTAGGAGCGAAAAATGCTTTTCTTATTCATAGAAACCCGCTCAATATTTAATGCAGCATTTTCAATTTCCGCTGCACTATGGTCACAATCAATTCACGATTAATTATTCACAGAAGTGATATGCTTCGATCTGCTAAAGACAAAATGCCCTCTGACAATTTGCAGGGCTTTGAACTTTCACAAGAACTCCCTTGTTACTTTGACAGAAGCTCTGCAGTTATCTGGGAAGGCAAAGGCCATAAATGATTGCACTATTTCCTTAAGGTGTTCACAGACCTCATGCCAGTTGAAGGGCTTTCACAGATATCAACACTCAGATAGAATGTTCTCCTCCCTGATATAGTGAGAGTAAAGTTGAGTATGGTGACTGGGTAAGGGGTGGGAATGAAAACATCCGATTTTCTTAGACTGGCACAGAAAGATGATCTCATGCTGCTCGTCCTTCCACTGGGACCAAAATGAAACAAAGTATAGGCTTCCTGAATATGAGATTTTGATATCTGAACTGCTGTGGCGGGGCCTTGTATTATAGCCCAGAAAGGATGTCCCGCATCATTGTGGCTTTCTGTGCTCTTCCCAATTGGAGCTAAAAAAGGAGTCCGTCCTCCATCCAGATGAAACGACGGATTGGCAGGAATCTTCTGAGAATGAAGTTAAGGGAAAGGATAAGGGTCAGGACAGTGACCAGGAGCAAGGCATGAGTATGAAAGAGCAATGCATCGCAGATCCCGAGAGGCCAGAGATAACTTAATAATATCCAGGATGAATGAGCTGGGCATTGAATTCTTTTCATTGTTTGTGATTTTGTTGCTAACCTGGCAAGCAGTTCCTGCTTAGTGCAAGAGACGTGTGGACCTTGTTATTCTTAAAGATCTTGTTATTCTGATAGGCCTGTTATTCTTGTAGACCTGTTATTCTTGCAGACCTTGTTATTGTTATAGATCTTGAGCTTTCGTGTTGCTGAGTAAAGGATTTGTCATCCATGTGATAATACAAGTAAAGTTCGAGAATCATGGAGAAGAGGCCCTTTGGCCCATCAAGTCTGTACTAACCTGTACTATTTTGAGATACCCACTTTAAAGTATCGATGCATAACATGTGCCTCATGACACAGGAGAAAAAACAGCAGACAGTGGGACAGTGCACTAGCACTGCATGGTGCTAAATTTGCCACAGTTCTACTTGACTATAATGTGGCTGTCATTGGAGAGAGATGACTGGAGGTGCTTTAACCTGAAGGTCATCTTACCTTAGGCAAGGGACATGTGAGATTCTCATTGTCCATCTTGCAGCCACAGTGGCAGTAAATTACCTTGAAAAATTGATATTTAGAATTACCATGGCCCAGCAGAGATGTATTGGAAACATAACCATAAGACCATGATATGTAAAAGCAGAAGTAGGCCATTCAGTCCATTGAGTCTGCTGTGTCACTCAGTGAGATCCTGGTTGATCTGATAATCCTGATCTTCACTTTCTTGCTTTTTCTCCATAAGCCCGACTGTTTACTGATTAAAAAGCTGTCTATCACAGTATTGAATATATTTAACCACCTATCCTTCAGAGCCCTCTGCTGGATGGAAATCTACATGGGGAGGCAATAGCCTAGTGGTATTATCGTTGGACTGTTAATCCAGAGTCCCAGGAAATGTTCTGGGTACCTGGGTGTGAATCCTGCTACAGCAGATGGTGGAATTTGAATTCAATAAATAACTGGAATTAAGGGTCTAATGATGACCATGAATCCATTGCTGATTGTCAGAAAAAACCCATCTGGTTCACTGAGGAAGGGTCCCGACCCGAAATGTCAGCTTTCCTGCTTCTTTGATGCTGCCTGGCCTGCTGTAATCCTCCAGCTCCACACTGTGTTATCTCTGGTTCACTGATGTCCTTCAGGGAAGGAAACTCCCATCCATACCTGAACTGGCCCTACATGTGATTACAGACCCACAGCAATGTGGTTAACTCATCATTGCCCTCTGGGCAATTACAAACGGGCAATAAATGCTGCCTGGCCAGCGACACACTCATCTCCTGAATGAATACAGGGGGAAAGAAAAAGACCCACCGTGTCCTAAGAGAAGAAATTCCTCCTTACCTCTGTGTTGAATAGAACATAAGAACATAAGAACTAGGAGCAGGAGTAGGCCATCTGGCCCCTCGAGCCTGCCCCGCCATTTAATAAGGTCATGGCTGATCTTTTTGAGACTCAGCTCCACTTACCTGCCCACTCACCATAACCCTTAATTCCTTTACTGTTCAAAAATTTATCCAGCCTTGCCTTAAAAACATTCAGTGAGGTAGCTTCAACCGCTTCATTGGGCAGGGAATTCCACAGATTCACAATCTTTTGGGTGAAGAAGTTCCTCCTGACCTCAGTCCTACATCTGCTTCCCTTTATTTTGAGGCGATGCCCTCTAGTCCTAGTTTCACCTGCTAGCGGAAACAACCTCCCTG
>NC_063333.1:23902825-23926658 GCF_021869965.1 Rhincodon typus
TACTTTTCTTTATAACTTTTTTTGTGGCTTTCTGTTGGCCTTTAAAGGTTTCCCAGTCTACTAGTTTCCCACTACTCTTTGCTTTTTTGCTATCAGTGGCTTCTTCTCCCTGCTATTCGACACCTTATAGGCGACACCTTATTCTGAAATTATGTTCTCTTGTCCTAAACTCTCCCATAAAAGGAAACAACCTCTCCATGATAAGGTTGCCCTTGATTCTTCTAAATTCCAATGAGTATGGGCGTAACCTACTCAACCTCTTCTTGTAAGAAGTTTCGTGTAAATTGAGAAGAGCTGGAGGAGTCAGTGCAGACTCAATGGGCTGAAGGGCCTCTTCTGTATTGTCCAATTCTATGATGCTAAGACAGTCCCTCATTAACTGGAATCAATCTAGTGAACATTAATGTCAGGATTGTTCTCTTCGATAAGTGGCCCAAAACTGTTCACTGTATTCAGATGTCTTCTGACCAGTGCCTTGTACAGTTTCTGCAAAACCTCCTGACTTTTATACTCCGTTCCATTTGAAATAAAAGCCAACATTCTACTTGCCTTCCCTTGGATGCGATTTTTTTTTGTGATTTATGGATGAGGATGCCAAAATCCCTTTGTACTGTAGCATTCTGGAGTCTTTCTCCATCTCAGCAATATTTAGCTTCTCTATTCTCCCTGCCAAAGTGCAAAATCTGCTGGTTTCCCACATTGACTCGGTGCTGTCACTGGCAAGGTAGGTGTGTATGAGGAAGGATGTGAGCAGTTCAGGTCCTGGCACATTCTCTGCCCATTGCACTTATTCTCAGTGCTGTTCACAAAGTGATTGTGGTTGCAATCCTCAATGTCCCAGTTCAAGGATCCCTGATGTCTGAGGCTATCTTCGGCCATGGAGTCTGTGGCTTGTGAAAGATGAGTAACGTATGGTCATTGCAACTTCTTTCACCCTTGGGACGTCTGAAGAGGCTTTTCATCTTTCACAAGGGTGTGACTTACCCAGGGTGACAGTGGAAATGACACCAAAGAAGCAAGCTCACCCTGCTCTGCTTGTACTGCTGACAGGTTCTGCGATCACAGGCAGAGGGAAGGTGGGCAGTTTGGGATGTCTGGAGAAGAACCTTCTCAGCTGTTTGTGTGTGTGGGTTAATGCTGGCAACACCCTGTCTTCCTGAGAGGATGGGGCAACCTGGAATGAGGTCAAGGTCCTTTGGCCTCTCTCACTTCGCCATTGATGCTGAACACCCCTGGCTAAAGTGAATGGAGTGCAGGTCTGAGTACATAACCAGCAGACACTGAGCAAAGGCTGTATTTCCATGGTTAATCCACTTAGCCTGCACATCCCTGGACACGAAGGGGCAATTTCCCACGGCCAAACCACATAACCTGCATGGCTTTGGACTGTTGGGGTAAAACCAGAGCACCCTGAGGAAACCCACACAGACACAGGGAGAACGTGACCAGTCAATTATGGCTAATGATCGTTTAGACAATGATTTTATTGTCATCTGTATTTAACAGTGAGTAAAACGGTAAAATACAGTGAAAAGCTTTTCCACTGTTGGCTGGATCCAGCACCACTTTGAATAGCCTAAGAAAAAATAAGAAAGATAGAGCTTAAAGAGAGTCTATCAGTCCTGAGCTCATCGTCAATGATGCCTGTGTTGCCAACCCTTGCCAATTGCCTGGCTGCCTCATCTATACCGGACCCAACCAGCGACGAATTCACTGATCTTCAGGCGTCATCTTTTCCTCTGGGCCTACCTCACTGATGTTGCATCTACCAAAGTAGCAGCCACCTATTTTGACACCAAGTCCCATGCTCACTCCGGACGAAGGCTCACTCGCTGCTGCTACAGGGTCCGTGATGAGCCCACTCGAGTTCATTCTGGGCTCTCGCGCCACCACAAGGTCCACTGGGCTCACTCTAATCTGCACTGGGTTCACCCACCATCGCCATGAGTCCAGCACTGGGATCCGTCACTGCCGCCAATACCGTCTGAGCTCAGGACAAGAGGTACACAAGGTAAAAGATGAAAAAACAAGAAAAGAGACAGAGAAAAGCAAAATGGGTGGAGCGGAATGAGCCTTGGCTCAGGAACCCTACTCTGCCAGTATCTTGATGACAAGAGGCATCTGGTCTCCAACACTCATCTGCGTGCCAACAACCTGGGACCTTTTTTTTTTACCTGGATTGGCTACTGAGACATGCCATGGATATGCTCACCAGATCCTGGAGAGTGCAGGTGAAAGCCTTGCCATTTCATTCTCTGGGGCTTCGCTGGCTTCTTCCTCAGAGGGAGCCTCGGGCTCTGGCCACTTTGCTGAGGTTTGCTGGGTCCCTCCAGTGCCTGCATCGCAGATGGAATGAATTGTAGAAGATGGGTGGAAGCACCTGCAGGTTAAGAATGAGTTAGCACCACTGTGAGAGTAGGGCTGGACAATGAAACTTACTGGTTTGCTCTTGATTGGTGTACCTCTGTCCCCACATGAGCAGTCCTGCTCTTTTCCAGCCAAATTCAAAAGGTTCTCCTCATAGGGAGTGACGAACCTAATACCATCCAGGCAACTCCTCAGCAGTCCCAAAATGCTCAGGCCCAGTATACGCTAGATTTCCTGCAATGAGACAAAGTGAGGGATGATATATGATGGAAGTAGATACCACAGTAATTGCTGGTGATACAGGAGCAGGAGAGCAGATTGTCATTGTTTAAAATGGTCTGAAGGGCTACCTGACATCTAATGGAATGAGAGAACATGTCGTAGATAGATTAATGAAGGCTTAAAATGGTGTGAATTGGCTATAGAAATATGGCGAGCTAGTAGTTGCTTGGGTGTAAGCTTTTCGGAGTGTGTTTAGCCAAAATAAAGCTTTCACCATAAATGTGGACTTGGACTTCATTCAAAACAATTTTTTTTCTCGCATATGCCAATGGTAGCAGAGAATAGTTGATTTAGCATTTCAGGCTTAGATCCCGTACCTCTGTTTTCTGAAGCTGAATCTTCTGACAAATAAGAATGAAATAAGCATGTGGACCTGGATTACTATTTTACTAACGAGGAAGCAAGGTATGGCTTTAGCACTTTTGTCACTCATACAGAGGCAGGATAAGAATCTTTTCCAGGACTAGTGTTCGATGATTTGAGCACAGGTGAAGATTTGGACCGATTGTTAACTTTCATGAATAAGATTTATCAAAAAGGTGATTTATTAACTGTTTAGGAAGTGTGGTTAGATTTTGACACATTTAGAAAGATTGAAGATTGTACCATGGAAGAGTAGACAATGGAATTGAATAGATTGTTTTCCAGACTGCACAGATTTCATTTGGAAATTCCCCAATCTGTGCTCGCATTTAAATTATTGGATTGCGCCACAGTATCAAGTAGGGACACTTTTTCTGGGAGATAAATTTATCGCTAAGATACACTGTTAGAACAAATGTTGAAAGCAATAAAAAATTTCCTAGGAAAGCATTCTTTTCCAACAGCTTTCATAGCGCAAAGGGGGAAATTGGCAAAATGATAGCAAATGGAGGACACAGGCTAACAAATTGGCGAGAATATCTAGATACAGGTAAAAGGCTGCTATTCAAAAGGAGAACTGTATTGAAGAGAAATGAGGACAGAAAGGCAGAAACGACAACGTGAGGGTTCACTCTGGCTTGTAGCGCATGAAGTGATGTGCAGCATGGCTTTAAATATGGCACCAGAGGAGTGTAAGATTGAAGATCTCACTACTTCATCTTGTTCATGATGCAGTTCCTTGAGAAATGTGTTTGATGGATTGGTTGCATAATTAATCTGAGAAAGTTTGAGATTCCATGAGAAAATCTGCTTGGGGTCACAGAGGATCCAGATGCCATGAAACTTATTGACCACCACACTTTAACTGCATATGGGAAAATTAGCCCTGGGTTGTTTTGAGTGTTATCAATGGCTGTTATTTATATGATAACCCCTCATCTCAAATGTGCCATGGACCTGACCCAGACTCAGCACCAACAATATTCACATAAGAACAGAATAACATTTAAGATTTGTGCAATATTTCTATGCTTGACTGACCTGTCCATTTGTGATATTATGCACATGCTAAAGTGTTTTAATATTTTGCTAGAAATGCAAACTAGGGAAACGTTCATCAGCATGTTTATGGAATTGTCACACACAGCAACACAAGAATTTTTAAAAAATTTTTCATTGCTTCCTCTCTCCAGGACACCTCCACTGAGACATCTGCTGTTTAATGCTACTGTGAACACTGTGTTTTCTGTCTGTTTTGTAGTGGAACAGACTTATTTATAATGACTGGGTCCTACACCCTTGCTGTTATTTCAGAATGAGAAATTACAGAACAACAGTAACTTTGTGATTGAGACATATGTTGCAACTCACTGGCTGTCCTACTTTCTTGTGAATGAATGTTGAGAAACAGCAGCAAGATACTAAGATGAGATGCCAGTAATAGGAAATGAAAATGCTGCTAGTGTGCACAGGATTTCCAAACATAACTACGCAGAACAAGCCTCTCAAAATTCAGAATGCCACTCAAGACCTCCTGTAGTCTTTCACCGTAGCATTGGATGACAGCAGCACTTCCCAAAGTTCTTCCTGCTGAGACACCGTCTTAATGCTCAGACCTCACGTGGCTCCAGGGTGAAAATTAATGGGATACAAGTGATGTTGAGCAGGGTGGAAGTGGGGGAAGTGGGGAAGTGGGGGAAGAGTCAATTCAATGTGCGATAGAAAGAAGGAGGAGGTTAGGGACTGGAGTTTGAGCATTTGGGGAGATGATTAAAAGGCCTGATTTCTATTAAGAAAAAAGAGCAATGTCTACCTTTGCGCAGGTTTACTTTGCAGCAGCAATTTAGCCTTAGAAAGCAACGCATCAGGCTGTGCCTGCCATTGGAAAAAACACAAGGATTTAAGAAGGCCTCAAAACTGTTAGAAATCAATCACTTTCTTAGTTCTTACCTGGGATGTGGGCATGTGGGCATTTATTGCACCCCTAATTACATAGAGCACATTTATTAGATGACTAATACATGACTGTGGGTTTGGAGTCACGTGTAGGCCAGACGAGGCAAGGATGGCAGATTTCATTCCGGAAAGGACATGAGTGAGTGGGAGATAACAAGGTGCAGAGCTGGATGAACACAGCAGGCCAAGCAGCATCAGAGGAGCAGGAAAGGTGACGTTTCGGGTCTGGGCCCTTCTTCAGAAATGGGGGAGGGGGAGGGGGTTCTGAAATAAATAGGGAGAGAGGGGGAGGCGGATAGAAGATGGATAGAGGAGAGGATAGGTGGAGAGGAGACAGACAGGTCAAAGAGGCGGGGATGGAGCCAGTAAAGGTAGGTGTAGGTGGGGAGTTAGGGACGAGATAGGTCAGTCCAGGGAGGACGGACAGGTCAAGGAGGCGGGATAAGGCTGGTAGGTAGGAGATAGGGGTGGGGCTTGAGGTGGGAGGAGGGGATAGGTGGGAGGAAGGACAGGTTAGGGAGGCGGGGACGAGCTGGGCTGGTTTTGGAATGCGGTAGGGGGAGGGGAGATTTTGAAGCTTGTGAAGTCCACATTGATACCATTGGGCTGCAGGGTTCCCAAGTGAAATATGAAGTGCTGTTCCTGCAACCTTCGGGTGGCATCGTTGTGGCACAGCAGGAGGTCCAGGATGGACATGTCGTCTGAGGAATGGGAGGGGGAGTTGAAATGGTTCGCGACTGGGAGGTGCAGTTGTTTAGTGCGAACCAAGGGTAGGTGTTCCGCAAAACGGTCCCCAAGCCTCCACTTGGTTTCCCCGATGTAGAGGAGGCCACAACGGGAACAGCGGATGCAGTATACCACATTAGCAGATGTGCAGGTGAACTTCTTGGGGCCTGGGATGGGGGTGAGAGAGGAGGTGTAGGGGCAGGTGTAGCACTTCCTGCGGTTGCAGGGAAAAGTGCCGGGTGTGGTGGGGCTGAAGGGGAGTGTGGAGCAGACAACGGAGTCATGGAGAAAGTGGTCCCTCCGGAAAGCAGATAAGGGTGGGGAGGGAAAAATGTCTTTGGTGGTGGAGTCGGATTGCAGATGGCGGAAGTGTCGGAGGATGATGCTTTGGATCTGGAGGTTGGTGGGGTGGTACGTGAGGACGAGGGGGATTCTGTTTTGGTTGTTATTGCGGGGAGGGGGTGTGAGGGATGAGTTGCGGGAAATGCCTGCAGTGCCACAACGATGCCACCCGAAGGTTGCAGGAACAGCACCTCATATTCCGCTTGGGAACCCTGCAGCCCAATGGTATCAATGTGGATTTCACAAGCTTCAAAATCTCCCCTCCCGCTACTGCATCCCAAAACCAGCCTAGCTTGTCCCCGCCTCCCTAACCTGTACTTCCTCCCACCTATTCCCCTCCTCCCACTTCAAGCCCCACCCCCATCTCATACCTACTAGCCTCATCCCACCCCCTTGACCTGTCCATCCTCCCTGGACTGACCTATCCCCTCCCTAACTCCCCACCTACACTTACCTTTACTGGCTCCATCCCTGCCTCTTTGACCTGTCTGTCTCCTGTCCACCTATCTTCTCCTCTATCCATCTTCTATCTGCCTCCCCCTCTCTCCCTATTTATTTCAGAACCCCTTTCCCCTCCCCCATTTCTGAAGAAGGGTCTAGGCTTGAAACGTCAGCCTTCCTGCTCCTCTGATGCTGCTTGGCCTGCTGTGTTCATCCAGCTCTATACCTTGTTGTCTCAGATTCTCCAGCATCTGCAGTTCCTACTATTTCTGAGTGAATGGGATTTTTTTCTTCCCACAACAATTGACAAAGGTTACATGGTCACCATGAGGCTAGCTTTTAATTTTGGATTTCCTTGGATTCAACATTCATCATCTGCTAGGGTAGGATTCAAACCCATGTCCCAGAATGTTAGCTGGGGTTCTGGGCTACTATTCCAATGACATTATCACTGTGCCACTGACTTCTCAAATCAGCAGCTGCCTTTGGTGCCTTGGAGCTCATGAGTATAAATACAATCTCATGACTCTACTTTGTGTCATATCCTACAGTACAAAATCCCTAGGCTCTGGTATCTGTCTCATATTGTGGGGTCATAACAAACACACTCTGATTTATTATAAAGGGATTAGAACTTGTAGAACTGTAAATTTGTGAACTTGAGACTTGAGCATTATTTCAGAAAGATTAAATGCTTCACATCAGAATTTTACAAGTGACCTTAAGTTGGATATTTTGGTGGTTGACACGATAATTAACTAAGTGATATGAAGCGCTGGACCTGAATGTTAACATGTATCAGGTCATTTTAATGTTGGTTGACTTGCAGCGAAGTGAGTGTGACAATGGACAACTTGGTGAATATATAACTGAGTGAATTGAAAAAGTTTGAATTTTTATATTTGGAATTATTTTGAGTGATCACTTTGTGGTGCAGTTCATGACAAAGAAACAAAGCAACTTCAGATCTTTATCGATGTACCATTTGTGACTGTTTCATCATTCTGACGCACCATTCAAAATGGTAATTTAGCTAAAATTTTTTTGTGATGGATTCTTAACACAAATCACTTGACGAATGGCAACAAAGAGTAAAACAACTTGTCTGAATTCCTTAGCTGGATTGAGAAAACAGGAAAAGCTGTACAGGCAAAAAACATTTTCCATTCTTTGCTTCAATAACTTTCATGGCCCAGTGAAAGCTAACATCAGCTAGGGTTCAGCATGACAATGCATCTTCCATTTGGTAGATAGGTTCAAATACAGTCAGAGACTGATGTATTGAAGTTTGCTACTGTTCATGGCTTTAAGGGCAATGTTGTTGGGCAGTTTCAGTCCTGCCTTCATTTGGAACTAATTGACATTTAAAGCAGCTGGACCATGTTACTTGTGTGGGAAATGGAAAATTGTCAAACCTCTGCAGCAAAGGCTGTTTGTCCATTACTGGGCTGAACCCAAGACAGCTAACTAGGGAAATTGAAATCAATAGGAATCATACTTGGGGTTGTATATGGACTATACTTGGCTCAAGAGGAGATGGTTGTGGTTGCTTGAGGCTGATCATATCAACCCCAGAACATCTTTACATGAGTTCATTGGTGGCAGTCCCCTAGTTTCAACTTTCTTCAGCTGTTTCTTTAATGACCTTCCCTCCATCACAAAATCAGAAGTGGAGATGTTTGCTGATGGCTGCACAGCATTGAGTTCCATTTTCAATTCCTTAAATACTGAAGCAGTCTGTGCCTGCATGTAGCAAGTTCTGGCCAACATCCTGGTTTGGCAAATTGTAATCATGCCACACAAGTGCAAGACAATGAACATCTCAAACCAGAGAAAATCTTTCCACTCCCCCTGGACTTTCAATGGTTGGGGTTGCATGGGAGCATCGTCATGTACATATTGTCATCAGAGTCACACAACCTCCTGACTTGGAACTATATTATTTGTTCATCCTTGTTGGATCAAAATCCTGGAAATCTCTCTATTATGGCACTGTGAATAGTTCAAGAAGGCTGCTCACAACTGTCTTGTCAAGAGCAATTAGGGTGAGGCATTAAATGTTCACTTTCCAACAACACCCTACAGTGCAGAAAGATGTCATTCAGTCCATCAAGTCTGCACTGACCCTCTGAAAAACATCCCACCCAGACTCAGCCCCAGCCCCAGCCCTCCACTCTTTTTTCTGGATTTTCCATGGCCAACCCACCTAACCTGCACACTTTTAGACTGAGGGAAGAGACCAGTGTACTCAGAGGAAACCCACACATACACAAGGAGAATGTGTAACTCCACTCAGACAGCCACCCAAGGCTGGGATTGAACCCGTGGTCCCTAGTGCTTTGAGGTAGCAGTGCTAATCACTGAGCCACTGTGCCTTCCCTTATCCTGAGACTTAATAAATAGGCAAAGTAAAGAAATTGTGAATTCCCCTATAGCATTGTTGCAATATTCATGTGGTGAAATACTTCTTTCCTAACATTAGTATGATTGAATGCCATTTGTGCTACCATTCATCGAATTGCAACAAAAGTGAAGTTAATGTTACCATCAGGCTACTCTCACATTAGACAGAGAGAGAGAGCGTTGCTGCCTCACAGTGCCAGGGACCCAGGTTTGAGTCCACCCTCGGGCAAATGTCTGTGTGGAGTTTGCACATTATTCCAGCATCTGCGTGGGCTTCTGCCAGGTACTCTGGTTTCCTCCCACAGTCCAACGATTTGGTGGATTGCTGATAGTGTCCAAGGATGTGCACGCTAGGTGGGTTAGCCATGAGAAATGTAGGGGTAGGGGGATGGGTCTTGGTTGTATGCTTTCTGGAGGGCTGGTGTGGACCCTTTGGGCTGAATGGCCTGTTTCTACAATGTAGGAATTCTATGACTGGTGGTGGTTTAGCCTGGGAATCAGGCAAGGCATGATGCTGAGAAGGAGAGTATTTCATGGTGACCTCATATAGGTTTTAGGGAACAACATTGCCTGTATAACCTCTTATAAACTTGCACAACTAGAATTTCTTTTCATTTGTTCTTGGGATGAGGGCGTTGCTGTCTAAGCAAGCATTTATTGCAGATCCCTAATTGCTCAGAAGCCAGTTTAAGAGACAACCACATTGCTGTGGGTTTTCGAGTCACATGTAGGTCCAACCAGGTAAGGACAGCAGTTCCTTCCCGAAAGAACATGAGTCAACCAGCTGGGTTTGCTCAACAATTGACAATGGATTCATGGTCATCATTAGACTCCAGCAGGACAATCCATCAGTGTAACCCCTGGTGAAATTGGTTAAACTAGGCTTTCACCACAGCGTCGTCAGAAGGTTTCAAGAGCACATGGCAATTCTTCTCCATGTCACCCAGATCTGCTTATGCACCTTAACATTCTATTGGCATTGCAAGCTGTTACTGAACAATCTCACAATATTACCATAGCACTGCATAGTTTGCTAACCATCTGACATATCTTGTTCCGTTCAGTCCACAAGATTTGTTTGGTGCTTTTTTGAGCTTCTGGAGATGAATTAATATAGTTTCACTGTGGTGAACCATTTATCCGACAAAATCTTTTTTGGTGGTTATAAGTGTCTATATGTGTCGTGTGCCAGTCATTTGGTGTAAGTGATTGCTGATTCTAACCACGAAAGTACTTTTGTAAAAAGAAAAGCTCAATTTCATTGTATTTTTGTCATATTTCTACAATCCATCCTTTTCGCATGAAACAGCTTAGAAATGTCTGTGATAACTCAGTGATTGTATTGTTCCTGAAAACTGGACATCTAGTTTTACAGAAAATCATTTTGTTCTTGTTAAAGCAATATAAAAAAAGGCAAGGAATCTAATTATTGCTGAATAAAGCACACCAAGATTAGTTTTTGCATTGTTAAAAATCAGGCAGCAGAATCTAATTCTAAAGTCCTAGGCTTCATTTGCTCTCCCATTCAATAACACATTATTAAAGAAGTTGTAATATTTGTAAGTGCCTTTGCTCAAATTTTCTCTTCCTGAACTTTTATATATCATTCCATTTATTTATATGTGATTCAATTTCATTGCTAGTTAAAGGTGAATTAATATATAGTCTATCTAGAAAGAATTATTAGTAGTCAAAATGGAGAAAGAAAGTCAACTAAGAGTCACTGTGTATTTAAAATGGAGATGAGGAGTTTTTTTTTTCTCTAGAGAGTCACAAGCCTTTGGGCTGAATATTGATTTTTTACTTTTACTCTTTCATTCTTACTTTTCTTAGTTAAGTGGCAAATTTTTTGAATTTCATTGTTGAGAGGAGGATTTCTCTTTGCAAGGCTTAATGGGTTCTCTCATTCTACTGTCCCAGACTTGCCTCAATAGCTACCTAACCCACTCCTATGGCTCCCCTCTTGTCCAATGTTAGCCCGATTCTACAATTTCTGTAATCAGAAGACTCACCACTGTCTGGATAACCCGGAAGGGACCAGCATGCCTGGCATTAGTGTTATCTTGAAAAAGCTGTTGTGCATGTGGACGAGCAACGCCAATTTGGAGCTGCGATGCTTCGTTTGTAACAAATTGTCCCTTAACGGCAGATGAATGAAATTCTGTTCCCTACTTCTGTGAATACAAACCTGGAGGTCCTGGTGGACACAGTGATGCAGAAGAGGGCTGTCTTTTCTCCCAGTGACTGACCATGGCATCAGACCCTGTTAGCCTGGTCTGAAGTTGCCGCTGGACCAGTGTGATCTCAGCCCTATGGAAGAACGCCCAGTACTATAGGAAAAAAGTCAATGTCCCTCTCTCCTCTACCAGGATAGGCGCTGCCATTGTTTCTCTGCTACTTCACACTCACTCGATGTCACTGCTACAGCTCCCACCTCCCACCAAGGCACACGCTTTACCACTCTCTCTAATGCATGCAACAGCTTCCCCCGCTCACTCTCAGCAATCCACTCCACGGCTCCCAAAACTCCACACTGCTGACTTTATGCAGCCTCTGCTCTGCCTCATTCACTCAGGACTTCTCGCCATCTTTCTCCAATCTGCACCAACGCTAACCGCTGAGTTACCCCACTGTGATCTCCCTTAACCTTATTCCAGCTCACAATAGGGCAGAAAGAGCCAAGACAGGTCATGGCCAGCCCCACATCCAGTTCCTCACCTCTTATGAGGGGAAGTAACTGAGCCAGAACACCCCAAGCATCTGACTGACCGTGCCCAATCTCCTGGACTCATATCTAAGGCTGCCCTTGAATTACTGTGTAAGGAACCACAGGTTGAAGGGTGTCTCCTTTGACTAACAACTGCTGACAACCATGGTAAGCTTCCAAGCTTTGTGTCTCCTGTAAATGACAAGGTCAGACAGAAGTACAGTGAGCATGGTAGCTCTGATTGAAAACGAAAAGTGTATAACAAAAAAGACAAGGCAAGGCAGTGCCGCTGTGGACATCCAGGCTGGTTAGAGGTGGGTGAGCAGTAGGAGAGGAAGTGAGCTGTCCTAAGATACAACCTGGTCCAACCTGCAAGCTAGGTGCCTGAACATGCGCTAAGTATCCCTGCAGCAGCATTGCAATGATAATCGCTGGTGTCCTCCGAGGTGCAAGATGGCTAACCAGTAGCATGGCTCATGTGGATCAGGGATGGGCCATGTGGCTGGCAAGTGTCCAATGCCAAGGTCATTGGATGTGGAGTTTCTGCAGCTGCTGACCATGGAGTCTGCCCTGAAATGCTGGGGCCACATATCCGAGATAGAGGTCCAGAGGAACAAACAGGGAACTGAAATAGCCTGGTGCCCCACTCAGACATTGAAATTGAGAATCCTTGATGTCTAATTTACTGGGAGAGGTGGTGGGACTGCAAATTAATTAAGTGGGCTCTGTAGTTATTGAGGTGAAGGACAAGCAATAATCCCTGTTAACAGGCAGGAGTCGCAGGTAGATTAGATAGTGAAGAGTGTGTTTGGTATGCTTGCCTTTATTGGTCAGTGCTTTGAGTATAGGAGTTGGGAGGTCGTGTTGCAACTGTCCAAGACATTGGTTAGGCCACTATTGGAATACTGCATTCAATTCTGGTCTTTCAGCTGTAGGAAGGATGTTGTGAAACTTGAAAGGGTTCAGAAAAGATTTACAAGGAAATCAGCTGGGTTGGAGGGTTTGAGCTATAGGGAGAAGCTGAATAGGCCAGGGCTATTTTCCCTGGAGCGTCGGAGGCTGAGTGGTGACCTTATAGAGCTTTATAAAATCATGAGGGGCATGGATAAGGTAAATAGACAAGGTCATTTCCCTGGGGTGGGGGAGTCAAAAACTGGAGGGCAAAGGTTTAAGCTGAGAGGGGAAAAATTTAAAAGGGACCCTAAGAGGCAACTTTTTCATGCAGAGAGTGGTGCGTGTATGGAAAGAGCTACCAGAGGAAATGGTGGAGCTTGGTATAATTAAATATTTAAGAGATAACTGGATGGGTATATGAATAGAAAGGGTTTAGAGGGATACGGACCAAATGCTGGGAAATGAGCCTAGATTTATTTAGGATATCTGTTTGGCATGGACAAGTTGAACTGAAGCGTCTGTTCCTGTGCTGTAAAACTCTATGATTCTATCCTGCCACCCCCTGGTAAGAAGATCCCCTTCATTCCCCGGAACATTGTTAGAAAATGCAACGAGTTACTCCCAACATCGAGAAAGGCATCGCCTAATTTCTCACAAGACACCCCCAGATATTCCACTGTAGCCCACAACATTCAGGTCCCTATTGGATTTAGCTCTTTGGAATTTTCTTCCTCAGAGAGCATTGGAGAACTTTTTTGATTTTTTTTAAGCAGCCATAGATAGGTGGATAGAGAGATTCTTGACTTACAAGGGACTGAGTAATTGTTCAGAGTTGGCAGAAATATCGAATTACAGCTACAATCTGAGCAGTCATGAGGGTCAAAGCAGCGACGATGTTTAAATGGAATACCCCTGCTCTTAACTGATATGTTTGTGAGAAAACAGAACATTGTGTTACACTTCAATTCTTAGGAAGAAGGTATGTAATTTAAATACATAACTCTATCAAAACTTAACTGATTTTTAGCTAGTGTGTTAAATATCAAACTTTCACTGGAAGTAGCAATGATATACAGAGTGCATCAGTGTACAAACTACTGTAAGCTATGGCCTGCCTCAAAGTGATCAATCTCATTATCTGGAAGACCATTGTGTAGAGTGCCAACTGAATTGTACCCATTAAAATTCCTAGCCATAATGCAAAATAGATTGTCTATTTTCCTAATTTTGGAACTGTGCCAAACACACAGATGATTGTTAAATTTCATACAAATTTTTAAAAGTATGATATTGGAAACTGCAAATGTAGAATCTAGAATTGTCAAAGATTATTGGATCAAACTCCATCCTCTGCTTTTCCAATGCATATACTTCAGAAAGTTGCAATCAGCAATGTAAGTGGATGCAGGAGATTTATGACACATCCCTTATGCTCTTTGCCCTTTATTTTGCTCCCTCAGATATTCAAATTTAAATTTCACCCAGTCCAAATCTATCAATGTCATAAAACTGAGAAGACTGTAATTATTCCCAGACACTTAGCCACTACCACTATCAGTTGTGGAACCTAAGGCAGAACAAGGCCTTTCAGACCAAAATATCTGCGCTGGCTCTTTGAGAAAGCTATCCAAATAATCTCACTTTCTGTTCTTGACCCGTACACTTTCAGTTTCATGGGTATATCAAAAAGTTATGATTATGTCTCCTTCCATTATCCTTTCATGCATTTCATCCCAGGTCAATGCAAATCACTGTTTAAGGTAAATTCTTCTCTTCTTTCACCAGGAGACTTGATCCCTTTCATATCTTCTGGTTCCCAGAATTCAGAATAACCACACATTTGGATTCAAAATGTTGGAGCTTCACTGAGTGCAGTTCTTACAGCTCTCCACTTGACTGCTTGACTGATGTAACAAAGGCAACATCTTATTTACTTTTTTTCATATATAGTTGCTTGGCACTTAAGGACATTGCAACAGTAAATTAGCTTTCATTTTCATATTAACTAGTTCTGAACTCTTTCATAACAAGATAACAATATAACATCCTTTGTATGTTAAAAACTAATACTGCTTCTAAATCAATATAAACATTCTGACAATTACGCTTCACTTTACAGATTATATCTAAATATGGAAGATTAAAAATCAACAGTTACAATTAAACTAAGCACATTTTGGGTGACACACTGGCTCAGTGGTTAGCAGACTTTCCTCACAGTGCCCTTGATGTGGGTTCAATCCCAGCCTTAGATGACTGTCTGTGTGGAATTTGCACGTTCGTGCCACGTCTGTGTGGGTTTCCTTGGGGTGCTTCTGTTTTCCTCCACAGCCCAAAGATGTGCAGGATTGGTGGATTAGCCATGGTAAATTGCCCATAGTGTCCAGGGACGTGCAGGCTAGGTAGGTTAGCCATGGGAAATGCAGGGTTACAGGGAATAGGGTGGGTCTGAGTGGGAAGCTCTTCGGAGGGTCAGTGTGGACTCAATGGACTGAAAGGCTTGCTTCCACACTGTAGGGATTCTATGATTCTTTCAGAAAACATCACAGCTTGGTTTCTTTGCTCAAGCATTATTCATGTATTGCTTACATGGTAAGCTGCTGTACCTCTAGTAGATTTGGCATTTTTTGTTGCTCTTAGTGAACCCTTCTGATGAAGGGTCTAGGCCCGAAACGTCAGCCTCTCTGTTCCTATGATGCTGCTTGGCCTGCTGTGTTCATCCAGCCCTGCACCTTGTTGTCTCGAATGATCAAGTAAACAGCTTTTGTAGTGATTTTGGTTAAACGATAAGCACCTGCTAAAAAAGCTGGAGAGTGCATCTGTTCTTCAGTTTTTTTTATTCACTCCTGGGACAGTGCTGCTGGCTGATCAGCATTTATTGCCTGTTGAGAAGGTGATGATGAGCTGCCTTCTTGAAATGCTGCAGCCCAAGGTGCTGTAGGTTGACCCACAATGCCTTTAGGGAGAGAATTCCAGGATTTTGACCCAGCAACAGTGAAGGAATGGTGATATATTTCCACATCAGGATGGTTTTAAGTTTGGAGGGGAACTTGGAGATTTGTGGTGTTCCCATGTATTTGCTGCCCTTGTCCTTCTAAATGGAATTGGTTGTGGGTTTGGAAGGTGCTCTCTTAGGATCTTTGGTGAATTTCGGCAGTGCGTCTTGTAGATAGTACACACGCTTCTACTGAGCATCAGTGGTGGAGGCAATGAAATTGAGGAATAGATGCTTTAGATACATCTGAAATGGGAGGCAGTCCCATTGTTTAGCAACTCATCTGAAGATTACACCACAAGTTATGCTGCGTACCCTTGGCATTGCACAGAATATAGTTGCAGTGCACATTATGCATTCAAGTCTTTGGAATGAGGTTCAGCTCCATATTTTTGACTCAGAAATGAAAGTGCATCAACTCCTTCCATTATCCTTTCATGCATTTCATCCCAGGTCAATGCAAATCACTGTTTAAGGTAAATTCTCCTCTTCTTTCACCAGGAGACTTGATCCCTTTCATATCTTCTGGTTCCCAGAATTCAGAATAACCACACATTTGGATTCAAAATGTTGGAGCTTCACTGAGTGCAGTTCTTACAGCTCTCCACTTGACTGCTTGACTGATGTAACAAAGGCAAACTAACTGACTGCAATTGTAAACTACAGAGATATTATTGACAAAGACAATGATCAAATCGATCAGGACGACCTTTTTCTAAAATTTCATTCAAACATGTTAAAAATGATAAATAATTTATTTTAATTTGGTTGCTTGAGAGCAAAGGTCAAATGAAGTGCTATTGAACTTCTGGCTGCTCATGCTAAAATCATGGTAAAGGAGAGAGTTTTTCATAATATTAATTAACGCTCTTGCTAGGTGGCGAGCCATATCATTTCAAATACCTGGGCTGTGAAATCTGGTTCTGTTGCACTGTTAATTTTGATGATACAAGAGCATGGAGAGCCTTCTGTCACATACACACAGCAGAATATATGTTCGGTTATGTGAAAGACGTCCCACTTTAAAGACATCACCAGTCAACTTTCAGATGATCTGCTTTCGCCTTTGTACATATTGCTGCTGAATTCAGGAAATTGTTTATATTGGGGCATTTAACAGAAGTTGTGTAAGGCAGAAAGGAGTGGTGCTGGACCTTTGAAAACAGTTGTCTGTTCTAGACTGCCCAAGTTGTTTGTAGTCGTTAGGGTGGTAATTGCAGTTCCCCTGGTGTATCAGAGAGAGATGGAGAATTAGAATTAGAATCAGCTTTATTGTCCCATGATCTCAAATGACTGCAGTGAAAAGTTTGCAAGTTACCACTTATGGCGCCATCTTAGGTACAAAGGGAAATGCTTAAGTACAAATTCTTAGCGGGAAAAAAAAATTAGAAAAATAAAGAAATAAAAAGTTCAGAATAATAGCCATTCCAACTCAGTCCACACCAGCACCTAGCCTCCAGTCCACATCAGGCCTTGACTCCAGACTGTCACCTTGAGGCTCTCGAGGCCAGGAGACCTCTCTGGAATCATCTTGAGACTGGAAATCCATACTGAGGCCGCATCAGGCTGCGAGATTGTCACGCTGGGCTGAAAGATAGCCACACTAGGCCAAGAAGCTGCCATGATGGGCCGAGAGGGCACCTCGCCAGACTGAGAGGACGCCAGGCTGAGCTGAGAGATTGTTGAGCTGAGAGATCACCAAGCTGGGTCCACACTGAGGCAGAGAGTCTGAGTCTGCGCTGAGGCTGGGAGTTCAGGACATTGCTGAGAAGAAAGAAGGAAAAATCACACGAAAGAGAAAAACAGAAGGAAAAAAGAAAAGAAAACGGACAGAGCAGGCAAGCTCTGGCTGGAGGGTCCTAATCCACCACCATTTTTTTTACCAGAGCTGAGGAGGAATGAGGGCCCCAGGTAGGAGACTATACCTAATAAGGATTTTCAAAGATGCTGAGAGCTAAGCTGTGAAATCTTTAATGGCTCATCTAATGCTCCTGTTTTGGGTAGGATGTGCCAATACTCTAGCTTGATAGGTTTCATTGTGTCAAACTGCCAGATCTGAGTCATGTTCATTGAGAACATTTTTCCTGGAAATTTTTGACCTTTTTTTGGCTTTGATGGTTTTTGAAAACAGCCAATCATCCTGAAAAAAGGGGAGAATTTGAGTCTCCAGGTTCTCCTGTGACACTTGTCTCAGCCTCGTAACACTTTATCGATAATACAACTATAATTTGAGCGCCTTGGTAATAATAATCGCTCCCAGTACTAATAGTGTAAAGCAGCTGAGAAAGTTATTGATCTCTTCACTGATCTTGGATAAAAATGGACTGCAGAGATTGTTGCAAATCCAGAGAAAAGGCCAACAGCTTGAAATGGTGACGACTGCTGTTGCACAGACGCTGCTTGACCTGCTAAAGTATTTTTAGTTTTTATGCTGTTTTTGTTATGAGTTTACCACTATCTGCTGTATTTTTTTTCGGTGTGTTCAGTCATCTTGTGCTTGTTTGATTGGGGAAACGCATTGGGACTTTCAGGTTAGATGTCATTAGCATGACCAAACTTCTAGACATCCTTAGTGCCCCTGAAGCAGCTTTGAGAGGCAAGATTTGAGCTGATGGGAGACACTGTGATGGCAATATTACTAACAACCCATAAGCAATGAATAAGGATCAGAAATGGATTGAGAGTTGAGCCCCAGGAAGTCCACCAGAAGCTTCTCATTAGCACAACCTAATAAACCTGCACAAATCAACTGGATAGCTCACTCAAGAATTCATTGAGGTCTCTTTGTGACTCCTGCAGTCCTCATTCACTTTATAGTGAGCACATTTGTCTCAAAGAATGTCAAATCAGCAGAATCCTCATACAACTTTAGTTACTGAAGGACACTTGCAATCCAGGCACCAGCTGCTGTCAAAGCAGGCTTGTTTCTTTATCTTCTCTTAGTAAACGCTCATCATCTCAGTTTCCCTCAGCTAATTATTTATTGTTTATTGCAGGATATGATCGATGAACAATATTGCTTACAGCCTAATATAGGAACTGTAATTTCTCTTTTGGTGTGGTGTTTAAATGAAAATGGACTCAGATACCTAATCGTGGGATATGGAATATGGAAAATTGTGAAGTTATGTACTTTAGCAGGAAGAACAGAGTTGAATGTTATTTAATTGGAGAAAGAAAGCTACAGCACAGAGGGATTTGGGGCCTTTGTCCATTAATCAAAGAAAGGTGGCAAACCAGGTCAGTGGGTAACAGGGAAGGAAGATGAAATGTTGGGCCTTTATTTTACAGGGAATTGAGTAAAAAAACAGGGAAGTCTTGCTAAAACTTTACAAGGCACTAGTCATACCACAGCTGGAATACTGTGAATAGTATTGGGTCCCTTAAAGAAGGAAAGATATCCTAGCATTGAGGTGGTCTGGGGAAGGTTCACTGGGACTAATCACAGGGATGGAAGGACTGTGTTATGAGTAGACATTGAGTAGGTTGGCCTGTACTCATTGAAATATGAAAGAATGAGTGGCGACATCATTGAAACATACAAGAATCTTAGAGGACATCACAGGGTAGATGCAGAAAGGTTGTCTCCCCTTGTGTCCAGGACCAGATGCATAATCTCAGAGTTAAGGGTCATCCATTTAAGACAGAGATGAGAAGGGATTTCTTCTCTCAGAAGGTAGTGAATCTATGGAATTCTTTACCACAGAGTGTTGTAGATGTTGGGTCATTAATACATTCAAGGCTGAGATAGATTAGTAAATGAATCAAGGGTTATATAGGGAAAAGGCAGGAAAATGGAGTTGAGGATTATTAGATCAGCCATGATCTCATCAAATGATGGAGAAGACTTGATGGGCTGACCCAATGGCACCGATCAAATGTTGATTTAAAATTCTTTCACAGGGTGTGCCAATCACTGGCTCAGCCAACATTTCTTGCCCTTCCTGAACTGTCCTGGAGAAAGTAGTGATGAGCAGACTACTTGAACTGCTACAGGCCTAGCGGTATAGGTACATCCACACTACTGTTAGGGAGCAAATTCCAGGAATTTGGCCCAATGATAGTAAAGGAACAGTAATGTAGCTTGGAGTCAGGAAGGTGAGTGGCTTGGAGGAGAACTTGCAGATGATGGAGTCGTTATGTTTCTTGTGGATGGGGTTGTTATGTACCTTCCACCATCTACTGGTGAGGTAGAAGGATTGAAAAGTTCTGTTGAACAAGCTCTGGTTAATTACTATAATAAATCTTGCTGATGGTACAGATTGCTGACACTGTGCGATAATAGCAGAAGGAGAGAATGTTGGAGATTTGGATAAGGTTTCAATCTGATGAACTGCTTTTTGAATCCTGTTGCAATTGCACTCATCCAGGCAAGTGGGGAGTTTTCCCATTTCCACCAGATTCCTGACATGTGACTTGTAGATGATGGATAGGCTTTGGGAAAAAGGAGGTAGGTTACTTGATGTAGGATTCCTAGCCTTCGACCTGCCACACTAATTATGTGGCTGGCCCTAGTTCAGTTTCTTGTGTTGATAGTGGGTGATTCACTGATGGTAAAGCCATTGACTGTCAAGATTAGATGGGTAGATTCTTTCTTGTTGGAGATGCTCAATATTTGGCGCTTGTGTGGTACAAATGTTACTTGTCACTTATCAAGCCAAAATCTGAATGTTGTCTAGGTCTTGCTGCATATAGACATGGCTGGCATCAATATATGAGGAACCATAAGTTATGTTGATCCTTGTGCAAGTAATAGTGAACACCCCCAAATTCTGACCTAATGGAAGGACAGATATTAATGAAGTAGCTGAAGATAATTTGGCCTTGAACATTTCCCTGAGGAACTCCTGTACCAAAGTCCCAGAACTGATTGGTCTCCAACCACCATCAGCTTCCTGGGTATGATCCCAGCTAATGGAGAGTTTGCCCTGATTCTCAATAACTCCAGATCTTTGATGACATACCTAGTCAAATGCTGCCTTGATGTCAAGCTCAGTCACTCTGAAGTGACCTCTTGAGTTCTGTTCTTTAGTCCATATTTGGACCAAGACTGCAATGAAGTCAGGAGCCAAGTGACCATGCCAAAAAAGCAAAATACAGAATTGTATTGAAATTTAAAATGCCTGAATTTGAAAGGTGTAAACATTTAGAACTGAAGATTTCGATCTGCAAGTAAAAATACTTTAAGTTAGCATGTCTTCTAAACAGTGCAAGTACTTGAGTCAGGTGGCATTATTATCTCGGAAATTAAAAACAAAATATTTTAATTATTGATTCTAATAATTCAGCAGTAAATGTTTCTAATTTCACAGCACAGTAGCATTTTCTGTACTGTTTAATTGATTTCACTGTTCAAATGGCTCCAAATAATTTGTTTAAGCCTTCTGTTGCATGCTAACAGGACATCACATTAAATTGCATTCTCTGGGGAGGCATTGCTGTCAATTTACATTTAAAATGTTTAATGATGCACTAAGTTAATTTTATATTCTCATCCAATTGTTTCCTTCTCGTTGGTAGTGGAGGCCTCTTACAAAGTATTTAATTAAACATGAAATCTGATTTCTAGAATGGCAGAGATGCAATAGTCAGTGATTTTATGCAATTCAATCACATGCCTCATACAGAAATGTACAAAGCAAACACCATCTAGAAGGATCAAGGTTAATTAATTAGGATCATCTGTACTCAAACTTTGGTGATCCAATCATTTTCACTGCCCTGCTTCTGCCTGAGTTCTGTTTAAATTCTTTGCAGCGGGCTGTTGAATTAGTCCATATCGATGTTGTTAGGAGCATCCTCATTACTTAACATGATGCAAAAATTAATTTTGACTGGATTCATTGAAGCCAGTGTTTGGGCAGTGTGCCCAGTAAGAGGCCTATCTGACACTGCCACAGTTTCACACAATTTTGACATTGCTAATTCCCTTCATGTGAATAAAGATACAAAGTAAAATTAGTTGGTAATTGAAAATATACATGTATTTACTTGTTATTTAAAGCATTATATTTGTTGTTGTATTTCCAGATCAGGCAATGGCTTCTTCCAAATCACTTGCCATGTTGACTGGAGAGGAAATTGGTAGCATTTTCTGTGAAGGGGGATGTCTACTGAACAAGAAGCTGGTAATGAGATGTATCATTTGAAACCATGTCCATTTGGATTGCTAACAATGCTGTTTAATGGTGATGTGCAAGATTTCTAATACCACCGACAATATTGATGCTACGTGAAAGGCACCTTCCATGATTATATATATTTATATATATTTATATTTTCTTATACATTTTTACTTAATTATATAGAACTTAGAACCCCGACAGTGTGGAAACAGGGCCTTTGGCCCAACAAGTCCACACTGACCATCAGATCATCTCACCCAGACCTATCCCCCTATAACCCACCTAATCTACACACCCCTGACACTGTGGGCAGTTTAGTATGTCCAATCCACCTAGTCTGCACACCTTTGGACTGTGGGAGGAAACCGGAACACCCAAAGGAAACCCACGCAGACACGGGGAGAATGTGCAAACGCTACACAGACAGTCGCCTGAGGGTGGAATTGAACCCGGGCCTCTGTTGCTGTGAGGCAGCCGTGCTAAGCACTGAGTGGGGTCAAGGAACAGATCAACAAATATAATGAGGGAACTGTTAGAATATAATTTGCTTGTCCAATGACTGGATAAGATCTTTTAGCAAAAAAATGAACTAGAAATGGGTCTGGGGCAACCTTTGGGCCCAAGATCCCAATTTACGATGAGCCTATGCACATTGCTGTTGAGGCAAGCCACACGTAAATTTGTTGTTTTCTTTCTCCCCGTTGACCTGATAGTAGCGTTGGTCTGAATGGTGTCCACTACTGGCAGCTTTTGTGCTCAGGAGTGGATAGAACATATTAGCAGAGAATCTGTCTGCTGCTCTTAAAGAAAGTCTGTCCTTCTTCAAGAGAATCCAAACTAAATTTGGGCCACTGCTCAACACAATTGTTGCAATTCTAAAGTAGCGACACCCGAGTGGATAGAAGGTCCCTAGATTCAAGTGTGTAATACCAGCATTAGGGTTAATGGTGGATGCAAAGGAAGACTTATTTCTGAAAAGGTCCGCTTCAAGAACCATCCTCCATTTGAAATGAAAGCCAATGGTCAGGCAGGTCATTGAAAGAAGTTTAAAACCTAGTAATAGCGTCACAAGAAATGCAATGCCTCCTTCCCACTTCCTGCCAACCTCTCATGCTGACTAGTGAACCATCTCCTCATCATTCCCCAGCAGCACTCCCTGGCACTCAAGACTTACACCTAACATTCAGATACTTTGCCTCACTTTCACATATCTACCAATGTTGTCAGCTAACATTCACCTCTCACTGCCTCAGTATATCTACAGTAACTCAGCTATGAGAGGAACATCTTTCTCACACATTGTTACGTCATCTCTGACATTTTATTTTTCTTTTTCTTACAACAGAGCTGACAGAGGACAAATAAAAAAGTCCCACCTCCTCGTCTCTGGGAGGACATGAAACTTGAATCCTAGAGCTTGATGTCTTTGGGTCTGTTGCACCTTGCTTACTAAGAACAACAAGGATTGTGGAATTTTCCTCCTTTACACCCCTTCTCAACTTCTTCTACACTGTCAAGCTGCTTTTTGGCCTCGATACACATGCTGCAAATGGTGTAACCATGGGTCTTGCTTCCCAAACCAACATCGTCCCTCACAACAAGCTTCTCCTTCTGACTTCTTGCTTCCAGATGCCCAAGAACTGCATCTCTATCCTTCTTCAGGAGCTCTGGGACGAAAATCAACACAGCACTCATGATGCAGCATTTTCCCTGAGGGCGCAAGGTCGGGAAAACTAATCCAAAGCTTCCTGTTTGAGGAAAGAGGTTATGTGTTGCTAAATTAGATAGTAACTGAACACTATCTTTGTATTTATTTTTACTGAGTAAACAGATGTTTCCAAAGTTATAGGGAAAGGGTAAATGGTTGACATATTTGATGGTTAAACACTATTTAAGAAGGGATATTGGATAGACTAGCAGTACCTGAAGCTGATTGTCTCCATGACTGGATAAGATGTATCCAAGGATAGGATGGGATGATTTTGTAGAGGCACTAGCCATAATCTTCCTTAAATAACTGCGATGGTGATAAAGGATCGTGGAATTGCAAATGTTACACCCTTGTTCAAACAAGGGGATGTAACATTGGCTCCAGGGGAATGTAAGATTAGCTCGAAAAACTACAGACTAGTTAGGTGGGGAGATAGTAGGAACTGCAGATGCTGGAGAATCTGAGATAACAAGGTGTAGAGCTGGATGAGCACAGCAGGCCAAGCAGCATCAAAGGAGCAG
>NC_063333.1:23927058-23946196 GCF_021869965.1 Rhincodon typus
ATCAGGCTGGGAGGGTGAATAGTTGTTAATGAGGATTATTAGTGACTAACAACAGGGGGTGTTTAATGGCAGGCTATGTGGTAACACACAACCTGTTGTTAGTCACTAATAGTCTCCATTAACAACTATTCACCCTCCTGCCTGATCATTATCAACTCCTTTGTCTGTCCAACTGTCTTTCTCTCTCTTTAGGCTCTATCCTATCGTTTACTCCCTACCCCATACCCCCTCCCTATTTTCTGCATATAAACTGACGCTTTCCCAGCCACCATCAGTTCCGAGGAAGGGTCACCGGACCCAAAACATTAACTCTGATTTTTTCTTCACAGATGCTGCCAGAGCTGCTGAGCTTTTCCAGCAACTTTGTTTTTGTTGTAGAGTTTGAGTGGCACGGTAAGAAAGTCTATTTAGTTTTTTTTTACGAATCTAATTTTGTTTTTAGTTAGTGGTTAGAATTTAACTGAAATTTTAAGTTTAAATTCTGAAATTCCCAGTCTTAAGCAAAGCTTTTAACAAAGGCTCCATTGGAATAGCAGTTGGGCTAAATTAAAGAAGCAGCTCAAACTGATTACTTTTTAAGTTATTCAGAAAGTGAAGAGAACAGTATCAAACTTCAAATAGACATTGACAAGTGGACGGAGTGGGCAGATAGATGGTGAATAAAATTCAGCACAAAAGTGCAAAATGATATACTTTGATACAAAGAACCTGGAGAAACAGTATTACATAAAGGGTACTGTTATATAGAGTGTGCAGGAACTGAGACCTGGGTAAGTTATTAAATGTGGCAGGAAAGGTAGAAAGAGCAGTTAATAAAGCCTGGAGTATTTAGGGCAATAGGCTATGTGAGCAGGGACGTTATGCTGAAGTTATATAGAATACTGGATAGATCTCAGCTGAAGAACTGTGTACAATTCTGGGCACCACACTTTACAGATGAAATGAACGCATTAGAGAGTTCAGAAGAGGTTTATAAGAATAGTTCCACACTTCAGTTATGAGCATAGATTGGAGAAAGAAGGACTGGTTGAGAGTAACTTTGGTGTAGAATGAACCGCCTGGATGTGTGGTTGAAGCAGGTTCAACTAAGGCATTCAAGAAGGCATTAGATAATTGTTTGAATAGAATATAATGTGCAGGGTTACAGGGAAAATGCAACAGTTTGGCACAAAGTCAAAATGTTCTGATTGCCAGTACAGGCACGAAGGGCCAAATGGCCTCCTTCTGCAATGTTTTGATTTTGTGATTCTGAGATGGGTTTTTTGAGTTAAGAGCATATTAAGTTTATTTGATCTCGGGTTTCCAGCATCTATAACATTTTGCCTTTATAATACCAATATACTCAAATTAGCATGGTCTTTGCAGAACGATATTGCATGTAAAAGGGATTCTGGACTTGTCTTCCTGTGCATCACTCAACTTCACAGTAATTGATTATGCATGAAATGTTATAAGGCGTTTAGAAGAGATGCTGAAAGGATGTTTTCCATTGTGGAGGAGTCTAGAATGAGGATGCACAGCTTAAAAATGAGGGATCTCCCATCTTAAATCAAGATGAGGAGCAATTTTATTTGCCTTGTATTACACCTCAGCTTTCTCTTCCCCAGAAAGCAGTGAATATGTTGATAGATATTTGATCAGCAAGAGAGAGATGGATTATAGGGGCACAAAAATACAAGAATTAAATGCAAAAGTAAGCCATTTTGTCTGAAATAGACCAGTGCATATTTTCTAAAAAATCATTTTGAAGATGTGAACATTGCTGGCAGAGCCAGCATTTACTGCTTATTGTTATTTGTCCTGTAGAAGGTCACGGTAAACTGCCAACTTGAACCACTGCAGTTCTTGTGGTGTAAGTGCATCCATAGGGCTATTAGGAATGATGTTCCAGGATATCGACTCAGCAAAAGTGAAGGAACAGTGATATCTGGCTGAATTTTACCAAACACCAGTCAAGTTTCAATTTCATGGAATTTCACGGAGACGGTCTCTTGCAAAATTCTCCACCTATCACCTCATTCTGTTTGCACCACATCTCTATGGTGCTGTGCTCAAGTTACTTTGCATTCACCAGTAGCAGAAGTACTTGTATTGCCAAGATCTTCCAGGATTTCTATCACCACTGCCATATTTAAAGCTCAGACATGCACCAATTGATCACAGCCAGCCATAGGTAGTTCTTCACAGTACACATGGTACAAAACAGAACAATGACTGAGGGTACAAAGATGGCAAAGGTGACACTTCATTGGAAATAGCAGCTCAAACTTGTCAAGGTATTGCTAATTTCCATCAATATATGTCTGATCAACTGTGACTAGGGTAACTGCAGTTGCAAGAATGTCAAATATTCTCATCAGGACAAATGCAAGAATGCAAATTTCAAACAACTAAAACGACTTATACTGCAGGAGAAAAAGGGTACTGATTTGTTGGAAATGGACTTTGATAACCATGGAGAAAACAAAGAAAAACTACAAGCATCTCAAACTTGTGAGACTTGAACATATTTCTTTTGTTTCCAGAAATTCGATCCCTGCATACGACTAAATTGAATGAGCTTTATTAACATGTGTACTTGAATGAATGCAGTGAAATGGTTGCAATGTCACCACTTATGGTGCCATTCTAGATGCAAGATGCCTAAGTAAAGATACGTAAGTAATGGTACAAAATTGAAAGAATAATAAGTAAAAGTCCAGCATGAGAAAGGAAAGGAAAAATGTACTCGATGTACAGTCCTTTCACCCAAGTCTGTGCCAGCACCTAACCGCCAGACCACACTGAGCTCAGTCTCCAGACCATGCCGGGCTTCAAAACCTGAGGCCTTGCCACCCTGCGATGGCCTCTGCTCTGGGACTCCCCTGCCCGCGACATCCTCCGCTCTGGGACTCCCCTCCCCGCGACAGCCTCCGCTCTGGGACTCCCCTCCCCGCGACAGCCTCCGCTCTGGGACTCCCCTCCCCGCGACATCCTCCGCTCTGGGACCCCTCCCCGCGACAGCCTCCGCTCTGGGACTCCCCTCCCCGCGACAGCCTCTGCCCTGGGACTCCCCTCCCCGCGACATCCTCCGCTCGGGGACTCACCTCCATTCCCCTCTTAGTTAGTTTAAAAAGCTAAAAGTTTAAAAATAAAACAATCAAGAAAATAGAAAAGAAAACGAGAAAAGGTAAAAGAATGGGTGGAGCCAAGTAGCTCTGAGTGGAGCATCCTACTCTGCTGCCATCTTAAATTGATTTCAGCTACTGGTCCTACATCATGTTGGTCATTGTTGTTAAAACCGAGGAACTTCCATGAGTTCTTTTTGAATTTTTATTGGACCTTTATTTCACATTATTGCAGTCAAAGTCCTTGGTAGAAGGATTTATTTTTGCATTTTTTCTTCTTCACTTGTCAACATTCTGGAGTTCCTGTTTGAGCTGCACTGTAAAGGTACATACACCTGTGTATGGAATGCAGCAGTTCCTTAAGGGCAAATATAGACGGACAAAAAATGTTAGTCTGGACAGTAATGCCCACATTCCACAAAATAACTTTTAAAAATCATCCTGATTAATGTTTCTGAATAGTCTGGGGTGAAATGCTTTCAGAAAATTTCCGTTTCACGTGCTGCACTAATTTTATTAGCATCAACTTCACAGTTATTTCATTTCTTTTTTGTATGTTCTTGTTCTATGTTCACTGTCATGACATTGTTACATGGTCTTGGGTGCATCCAACAATTTTACTAATTTGATGCAATTGCAAGGACTAATAAAGCGTCAAAATGTAATGAGAACTATGACATTTATTAATGAAAATAAATGTAAGAAAAAGACTTTACTTTGCATGTATTGGTTCTTTCAATCACATACCTGAAGTACAAGCTCAGCATTGCTCTCTTGCCTCTGGCACACAAGATGAGGTCCACCAAGTGTGTGGGTACATGTGTTGGGTTAACACTTTGGTGGTGCACTGTTGAAGTTCTACACAAGTGGAGGTGTTGGCTTGCTTTTGAGTTGTTAAACAAAGGTTCTTTTTGTCTGCATAAATAGTTGAAGAAGACCCCAAGATTGTGAATAATAGAATCCCCTGCAGTGTGGGGGCAGGCCATTTGGCCCATCAAGTCCACACCAATCCTCTGAACAGCATCCCACCCAGTCCTACTCCTCTACCCTAACACTGTGACCTTGCATTTCCCATGGCTCATCCACCTAGCCTACACAACCCTGGACAATTTAACATGGCCAATCCACCTAACCTGCACATTTTTGGACCATGGGAGGAAGCTGGAGCACCCAAAGGAAACCCATACAGACTCAGGGAGAATGTGTAAACTGCACACAGGCAATCATCCAAGGGTGGAATCAAACCCAGATCCTTTTTGCTATGAGGCAGCAGTGCTAACCACCAAACCACTATATCCCCTTTGATACCTTATAGTGTTTGGCCAGTATCATTACAGCAGATCAACCAATCATTTATTTGTCTGCTCTTAGTCGGATTTTGCTGTGAGCAACTTGGTCGCTACATGCCAAGTGTATTTTTTCTGAAGAAAATCTTTGGTTGTGCAGCACTTTGCAATATCCTGAGGATGGAAAATGTGCCCCTCAAAATATAAGATAGTACAGCACAGAGGTACAGAACTACACATTGTTATGGCGCAGAAAGAAGGTGTTCATTCCATTGAGTCTCACTGGCTCTCCTAGCGTGTGTTATAATTTAGCACCAATCTCATGCCTTTTCTGCTGAACATTGAATCCATTCCAAGTAATTTTCTAATGCCCTACTGAATGCCTCAACTGAATTTACGTCCACTACACTTTCAACACATTCCACACTTCAACCACTCAAATGCATGCAAACTGTTTTTCATCCACTGCAGTTGCTTGCTTTAAAAACCACTCTATATCTGTGCCTTCTCCATTTGAGGAATGTTACAGACAGGTGAGAGATAGTTAGATGCCTCCCCTTTTTCTGACTGTTTATTTAGCAGTCGTAAGATATATTTTAGAGAGGTGTTTTAACCCCATGAGTGCTGCGACTCTCAACAACAGACAAAGGAATGGCATTTTCATAAGTTTAAAAGAATACCAAGTTTCAAGGTTTATTTCCTGACATCCAAATGGATTTACAGCAGCATCCATTTAAATGTGTACTCAAGGCACACAAACACACACAGAAGAAAAGTAGGTTACAAAAGATGTAGGATGCACTCAAGCTATTAAAAAGTGAAATAATTTCCCACATAGTTTCACATTCTATATGTGTTGGCCAGTATTTCCACTTTTGGACCAGCAGAATAGTTTCCAGGAGAGAAACCCATGTACAATTACTGTATTCCTGCTGCACTGAAAAGACTGCTCTTTCATTAGAGAAAGAGACAACTGGTGGTAGTTTAAACTGAGGGTCACCACACCTAAGGGAGAGGTTAAGGAACAGAGTAGTTCATGGATACCTCAGCTGTTGCAGGAATTGAACCCACGCTGTTGGTGTTATTCTGTATCGCAAACCAGTCATGCAGGCAAGTGCAGCAACCAACCCTTTACTGAGTTAAGAAAACTTGTTGAATTCTCCAGCTATCAAGTAGCTGCTTGGATGCCAGTGGGCTATCTACTGGAAAGAAGACCCTTGAGCGATCAGAGGCCAGCAGCTCCAAAACTCAACGGCGCCAAAGTATGAGGCAATGGCAGCTACCTGAACATTGGCACAGATACCAAGGATGGAAGACAAGGAAGAGATGTGGTGGGAGGCACTCAGTTTCTGGGGTTGTGAGGTCACGGGGAGAAGAGTGACAGATTGATCAGATGATGGAGCAATGGGACAACTCTTGGCTGCCTACCCACTGTTCGAGGGCTACTCCCTCAGTCTTGCGCAAACCAGTGGAGATTTGGGGATTTAACACTTCTAAGTTGAGAGCCTGCCCACACTGTTGAGTATTAATTACAGCCCAGGGGTGGATGAGGTCCTTAGGAGGTTATTAATTGTCTACATTAAGGCCTCAATTGGTGGTAGGGTGCAAAGGTCAAGCTTGGGCCTTCCCACACAAAAATTAGTTTGGGTAAGGTCAGGTAGGTTGCAAGGATCTGGTCTGCCATCATCCTGTCAAATTGAGTTCACTTCCAACCTCCAACCTCGGCTTGTCACCTTCTGGTTCACTACCTCCCAGCTGGGGACCTCCAGACCTACCAACTGCTACATCTGGGTCCACCAAGTCTAGGCCCAACAACTCCAAGCTCACCTCCTCTGCACCTGTGAGATTGCATTCATAGTTTCTCCTGAATTTCCTCTTAGACATATTGGTGATTATCTTATGCTTGTGAACCCTCACATTGGGATCCTGGACAAAGGGAAACGTTTTCTTTCTGTTTACTGCTCGAAACAAAAACATGAATTTTGAAGACTTATTTCAGCCTTTTCTCTCAAAAGAAAAGAGCTTGATCCCATTCAAAGACAATTGAAATTAAAGTTAAGGCAGTAAAAACAGTAAAGGAAATTTAAGCGACATATTTTTGGAAAGAATAGCTTACTAAGTCAGAATCTTGACAAGCATCCTTCAACAGAATCTTCCAAATCTGCAGTCCTGACCAACTTGTAGGACAGGAGCAGCAGATACATGGGAACATTTCCTCCAGCAATTTCCCTTTCAAGCCACACACCAGACTGAATTGGAATTACATCGCTGTACCTTCAGTAATGCAGGACCAAAATGATGGAATACTCACAACAGTACTACACAGGTCCCTGTACCAAATGGATAGCTCTGGTTCAAGAAGACAACTCACCACCACCTTAATAAGAGTAATTAGGGATAAGCAATAACTACTGGCCTTGACAGTGACATGCACATCCAATGAAAGTTTAAAATAAAACAGAATTTTGAAGTAGAACAATCTGGAACTTGGAAAGAAATGGGATACATTCTTATTGGAGAAGAAAATGCATGCCCATTTGTTGCAGAACCATAGCTGGACAACTTGGGCATTTTAGAATGTAAGCTGGATTGAGTGATATTTTACTCTAACCCAAAATATTACTATTTTATGCCATTAACTCCGAGGAAAAATAAATGCAATTGCTCAATTCTTATTATTCACCAGTACTATGTATTGCTGGAGAAATCTTGCACATAAAAGCTGTGATGCTCCTTCCTTCACAAATTGCCACATTTTCTAAAAATAGTTAATGTTATAATTGTGTCCCTGCACCCTGTAGAGATGATTCCATCTATTTTTTTATGCTGCTTAGTGATGATTGAATCAAGACAAGTTTGTTCAATGTCTACAAATGAATATGAGCATCCTGAACATTGAGTGACGTCTTTATCAATGAAATATACTAGGTTGTTTAGAAAATCAAGGTCTTGTGTCCTCAAGGCATGTGAAGACACAAAGCCAAATTGGAGCCTTACTGAGTCACACAGTGGACACATTTCACTACATTCAAAGATTTAATCACTCTTGATGATTCATTCCAGTGGAAATTAGAAATTGTCATATGCTCACTAACTTGACTGAGTCTTTTGAAGAAGTAACAAAGAGGATTGATGAAGGCAGAATGGAGGACATCATCTATACAGGCTTCAGTAAGACGTTTGACAAGGTTCTGCATGGTGGAGCGGTTAGCCAGGTTAGATCACATGGAATACAGGGAGAGTTAGCCATTTGGATATGAAATTGGCTCAAAGGTAAAAGACAGAGGGTGGTGGTGGAGGGTTGCTTTTCAGACTGGAGGCCTGTGACCAGTGGTATGCCACAAGGATCGGAGCTGGGTCCATTTAGAGAAATGATTTTGGATATGAATATGAGGTATGGTTAGTAAGTTTGCAGATGACACCGAAATTGATAGTATAGTGGACAGAAGGTCACCTCAGAGTACAACAAGACCTTGATCAGATGGACAAATGGGTCAAGGAATTTAATTTAGATAAATGTGAGGTGCTGAATTTTGGTAGGACAAATCAGAGCAGGACTTATACGTTTAATGGTAAGGTCCAGGGGAATGTTTCCGAACTAAGAGTCCTTAGGGAGCAGGTTTATAGTTCCCTGAAAGTGGAGTTGCAAGTCGACAGGTTAGTGAAGAAGGTGTTTGGTATGCTTGCCTTTATTGATCAGTGCATGAGTATACGAGTTGGGAGGTTATGTTGCAGCTGTAGAGGACATTTGTTTGGCTACTTTTGGAATACTGCGTTCAATTCTGGCCTCCCTGCTACTAGAAGGATGTTGTGAAACTTGAAAGAGTTCAGAAAATATATACAAGGATGTTGCTGGGACTTGAATTATAGGGAGAAGCTGATTAGGGTTATTTTCCCTGGAATATTGGAGGCTGAGGGGTGACTTATAGAGGTTTATAAAATCATAAAGGGCATGGATAGGATGAAAAGCCAGGGTAGGGGAGTCCAAAAGTAGGGCACAGGCTTAAGGTGAAAGATTTAAAAGGGACCTAAGGGGCAAATTTTTCATGCAGAGGGTGGTGCGTGTATGGAATGAGTTGCCAGAGGAAGTGGTGGAGGTTGGTACAATTACAATATTTAAAAGACATTTGGATTGGTACATGAACAGGAAGTTTTAGAGGGATATGGGCCAAATGCTGGCAAATGGGACTAGATTAATTTAGGATATCTGGCCGGCATGGATTAGTTGGACCGAAGATGCTGCACATCTCTATGACTCTATGACTATAAAAGGAGGGATTGAGTGGGTTGAAAGTGGTTGTCACAGTTATTAGTGCTAATACAGGTGGAGGAAAGGTAATGAGGTGTCCTAACTAAGTGTGTAGGTAGAATAGAGGCCATGCAGGGTTAGTTATGTGAGAAATTGGAATGGGGAAGATGATCGAGGGAAATGCTGCATGCAATAATGGGAGTGGTAGAGTATAGCCTTGGCCGGATCTGGGTGCAGTAGCAGAGTTAGTGTGAGTGTGAGGTAGCAGAGAGAAAATGGTGGCACTTACCTTTGCAGACAATAGAATATCATTCGACTTCCTCCTGCATTGTTGGTTGTTCCTGTAGACCATGGATATTTCACTATCTGGGTTGTAACTTTGAACCAGAATCTGGTGCCATGTTCTCCTCGGGCGATCCTGAGGAAAGAATATGGTCTTCTGCAGAACCACCCTGACTACCACAAACTTCAGGTCCCTGTTGGTAAAGTGAAGTACCAACTTCTTTCTCTCAGCCATGTCTTTAAAAACTGCTCTGTAACACTGTGCAAGGCAGTTTCAATGTTTGTCCTGTTGCACAGCTGGCATTTCAATAAGATTCAGTGGAGCAAAACACAAAACATCCTAGCAGTGGTGATTATCTTTGCTTCTGATGAGGCCAAGACATTGTAAGGGTAATGCTATCATGGTATGGTACATGCACAATGGTGTAGGGGGCTCTGCAAGAAACCCTACAGGAAACTCCCTGAAAATGACACTTAGTCAATTGTTGGTCAAGTCAGCTCCGTATCTCCTGCCACATTGGAAGAGGAAGTCAGCATCACTGACATCATCATTGTGCACCTGCTCTATACTGGAACAGGAAGTTTATAGAATCATACAGTACTGAAGAGGCTCTTCAGCCCATTACGTCTGCACAGACAAAAACTACTCGAAAGTTCATATCAATTTAATCATTGTTGTGCGTTTGTGGTGCTGCATCTTACTCACCACCACACTTGTCACCATATTCCCTGCTTTGCTGATTGAGCACCTCTTCCAAATTCCTCTTCACTCACTGCCCCACCTACTGCATCTCTTGCTCCCCAGCTTGCCAGCTCAGTAGATTTTGTGCAGCTAAGCTTTCTATAGGCTTTTGACAAGGTCCCACGCAAGAGATTAGTCGGCAAAATTAATGCTCATGGTATAGGAGGAAATATATTGACATGGATAGAAAACTGGTTGGCAGACAGGAAGCAGAGAGTTGGAATAAATGGGTTCTTTTTGGAGTGGCAGGCAGTGACGAGTAGGGTACCGCAGGGTTCAGTGCCGGACCCCAGCTGTTCACAATATAGTTAACAATTGGGACGAAGGAATTGAATGCCGTATCTCCAAATTTGCAGATGACATTAAGCTAGGTGGCAGTGTGTGCTGCGAGGAGGATGCTAAGAGGCTACAGGGCGATTTGGACAGACTGGCTGAGTGGACGTATACTTGGCAGATGCAACATAACGTGGATAAATGTGAGGTTACCCACTTTGGTTGCAAAAAACAGGATGGCAGATTTTTATCTGAGGCAGTTTAGGAAAAGGTGAGGTGCTACAAGACCAGGGTATCATGGTAGACCACACATTGAAGGTTGGCATGCAGGTGCAGCAGGCAGTGAGGAAAGCTAATGGCATGTTGGCCTTCATAGCAAATAGATTTGAGTACGGGGGTAGGGATGTCCTGCTGAAGTTATACATGCCTTGGTAAAGCTACACCTATTGTGTGCAGTTTTGGTCTCCTAGTCTGAGGAAGGACATTCTTGTTGTTGCGTGAGTCCAGCAAAGGTTCACTCCACCGATTCCTGGGATGACAGTACTGACAAATGAAGAAAGACAGGATCGAGTGGGCTTGTACTTACTGGAATTTAGAAGGATGAGGGGGGAATGCATAGAAACATATATATCCTGATGGGACTGGACAGGCTTTTTTTTTAAATCGTTCATGGACGAGGGTGTCTCTGGCTAGGCAGCATTTATTGACCATCCCTAATTGCCAAGAGGGCAATTAAGATTCACATGTAGGCCTGACCAGGTAAGGATAGCAGTTCCTTTCCCTAAAGGGCATTAGTGAACCAAATGGATTTTCCCAACAATCAACAATGGATTCACAGTCATCATTAGATTCTTAATTCCAGATATTTACTGAATTCAAATTCCACTATCTGCCGTTGCGGGATTTGAACCTGGGTCCCCAGAATATTATCTGGGTCTCTGGATTAACAATCCAGTGATAATACCACTAGGCCATTGCCTCCCCCAATAAGGTGAGAAGAATGTTCCTGACATTGGGAAAGTCCAGAACTAGGTGTCACAGTCTAAGAATAAGGGGTAAGCCATTCAGGACTGCGATGAGAAAGAATTTCTTCACTCAGAGAGCTGTAAAGCTGTGGAATTCTCTCCCACAGAAAGCAGTTGGGGCCAGTTTGTTCGATATATTCAAGAGGGAGCTGGGCATGGCCCTTGCGGCTAAAGGGATCAAGGAGTATGGGGAGAAAATGGGAGTTGGATACTGAAGTTGCATGATCAGCCATGATCATACTGAAGGGCCAAATGGCCTACACCTGCACCTATTTTCTATGTTTCTATGTTCCTTTGTTTCACTCAGGGAGTGTGGAAGTGTCTGAGGCAATCGAGGGTTCAGGGATTGTGAACAAGTCAGTAAGGGCATCAAAAAGAGGAAAAGTGCATGGGCGACGAGCAAGAGGCAAGTGAGACAGTGAGGGGTTGTGGGTGGACACTCAAGAGGAGCCCAAACCATTGCTGTTTGGTGCAAGGGGCTCCCTGAGGACAGGGGTGTCACAGAAACTCAGAGCAGGCATACACCACTTGCCAATTGGATCATAGTCGATCCTCTACATCAATGCCATATTCTCACTCCCTCCCCATACGCCTCAATACCTTTAAAATCTTTCTTAAATATATATTCAATGACTTGGCCTCCAAGCCTTTTTTGTAGAGAATTCCACAGGTTCAAGACCCTTGAATGAAGAAATCTTCCCTCATCTCAGCCTTAAATTGTCTATTATTTATCCTGAGACTGTTTCTGCTGCTTCTACACTCCCCAACCAGGGAAAACATCCTCTCTGCCTGTTAGAATTTAATACATTTCAATCAGATCCTCTCTCAATTTTCTAAGCTCTAGTGAGTACAGGCCCAGTCAAACCAATCTCCCGTTATAGGACAGTCCTGCATTCACCAGTATTAGTCTACTGAGCCTCTGCTGCATTGCCTCAATAGCAAGTGCATCCTTTCTTAGTTGGGGATATGCAAAACTGCACACAATACTATATTCCCCAACATATCCCTAGCACTAGAACGTTGTTACGGAGTGTAGTATAATGTTTCTCCATTCAGGACAGAGACTTACCAGTTTTAAGAATGAGAATTATTTCATTTTCCAGTGGTTATTTTTATTCAACCTGGCTGTACTGTAAATCCTGATACACTCAGAATGGTCATTCAGCTGTGTGAAGACTGCTGAGGGATAATCTGCCCAGGTTTAGTTCATTAGGCAGACTTTAATCCTTGGAACAATTTGTTAGTGTTGTTTACACTGGTGACTCCCTTAGATAAATCCTCTCCACACAGGGCAAGAATAACATGGGAAGGAACTCCTTTTTCTCTCTCCAGACACCAGAGACAAGATCAAGGACAAGCCTTCCTCCCCTGGGAAACTTGCAGCAGTTAAACTAACCTGAGAGGAATCAGTAAAGCCATGGATAAGCAACATGTGGTACAGACAGATTTAAAGCAAAGCTTCCAGTACTGTCACTTATTTTGCAATTACGCTTAAAATATCTCTGCTGTGCCTTGTTGAATTAGTAATGCTTGATTCATTCTGTACGAGAGACTAAATGAACATTCTGTAATCCAGGGCAATATTTTTATATTCTTCTGCACTCTGAGGCAAATTTAAGATTCTTGTTTTCCATTTCATCTTAACCTGAAATAGGCTTAACATTGGAAGGAGCAGCAAGTGAAGTGCTCCTATAGCATAAGAGATAACCAGGTGTAGAGCTGGATGAACACAGCAGGCCAAGCAGCATCAGAGGAGCAGGAAGGCTGACGTTTCGGGCCTCGACCCTTCTTCAGAAATGGGGGATGGGAAGGGGGTTCTGAAATAAATAGGGAGAGAGGGGGAGGCGGATAGAAGATGGATAGAGGAGAAGATAGGTAGAGAGGAGACAGACAGGTCAAAGAGGTGGGGATGGACCCAGTAAAGGTGAGTGCAGTTGGGGAGTTAGGGAGGAGATAGGTCAGTCCAGGGAGGACGGACAGGTCAATGGGGTGGGATGAGGTTAGTAGGTAGGAGATGGGGGTGGGGCTTGAGGTGGGAGGAGGGGATAGGTGGGAGGAAGGACAGGTTAGGGAGGGGGCGACAAGCTGGGCTGGTTTTGGGATGCAGTAGTGGGAGGGGAGATTTTGAAGCTTGTGAAGTCCACATTGATACCATTGGGCTGCAGGGTTCCCAAGCGGAATATGAGGTGCTGTTCCTGCAACCTTTGGGTAGCATGCCTACCCTGCTCCTATAGCATGCAAATTTCAGAAACTCATTGCATCTAAAGTCAAAACTACTCGTTTTACATATGAAAATGGAAAATCATACTTTTGACAAAACAGGGACTTAAATGCCATTCTGCTAAAATATGATATTTTATCATTTATTCCTTTTTGGAAGAGAATTATAATTTTTCTATTGCTCTTTGTTTCTAAGCATATTGTTTAATTTGTGTAAGCGTGTGGGGAACTAGCAGTTCAAGTAGTTGGTTCTTTCTAGCTAATTATACAAGGCGCTCACCAACATGCTGATAGAACAATGAGTTTATGTCACAGGCTCCTGCTTGCCTGGTTTATCTTCTCCAGCAAAAACATTCACCTTTTTTTCCCTCAACAACCCCAAAGGCTCTGAGTGGGTGTTTGGTGTCAATGCCACATGAAATCCACGTGAGCTACTATGCTGAGCTACTAAAGACCTGATTTTATGGAAGCTTACTAATGCATTAGCCAAACCACCTTTCCCACAGCAAATAAAATAGGCTAACAATTTTACAGGTGAACCAGGCAAGATGAGCAAGGAAATTGTTCCCTCGTCTTTTGGTCCAACATCCCTGACTATTAAAGGAGTCCCACTGTGTGCATTTGCTTGGTCTAATTGGAATTCATTATAAAAGAATAATCACCTTTTCTGAGCACTGCTACAAGACTCAGGACTTCGTTCAGCATATTTGCTTATGCCAGATGTTCTGTAATTTCTAATAAAGGGCCACGCTAAAATCAATCAGGGTCTCTGCTCATATGGAATTATAGAATCCTTGTAAATCTGGCTTACTTAAGAACAACTTAATTAAAGAGCTCTAATTTTAAAAAAATGTTTCTATTTTGTATTAGGCAGCCTGGAGATGAGATTAGAATAGTAATTTATTGTCACTTGTATTGTAACAAAAAATACAGTGAAAAGTGTTTAAATCGCCATTCTCTGGCACCTATATTAATAACAGACCTCATAAAAAAATTAAGACAGAGTCCAAAGATAGTAGGAACTGCCGATGCTGGAGTCTGAGATAACACAGTGTGGAGCTGGATGAACACAGCAGGCCAGGCAGCACCAGTAGAGCAGGAAAGCTGACGTTTCGGGTCGGGACCCTTCTTCAGAAATTGGGAGAAGGCATCTTTGTCCAATTCATAGCTCCTGGGTTCCCAAGGCTGAGAAAAAGACAGGAACCACATTCTCCGTTGAAAAATGACAACGAAGCCGTTGAATCCTGGGGCTGCTGGAATCCCGTGCCGGGTGACCATGCTGCCGAAGATGCCGCAGAAGATTAAAGAGATATCTGCCTTTTTATTGGGATGCGATTGGTTTATTATCAGAAATAATGATGGATTCCAAATTATGCCAATCAAACAAACTGACCTCAAGTGACCAGAGAATGTAGCAAAGAGATGGGGAGCATTATCTCTTTAAGGTTGCACTCAGCTGAAACTTTTTTTCTTAAATGGAGAAAGTAAAGTTTATGTTTTGGAGTCAAACGTCTAAATGAGTTTGTTTTTGGTTTATTACTTTTATAATACTTTGGAGAACATGTCAGTCCTGTTTACTGCACAAACCAGTGCGTGCACCTTCAGGCAACTCGTCTCTGCGAAAAGCTTCTGACAAAAACTTTCCCAACTTATGCAACAGCAGAGTAGATCAGCAACACAGCTCAGCAGTAAACAACCTCACTTCACTATTGTTACATTGCTCATATATACGGTATAATCCCAGCTTTATTTTTGTTCCCTCTGGCTTCATTTCTTTTTCAGTGCTCTATGACATCCTGCTCTATTCTTTTCTATTAGATTCTGGCACACTGTGTTGATGTGCTGTCCTGAATTCTCAATGACCACACATTGTGGCATAAATAGAGACAACAACATGTAAGTGACTGAGTTGTGCTTCCCTCTCTCAGGTTGTAGCCTGTTTCCTTAATTGGAAAACACACAAACCTAGCTTCACAGATTTCGGAGAGTAAGCATGAAGTGAAGAGTAGAGCAACTGTACTACATACAGTAATGTGCAAGATTGGGAGACCAATAACTGGAGATTGATTGGAACCCTGTTCTCAGTCATACTGGACTTGAAACGTTAACTCTTTCTCTCTTCACATCTGCTGCCAGAACTGTTGAGCTTTTCCAGCATTTTATGTTTTGATTTAAAGTAAACACTGTAGTGGTTTAAGCTGAAGGGAAATACCTATGGCTTGGAAATCAGAAAAGAGACTATTAGATTTTCATGACTGGGAATTGAAGCCACAGTATAAATTAGAATAGAGAAGGATCTTCTCTCTGGGGTTTGAGCACTGTTATGGGATGCTGTTGGGATAAATGGGATTGCATGTTTACTTTGTGTTTTGAAATCTTTAAATATGTGTTATATGTAAGTCGCATGGTTTATCTTATTTTATCTTTATTTATTTTGCATACTAAAGTTCTGTTTTATTGTTGAAAACTGCCTTGCATGCTTTTATTTCAGTGAGAGACTGCCTCATTAAAACCAGAAAAAAAACATGATCCAGCAAGCTGAATTGCAGTCTAGGATATGATTTATCCAGTAATAATATGAGCTTCAACTATGATCTCTTTAATGGTGGAGTAGACTTGATGGTTTAAATGGCCTAATTCTGCTCTTCTGTCTTATTTTATTATGGTCAGCAGGATACTTAAGTACTCCTCAGCAATGCCCTGGCCTGAGATAATTAATATCTGACAATTAATATCTAAAATCTTCCTGTTTTGCGAGGTACAAATCCAACAATTGGAGCATGTTCCCTATTTAAATATTTATTTTGTAGTGCAGAATTTGAGGATTGAGCCTCCTCCTATTGGTAGATACACCACTGGTGGCACCGCCCCTGGAAGGTTCTGTGATGGTTTTAAATTTTCTGACACACTTTCAGTCATAGCTGAGAATATCAGAGTTTGTAGGCAGAAAGATCCAGTCCTGGCAAAACTGAAACAACTGGTGGTGATGGGGGAAACCAAAGGACTGTCAAAACCGTCCTTTTGGAGAGGAGAGGATCACAGTAGAGGATGGCGTAGTATCATCGGGAGAAAGCGTGATCGCCCCGAGTAAAGGTCGTCACCAGATATTTGCTGAGCTCAACCAGGGTCATCCAGGGGGGTTCCAAAATAAAGATGTTGGCGAGGTGTTATGTCTAGTGGCCAGGATTGGATGCAGATATAGCCGTGTTGGTAGGGCAGTGCCCAGAATGCCAACAAGGACAAAAATTACCACCAGCAGCCCCCTTGCATTCATGCAAATGGTGGGTAGACCCTGGGCTCAGTTCCACGTTGACTATGCAGGTCTTTTCATGGGCTCAATGTTCTTAGCCATTGTGGATACCAACTTAAAGTGGTTGGATGTGCACAGAGTTCATTCATCATACACAGGAACGACAATAGTAGAACTGCATGCATCTTTTGCGATACACGGACTCCCAGAAGTGTTGGTCACAAATAACGGTCCATCGTTTACCAGCATGGAATTTGAGTATTTCCTAAAGTTGAATGGGATTCGACATATAAGGGCAGCTGCATATCAGCCATTATCTGATGGTCTGGCAGAAAGAGCAGTCCAGACTTTGAAGGCAGGTTTAAAGAAATAGCCTATAGCTTCACTAGATACCAAATTGTCCCAGTTCCTATTTGATTATAGGACCACACCTCATGCAAGCCAGAGAGTCAGTTTACGAGGGGACAAAGTTTGGTGTAGGAACAATAGAAATGGTCTTTCATGGGGAAGAGGCGTGGTCGACAGCTCCAGAGACATATGAAGTTCAGGTTGGTGCAATGGTCCTGAACAAGCACATGGGCTATATAAAAGCTGCGAGCTCACAAACTGTGTGGGAACAAAACCTGCCCTACTGCTTGTAAGTGTCGTAAAGGACCTCAAGTGTTAAAGAGACCTCTGAACCTGAGATGAACATGGCAGATATCGTTGCATCAATGCTTTTGCCGCCGGAAGAAGGAAGTGAATTTCTCCTGAGTCGCACCAGGCACAAGAGGTGAACTCCTGTGTGTTACACACTGCTCATATCCGATACAGAGTCGAAGGAACCTGACCTAGTGCTAAAATATCCCAGGAGGAGCTACACGGAAAAGAACTAGCCTATGTTTTCAGGCTCAGAAAGGGAGGCTGAGTCTGGGTGGGATGCTCTTCGGAAGGTCAATGCAGACTCAATGGACAAAATGACCTCCTTCCACGCCGTAGAGATTCTATAATTCTGTGTTTCTGTGAATCTAAATTGGCCGTAGTGTCCAGGGATGAGCAGGTTAGGTGGATTCGCCATGGGAAATGTAGGGTTATACTGTAAACGTGGGGGCTGAGTCTGGGTGGGATGCTCTTTGGAGGATCAATTTAGGGATGGCACGGTGGCTCAGTGGTTAGCACTGCTGCCTCACAGCGCCAGGAACCTGAGTTCGATTCCACCCTCGGGTGACTGTCTGTGTGGAGTTTGCACATTCTCCCCATGTCTGCATGGGTTTCCTCCAGGTGCTCTGGTTTCCTTCCACGGTCCAAAGATATGTAGGGTAGATGGATTGGCCATGCTAAATTACCCGTAGTGTTCAGGGATGTGTAGGTTAGGTGGGTTGTAGAGGGAATGGGTCTGGGTGGGATGCGTTGAGGGTGGGAAAACTCAGCCTGTAGTATCATCAAATGTGCCAGCATAAGGAAGCAGTATTAATATAGCTGAATGCAGTTCTGAGACAGGGTTGATGACTTACTTGGAAAGATTCCTGTGAAGTCAGGCAGGGTTACCAAGGGCCGTACCCAAACTATAATATTTCCAACTTGCTGTACTATCCTTGCTTTTCAAATCAGATTTCACAAATCCGAGGCTTTTGTCTCACAACGCAGCAGAGATTGCTGCAATCTAGGTACTCGCAGCTTTTACCTCAGAAAATAAATAATTGCATGGACTCTCAATTCATTCAATAAAGTGTTCCAATACCTTACCCTAAGGATCACTTATTCCTCACCTCTCGCCTAATGCCTCCTTACACAGTTCATTCCAATTTATGTACTTATATACACGTCAGCAGTCTACTTAGCAGAATTCACAGACAGCAAATTACTGTTTGAATCTGCATTTTGTTGCTTTGCTTGAAATATCTAAAGCTTTATCAGGGAAGCAAGAAACTTTATGTTCATTAAACACAAAACCATAGAAACTAGGAGCAGACGTAGGATATTAGGCCCTTCGAGCCTCTTCCATTATTCAGTATTATCATGGCTGATCCTCTCTCTCAATGTCATATTCATGCTTTTTTCTTGATGCCTTGAATATTTAAGTACTTATCAATCTGTTTCTTGCATAATGTAGTGACCCAGCCTCCATAGCCTTCTGTGGTAGCGAATTCCATAGGTTGACCAACCTCTGAGTGAGAAACATTTCCTTATCTCAGTCCTGAATGGCCTAGACTGTATCCTGAGACTGTGATCTCTGGTTTTAATACTCCCCAACCAAGGGAAACATGCGCTTTGCAGTTGGTGTGTCTCGGCCTGTTAGAACTTTATGCATTTCAGTCCAAACTTCTGTCACTCTTCTAAACTCAAGTGCATATAGGGAGGCAATCGCCTAAAGGTATTATCACTGGACTGTTAATCTAGAGAACCAGGTAATGCTCTGGGGATCTGGGTTCGAATCCCACCACAGCAGAGAGTAGAAGGGTAATACCCGAAACGTTGACTGCTCCTTTCCTCCAGAAGCTGCCTGGCTTGCTGTGTTCTTCCAGCCTCCTGTTTGTCTACCTTGGATTCCAGCATCCGCAGTTCTTTTGTCTCTAACTAAAAAAAAACAGGATCAGTCAACCAATGATGAGATAACAAGGTGTAGAGCTGGATGAACACAGCAGGCCAAGCAACATCAGAGGAGCAGGAAGGCTGACGTTTCGGGCCTAGACCCTTCTTCAGGAGAAGGGTCTAGGCCCGAAAC
>NC_063333.1:23961196-23967476 GCF_021869965.1 Rhincodon typus
CCATCCCCGCCTCTTCGACCTGTTTGTTTCCTCTCCACCTATCCTCTCCTCTATCCCTCTTCTATCCGCCTCCCACTCTCTCCCTATTTATTTCAAAACCCCCTTCCCCTCCCCCCTTCTTGAACCACTGCAGTTTTTGTGGTATAGGACATCCACCACACAGTTAAGAAGGGAGTTACAGAATTTGACCTAGTGACAAGGAAGGAATGGCAGTGCTAACATCTTTGAAAATATAGCTCTCAAAAATATTGCCATAGCTATTCAATCACTCAACAAATTAATTGGTCGTGTCAACCTGATAAATATTCTTCAAGTGTATGCCAGTTAAAGATTGCAAACTTAATCCTTACTCATTCATCGTAGTTTGTTGACATGTTGTGCTACAACAATGAGCAACTTGAAGATCATGTCCATTTCTAATGGCTCATCAGAGTAAGTTTACAAATGAACTGTGTTCTGAGTTTGAACTATGTTGTGGAATATGTTCTCATAGGTGCCTCTCATAATAATGGAATAATCTGCAGCAATATTGATGCACATGTTGATGTATTGTTGATTTACCAACACCTCTACACTAAAGTCTCTGGCACGTGAGGGAGGCAATGGCCCAGTGGTGTTACCTCTGCACTGTTAATCCAGAGACCCAGATAATGTCTTAGGGACCCAGGTTCAAATCCTGCCACGGTAGGTGGTGGAATTTGAAATCAACAAATAAGGGGCAGCATGGCGGCTCAGTGGTTAGCATTGCTGCCTCACAACGCCAAGTGCTCAACTCAACTTGTTGGGCCGAAGGGCCTGTTTCCACGCGGTAGGGATTCTATGACCTATGATCTATGATAAATTGCCCATAGTGTTCAGGGATGTGTAGATTAGGTGGGTTATAGGGGGATGGGTCTGGGTGGGATGCTCTGAGGATAAGTTTGGACTTGTTGGGCTGAAGAGCCTGTTTCCACACTGTAGGGATTCTATGTTTGGTTCATTGTGAGTATGAATGCTGTCCAGCCTTAGTCCCTCTTCACTTGAGAACTCTGGATTCGCCTCAGAATCGTGAACTGTATCTTTGTGAGGTTGCTACTTTCCGTTACTGGTTTCCTGCTTTGACCTTTGCAGAGCAAACAATTGCAATAAGGCCTTTCTTTTATTAAGTAATTTTGGCACTTCCATCCTGACATGTGTGCTGTTGCTATTACAGTAATGACCAGTCACTGAACTGCTATCACCAGCATTATTCTGGGCAAATCTTCTGTAATTAGACTTGGTGGAAGCCTCCTGCCAGTGGACAGGTATCCAGGTAGCTTTGCACAGGAAAAAACGCCTGACGGTTTTTTGATTCCATCTGTGGTGAAAGTCCTCTTACAGAGTATGCGTTTGCATGTTGAATTACTTTGATTGCATTTGGTTGAGTTTATTGTCACATGTACCAAAATAAAGTGAAAGCTCTGTTTACGAGCGGTTCAGGCAGATCACAGCAAGCAAAGGATGTACAGATCAAAAAGATTTAGAGGCATACAGGTTACATTGCAGGTTACATTATTTGAGGCTAGAGTCGATTCAACAGTCTGATAACGGCCAGAAAGAAGCCGTTCCTGAACCTGCATGTGTGTGCGTTCAGGCTTCTGTACCTTCTGTCTGATGGGAGAGGTTGTAGGAGGCCATTACCAGGGTGTGATGGGTCTTTGATGTTTTTTGCCTTTCCATGGCAGCGAGCCATTTAATTGGAGTCCATGGATGGAAGGTTGGCTTCCATGATGGTCTGGGTTTCACATGCCACTTTCTGTAGTTTCTTACAGTCCTGGACAGAGCAGTTGCCATACTAGGCCATTATGCACCCGGACAGTATGCTTTTAGAAGTTGGTGAGGGACCTTATGGACATGCCAAATTTCCTGCGGTGCCTGAGGAACAAGAGGGTTTGTTGTGCTTCTTGACTGTTGCATTTACGTGGGAAGTTCGGGACAGGTCATCAGTTATTGTCACTCCAAGGAACTTGATGCTGTTCACTCTCTCAACCTCAGCTCCATTGATGTAGATGGGGGCGTGTTCTCCTCCTTTCTTTCTGAAGTTGATCATCAGTTCTTTAGTTTTGCCAACGTTAAGAGACAGATTGTTCTTATTGCACCATGTCACCAAGCCCTCTATCTCCTTTCAGTAGTTTGACTCGTCATTGTCAGATATCCGTCCCACTACAGTGGTGCTGTCAGCAAACTTGTGGATGGCATTCATTCAGAATTTGGCAACACAGTCATAGGTATACAGGGAGTACAGTAGGGGGCTGAGGTTGCATCCTTGGGGGGGCTCCAGTGTTCAGTGTTATTATGGAGGAGGTGCAGTTACCTATCCTCACTGATTGCAGCCTATGGGTCAGAAAGCTGAGGATCCAGTTGCAGAGGGCGGAGCCAAGACCAAGGTCACATAGTTTTGAGACCAGTTGGAGGGGATAATGGCGTTGAAGGCTGAGTCGTAGTCAATGAACAGGAGTCTAACATAGGTGTCTTTGTTGTCCAGATGTTCCAGAGATGGGTGAAGGGCGAGGGATATGGCATCCTCTGTGGATCTGTTAGGTCGGTAGTCAAATTGTAGGGGATCAAAGCAGGTTGGGAGACTGGAGTTGATGTGGGCCATGACCAGCATCTCGAAGCACTTCATGATTATTGAAGTCAGAGCTATTGGGCGTCAGTCATTAAGGCACACTGTGTGTGTGTCTTGGGTACGGGGATGATGGTGGTCTTCTTGAAGCAGGTGGGGACTTTGGCTTGTAGGAGGGAGAGATAGAAGATGTTGGTGAATACCTCCACCAGTTGGTCCACACAGGATCTGAGTGCTCGGCCGGGGACACTGTCTGGGCCTGTCGCTTTCCTTGGGTTGACTCCGAGGAAGACTGATCTAACTTCTGAAGCGGTGTCAGAGGGAACGGTGTGTCTGGGGCTGTTGGAGCAGGCGTGACCATGTTGGTTGTATTCTGGTCAAACTGAGCGTAGAAAGCATTGAGCGTGTCAGGGAGGGATGTGTCATTGTGCGCTTTTGATTGTCAATAATCCATGCACAGATCTGACTTAGGACATAAAACCATAAGATAAAAGAACAGAAGTAGACCATTCAGCCCTTCCAGTCTACTCCAAAATTCAATGAGATCATCACTAATCTGATGATGCTCAACTCCACATTCTCACCTTTTCTCCTTGATTTCCTTACTGAGTAAAAATCTATCTATCTCAGTCATGACTATACTTAATGACCCAGCCTTGATAGCCCTCTGCAGAAAAGAATTCCATAGATTCGCTACCCTCTGGGAGAAGAAATTTCTCCTTGTCTCTATGTTAAATATGTGATCCCTTATTCTGAGATTATGCCCTCTAATAGTCGATTCTCCCATAGGGGAAACAAACTTACTGCATCTACCTTGTCAAGCTCCCTAAGAATCATGCATGGTCAAATCTTGTATGCCTTGTCAGGAATTACCTTGTCAGCAATAACTTTGTAATGTGCTTTATTTTTGAATCTGTGTCTCTTCATTTTCGACTTCTATTTCAAAGATATCTATTTCAAAGATATTTATTAAGCTAATACTTATGATCGTTCCTTCCAGAATGGAATTACTTTTTGAGCTTTCTCATATGTTCCTGGCCTCTTAATGCAGCCATGTTTCTCATTTTTAAATGTAAAATAACAGTTCCATTCCTGTTAGCTCTTTGTGCACATTAACACAATTCTAATTCTGCCTAGAATCCCTATAGTGCAGAGAGGTTATTCAGCCTACTGAGACTACACGAACCCTTTGAAGAACATCTTACCCAAACCTACTCTATCCCTGTAATCCCACATTTAGCATGGCCAATCCACCTAAAGTGCGCATCTTTGGACTGTGGGAGGAAACCCATACAGACACAGGGAGAATGTGCAAACTCCACGCAGATAGGCACCCAAGGCTGGTATCAATCCCAGGTCCCTGGTGCTGTGATGAAGTAGTGCTAACCACTGAGCCACCATGTTTAGACAAAGCAAGCTCATCCAAAGCCAGTCCAACTGATTGTTGATTGAAGCAAACACTAGGATCCTGCACAGCCCATCTGAGTGAGGCCATGCAATCTCAGAGTCAGTGAGGCTCAGCACAATCCAGTTGAAATCTCTACCAACTGAGCACTCACTGACAGCCAGCTAATTTTGGTCAGCATAGCTCCTTATATCATTTGCTGCCAATATGCTTGTACTCTGATTCTATCCTCACCAAAATCTGTACACATCGGGAAACCTTCAAAGAAACATAGACACCTAGAATGCCAGCTTGCATGTTTCATGACACTATTCATGACACACGTGCTCATAATATATGAATGAATTCTAATGTCATTATCAACAATCTTGTGATACGAATTATCTGAGCTTAGCTCACCTCAACAGCATAAATCTTGTAATTTCAGGTTACACAATACATTTCGATTGCAAGCCTCCTGGCAAGATTGTAGTTTGTTCAGTTCATTGAAATTAACTGTGGAGCAGCTCAAATTGTTCAGCAATTGGTACAGAATCAAATGTATGGCACATCCCTCCAACATACTTGATTTGGTTTTATTTTATCAAGAATAGCAAATTCCAAAAATGAGCCATTTCTTGGGAATGCAGGAATAGGCCATTCAGCGCATTGAGCCTGCCTTGCCATTCAGTACAATCATGGCTGATTGAACAATTCAATGCCATTTACTAACCCCATCGCCATAATTATGTATGCTATCGGCAATCAGAAATCTACCTACCTCTCCCGTAAACATACTCAAGTCTAAGCCTCCACAGCTCTCGGTGGAGGAGGATTCCAAAAGTTCACAACCTTCTAAGTTAATAAGTTTGTCCTCACTTCACACCTAATCGCATAGCCCTTATTTTTAAATTGTGCTCCTGGTTTTAGATTGCCCAACCAGGGAAAACATCTCTCCTGTATCTACCCGTCTATCTCTTCAAGTGTTTTGTTGGTTTCAATGAGATAACTTCTCATTCTTCAAATCTCTATGGAATATAGGTTCCATTTGTCCAATTTCTATTCATAGGACAATCCCGCCAACCCAAGAACAAATCTGGTAAGCCTTTTTGCACTCTCTCAAGCAGTAAGATCATTTCTGGGATACAGAGACTATAATTGTGCACAGTAGGCCAGGTGCAGTCAAAACAGGTCTTATTTAATTATTCTACTCCTGCACTCAAATCCTCATTTCCCAGTGATTTCTCGACCAGTGGAACTACTTAAAAGTAACAACATTTTATTAAAATTAATTTATCGCATTACTTTTGCTGTTTGTTATGTTTTTCACTCTTGAAATGCACCAGCACTGATTCCTAACCAGTGGAAAGTAAAGAACATAAGAACATAAGAACTAGGAGCAGGAGTAGGCCAGCTGGCCCCTCGAGCCTGCCCCGCCATTTAATAAGATCATGGCTGATCTTTGAGACTCAGCTCCACTTACCCGCCCACTCACCATAACCCTTAATTCCTTTACTGTTCAAAAATTTATCCAGCCTTGCCTTAAAAACATTCAGCGAGGTAGCTTCAACCGCTTCACTGGGCAGGGAATTCCACAGATTCACAACCCTTTGGGTGAAGAAGTTCCTCCTGACCTCAGTCCTACATCTGCTTCCCTTTACTTGGAGGCGATGCCATGCCCTCTAGTCCTAGTTTCACCTGCTAGCGGAAACAACCTCCCTGCCTCCACCTTATCTATTCCCTTCATAATCTTATATGTTTCTATAAGATCTCCCCTCATTCTTCTGAATTCCAATGAGTATAATCCCAGTCTACTCAGTCTCTCCTCATAATCCAACCCTCTCAACTCTGGAATCAACCGAGTGAATCTCCTCTGCACCCGCTCCAGTGCTAGTATATCTCTTCTCAAGTAAGGAGAACAAAACTGCACACAGTACTCCAGGTGTGGCCTCAGCAGGACCCTATACAGCTGCAGCATAGCCTCCCTGTTTTTAAACTCCATCCCTCAAGCAATGGCAGACAAAATTCCATTAGCCTTTTTAATCACCTGCTGCACCTGCAATCCCACCTTCAGCGATTCATACACAAGGACACCCAAGTCCCTCGGCACAGCAGCGTGCTGCAATTTTTTACCATTTAAAACATAGTCCATTTTGCTGTTATTCCTACCAAAATGAATGACTTCACACTTATCAACATTGTACTCCATCTGCCAGACCTTTGCCCACTCACTTAGACTATCTATATCCCTCTGCAGACTTTCAGTGTCTTCTGCACACTTTGCTCTACCACTCACCTTAGTGTCATCTGCA
>NC_063333.1:23967486-24008821 GCF_021869965.1 Rhincodon typus
CTGTTTTCCAATCTGTGGGAACCACCCCAGAGTCCAGTGAATTTTGGTAAATAATTACTAGTGCATTTGCTATTTCCCCCATCACCTCTTTTAGTACCCTGGGATGCATTTCATCAGGGCCAGGAGACTTGTCTACCTTTAGCCCCATTAGCTTGCCCAGCACTGCCTCCTTAGTGATAACGATAGTTTCTAGGTACTCACCTGCTATAACCTTCTTGCCATTAGTTTTCGGCATGTTATTTGTGTCTTCCACTGTGAAGACCGACACGAAATAACTGTTTAATGTCTCGGCTATTTCCTCATTCCCTAGTTATTAAATTGGCCTTCTCATCCTCTAAAGGACCAATGTTTACCTTCGCCACTCTTTTACGATTTACATATTTATAGAAACTTTTGCTGCCTGTTTTTATATTCTGAGCTAGTTTACTCTCATAATCTATCTTACTTTTCTTTATAACTTTTTTTGTGGTTTTCTGTTGGCCTTTGAAGATTTCCCAGTCTACTAGTTTCCCACTACCCTTTGCTTTTTTGTATGTGTGTTTTTTTCAATCTGATACTTTCCTTTATTTCCTTAGATATCCATGGCTGACTATCTTTTTTCCTACAGTTCTTCCTTATCACTGGAATATACTTCTGCTGAGCACTTTTAAAAATTGTTTTGAAAGTCCTCCACTGTTCCTCAATTGACCCACCATAAAGTTTTTGCTCCTATTCTACCTTAGCTAACTCCTTCCTCATTCCTTCATAGTCTCCTTTGTTTAAGCACAGGACATAGGCACTAGATTTAACCTCCTCACGCTCCACCTGTAATTTAAATTCGACCATACTGTGATTGCTCCTTCCGAGAGGATCCCTAACTGTGAGATCATTAATTATTCCTGTCTCATTACACAGGACTAGATCTAGGATAGCTTGCTCCCTCGTAGGTTCCATTACATATTGTTCAAGGAAATTATCGCGGATACATTCTATGACCCCCTCTTCAAGGCTGCCATGACCGACCTGGTTTGACCAATCGATATGTAGATTAAAATCCCCCATGATAATTGCTGTACCATTTTTACATGCATTAGCTATTTCTATGTTTATTGCCCGTCCCACCACGATGTCATTATTTGGTGGCCTATAGACCACACCTATCAGTGACTTCTTCTCCTTGCTATTCCTAATTTCCAACCAAATGGATTCAACGTTTTGTTCAGTAGAACCTATATCATCTCTCACTGCCGCCCTGATATCATCCTTAAAAATCAAAGCAACACCACCTCCCTTACCTTTCTGTCTGTCCTTCCGAACAGTTTGATACCCCTGGATACTTAACTCCCAGTCATGACCATCCTGTAACCATGTCTCTGTAATGGCCATTAAATCATACCCATTTGCCATGATTTGCATTGTCAACTCATCCACCTTGTTTCGAATGCTGCGAGCATTCAAATAAAGTGCCCTTATGCCAGTTTTTTGCACCTTCTTTTGGCTCCTATTACCTCCATTACTAACAGCTCTTGAGTTCTCCTTCCCTTTAACTTTTTTCCTAATTTTCAATGGAACATAGAACATAGAACATAGAACATTACAACGCAGTACAGGCCCTTCAGCCCTCGATGTTGCGCCGACCTGTGAAACCAATCTGAAGCCCATCTAACCTAAACTATTCCATTATCATCCATATGTTTATCCAATGACCATTTAAATGCCCTTAAAGTTGGCGAGTCTACTATTTTTGCAGGCAGGGCATTCCACGCCCTTACTACTCTCTGAGTAAAGAACCTACCTCTGACATCTGTCCTATATCTATCACCCCTCAATTTAAAGTTATGTCCCCTCGTGCTAACCATCACCATCCGAGGAAAAAGGCTCCCACTGTCCACCCTATCTAATCCTCTGATCATCTTGTATGTCTCTATCAAGTCACCTCTTAACCTTCTTCTCTCTAACGAAAACAGCCTCAAGACCCTCAGCCTTTCCTCATAAGACCTTCCCTCCATACCAGGCAACATCCTGGTAAATCTCCTCTGCACCCTTTCCAATGCTTCCACATCCTATAATGCGGTGACCAGAACTGTACGCAATACTCCAAGTGCGGCCGCACCAGAGTTTTGTACAGCTGCAACATGACCTCATGGCTCCGAAACTCAATCCCTCTACCAATAAAACCTAACATACTGTACGCCTTCTTAACAACCCTATCAACCTGGGTGGCAACTTTCAGTGATCTATGCACATGGACACCGAGATCTTTCTGCTCATCCACACTACCAAGAATCTTACCATTAGCCCAGTACTCTGTTTTCCTGTTATTCCTTCCAAAATTCCTGTTATTCCTTCCAAATTCCTGTTATTCCTTCCAAATTCCTGTTATTCCTTCCAAAATGGAGTTAAAGCTTCCTCGTCACCTGCTAACCTGCTGCTTCGCCTTACATTAATTGTTATTCTCCCTCTACGCTCACATCTCCCTTCCCCCCTGCTTACTAATTTAAAGTCCTATTAACCATCCTATTTACCCTTTTCGCCAGAACACTGGACCCGGCCCTGTTCAGGTGGAGTCCATCCCAGCAATATAGATCCCTCCTGTCCCAGAACTTCTCTCAAAAGTGATTTCAACTGAATGTTGAAGCTCACGGACTTGTGGGCTAATTATGGACTTGATTAAGAGAATTGCTGAGAAAACCAGTACCTTAATTGGCAGGATATGATAACCTACAGGAATCTGTGTCGAGGCCTCAACACACTCATTGTATTTATTAACACATTAACTTACAGCATAGAGAGCTACATATCCCAGTCTGTTAATGGCACCAAGATTACATTGTGATAAAGAGAAAAGAGTGTGAGAGTAAACTAGTAAGGGCTATAAAATTCCACATCTTGAAAGTTTCCACAGATATGTAAGAAGTAAGAGATTACAGAAAATAAACGTGACTCTCTTTAAGGTAAGTGTTGGAGAAACGTTAACAACAAACAAGCATTTGTGTGGAATTTCCCAACTGGTCCCTGAGCTAACAATGGGAACAATTGTGAGTTGGAAAAATGAATGTTGTGGGTGGTTAACTAGCAATCATATTAATTTACCTTCTGAGTTCTCTGCTCAATGATTACCATCTGGTTGATGTGTGGGATCTATCAAAGAAAGGATTTCTACTTAAAGGATTTACAACACGAGTCCCATGAATCCCATGCCTCCTTTATTTCTGAATGAGCCTACCATGGGGAACCTTATCAAATGCCACATCCACTGCTCTACCTTCATCAATGTGTTTTGTCACATTCTCAAAGAATTCAATAATGCTTGTGAGGCACGACCTGCCCCTCACAAAGCCATGCTGACTATTTCTGATCAAACTATGATTCTCCAAATAATCATGAATACTATCTCTCAGAATTCTCTCCAATAATTTGCCCACCACAGAAGTAAGACTGACTGGTCTGTAATTCCCAGGATTATCCCTATTCCCTTTCTTGAACAAGGAATAACATTTGCCACCATCCAATCATCTGGTGCTACTCCAGTGGACAATGAGAACGCAAAGATCATCACCAAAGATGCAGCAATCTCTTCTTTCACTTACCGTAATAACTTTGGGTGTATCCTGTTCAGCCCAGGGGATTTATCTATCCTCGTGTTTTTTAAAATTTCTAGCACATCCTCCTTCCTAACGTCAACATGTTTGAGCATACCAGCCTGTTTCACTCTGTCCTCACAAACTACAAGGTTCCTCTCACTGGTGAATACTGGAGCAAAGTATTCATTAAGGACATCCCCCACCTCCTCTGACTCTGTGCACAAGTTCCCTCCACAATCCCTGATCGGCCCTACTCTCACTTTGGCCATCCTCTTGTTCCTCACATAAGTACTGAATGCCTTGGGGTTTTCCTTAATCTTACCACCAAGGCTTTATTATGCCCCCTTCTAGCTCTCCTAAGTCCATTCTTCAGTTCCTTCCTGGCTACCTTATAATCCCCTAGAGCCCTGTCCGATCCTTGCTTCCTCAACCGTAAGTAAGCTTCCTTCTTCCTCTTGACTAGATGGTCCACATGTCTTGTCATCCAAGGTTCCTTCACCTTACCATCCTTTCCTTGCCTCAGTGGGACAAACCTATCCAGCACTCGCAGCAACTGCTCCCTGAACAACCTCTACATTTCTGTCAGGGATTTCCCTGAGAACATCTGATTCCAATTTATGCTCTGCAGTTCCTGCCTAATAGCATTATAATTCCCCCTCCCCCAATTAAATACTTTCCCATACCGTCTACTCCTATCCCTCTTCATGACTATAGTAAAGGTCAGGGAGTTGTGATCACTATCACCAAAATGGTCTCCCACCGAGAGATCTGACACTTGGTCTGGTTCGTTGCCAAGCACGAAATCCAATATGGCCTCCCCTCTAGTCGGCCTATCTACATATTGAGTCAGAAATCCTTCCTGGACAAAATCTGCTCCATCCAAACTATTTGTACTTCGGAGGTTCCAGTTGATATTAGGGAAGTTGAAGTCACCCATGACAACAACCCTATTACTTCTGCACCTTTCCAAAATCTGCCTCCTAATCTGTTCCTCAGTGTCTCTGTTGCTATTGAGGTCTATAAAAACTCCCAATAAAGTGACTGCTCCATTCCTGATTCTGACTTCCACCCATACTGACTCAGTAGACAAACCCTCCTCGATGACCTCCCTTTCTGCAGCTGTGATACCATCTGTGATTAGCAATGCCACTCCCCCACCTCTTTTACCTCCCTCTCTATTTCTGTTGAAACATCTAAATCATGGAACATCCAACAACCATTCCTGTCCCTGTGTTATCCAAGTCTCTGTAATGGCCACAATATCGTAGCTCCAAGTCTGCTCTAAGTTCATCACCCTTATTCCTGACACTTCTTGTATTAAAATAGACACACTCCAACCCGTCACACTGACTGCCACTTTGCCCTATCAACTGTCTATTCTATCCTTCCTCACAGACTCTCTGCATGCTTTATCTGCCTGTACACCAGCTACCCCATCCTCTGATCTGTAGCTCCAGTTTTCATCCCCCTGCCAAACTATTTTAAACCCTCCTGAAGAGCTCCAGCAAACCTCCCACCCAGGATTTTGGTGCCCCTCCAGTTCAGGTGCAACCCGTCCTTCCTGTACAGGTCCCACCTTGCTCAGTAGGTATCCCAATGATCTACAAACCTGAAGCCGTCCCTCCTACACCAGCTCTGTAGCCACATGTTCACCTGCATCTCTCTCTGTTCCTAGTCTCACTTGCCCATGGCACCAGTAGTAATCCTGAGATTACTAATCTGCTCGTCCTGCCTTTTAGCTGTCAACCTAACTCCCTATATTCACTTTTCAGGTCCTCATCCCTTTTCCTAGTTACGTCATTGGGACCGATGTGTACCACGACTTCTGGCTGCTCACTCTTCCCCCTTAAGAATCCTGTAGACTCGATCCGAGACATCCCTGACACTGGCACCTGGGAGGCAACATACCATCCAGGAATCTCGTTCGCGACCACAGGATCTCCTGCCTGTTCCCCTAACCATTGAATCTCCTATCACTATCGCTCTCCTATTCTCCCCCATTCCCTTATAAGCCACAGAGCCAGGCTCAGTGCCAGAGACCTGGCCACTATGGCTTTCCCAATGTAGGTCGCTCCCCCCAACAGTATCCAAAGCGGTTTACTTATTATTATATCCTGTAACTTAGGTGCGACTACCTCCCTATAACTCCTCTCTATCACCCCCTCAGCCTCCTGAAAGATCGGAGTTCATCCAGCTCCAGCTCCAGTTCCCTAACGTGGTCTGTGAGGGCTGGAATTGGGTGCACTTTTTGCAGGTTAGGTCAGAAGGGATACTAGTGGTGACCCTTACTTCCCACATCCTACAAGAGGAACATGCAACTGCCCTAGCTTCCATCCCTTCTGCTCTAGACTGCCGAGAGATAAAGAGAAAGGGAAAAGGAAAGCTCACCTTACCACCCCTCCACACAGAGTCTATTTTTTGGTTACAGGAGGAGGATTGGTGGGAGACGCTACATGTGTAGTGTTTTGTGTTTAGCCACTGCCAGAATATATTAGTTCACTTATCCAGCAGTCCCCATGCCCATGTTTGCTCCGACTCAGCCTTCGCTCTGCCTATTCATGAGGCAAGTTTTTTGTACCGAAACATTACCTTCCTGCTGCCCCTGGCTCGCACTCTCACAACTCCCGCCACTGAAATGGAGATACTGTTCCCAGCCTGATTATAGTTTCAGGGTAAGGGGTGGCCAAATCAGACAGAGAAAAGGAATAATTTCTTCATGAATATTTGTGAAACAATGGGGAGGTGATGGCCTAATGGTATTATTGCTGGACTATTAATCCAGAGCCCTAGATAACTTCTGGAGACCCAGGTTGGAATCCCACCACAGCAGATGGTGGAATTTGAATTCAATAAATATCTGGAATTAAGATTCTAATGGTTATCCTAAATCCATTGTCAATTGTCGGAGGGGAAAACCCATCTGGTTCACTAATATCCTTTAGGGACGGAAACTGCCATCCTTACCTGGTCTGGCCTACATGTGACTACAGACCCACAGAAATGTGATTGACTCTGAACCGCCCTCTGAACAATTGCGGATGGGCAATAAATGCTGCCGAGCCAGCCAAGCCCTCATCCCGTCAATGAATAAAGGGACTTTGGATTTCTCTCCATCAGAAAGCAGTAAATGTTCCCTTATTAATGATAATTAAAACTAAGAATTCTACATCTTTGAAGGAATCAAGGGATATGGGTACAGGACAGGAAAGTAGGTTGAGATAGGTTGACATTCACTGGCAGTAGCATCACTGAATCCACTACTGTTAATATCCAGGGGTTTACCATTGATAAGAAAGTAAACTGGACAAGCCAAGTAAATGCTGTGGCTACAAAGGCAAGTCAAAAGCTAAGAATCCTGCAGCAGTTAATTCATCTCCTGACTCTCTAAAACATGTCCACTATCTACATGGCACAAGTCCGAAGTGTGATGGAATGCTCTCTACTTGCCTGGATGAGTGCAGTTTCAATCAAGAAGCTTGATACCATCCAGGACAAAGCAGCTGTCTTGACTGGCCCCATATCTACAAACATTCATTCCCTCCAACACCAATGCTCAGTAAAAGCAGCGTGTCTCATTGCAAGATGCGCTAGAGTGATTCACCAAGACTCCTCTGACAGAACCTTTCAGACCCACAACCACTTCCAACTGGAAGGACATGTGCAGCAAATACTTGGGAGCACCACCACCTCCAAGTTAGCCTACGAGCCACTGACTTTGAAATATATCACTGCTCCTTCAGTGTTGTTGGGTCAAAATCCTGGAACTCCCTCTCTAACAGCATTGGAGATCTACCTATATCAAATAAACTGCAGTGGTTCAAGAAGGCAGTTCATCACCACTTTTTCAAGAGTGACCAGGAGTGAGCGGCCCAGCCAATGATGCCTATATGCCAAGAGTGAATGAAAAAAGCAGATCAGATATAAGCTTATTGAATAGGATGGTAGGGACAAAGAGATGCACGGCTTAGTTTTTTTTTCTATTTGTTTTGTTCTTATATCGACCGTTAGGTCTTTTTAAAACCAATATGTTATCGGTATCAAAAACAGAAGTTGCTGGAGAAGCTCAGCAGGTCTGGCAGCATCTGTGCAGAGAAATCAGAGTTAACATTTTGAGTGCGTCCTCAGAACGGTCCCTTCAAACACTGGCAACCTTGACTGAACCCACTGTACTTTTTTTTTCTGAAGACCTGTGTCCTTCTGAAACATGCAAGAAAAGGTGACAGAAAATATGCTTGCTTCCCAAGAGCAAAGCAAAAAGGACCTTCAATCCTCTGAAGTGTTTCATATTAGCCTTAATCAATCAATCTTAAAAAAAAGTTTAAAAAAATTACTGATTCAAGGAGTACAAAAGGTTAATGAATGTAAGATATGCCTGAAGTCAATGCCACCCTTTGTATGGCATTGAACAGATAAAGTGCATTGTGCAAATTACTGAATAAAAACATAGATTAATTTGTGTACAGCGTACAAGTGTTAATTGAAAATGTTGTGGGTGAAACAGCCATTTGGCAATCTGATTGTTCTTTCCCCACAGCAAGGTCCTGAGGAGTAACAGCAATATTGACAGGCTTTCTGACTTTCTATTTCCGCCAGACTAGCACAAGCCTGGATCAGGTTAAGCTCACATGAGATGTCCTCTGTCTTACTTTATTCAGTATCAAAGTCACTCAATATTTCGAGCTTTATTCCACAGATGCCAGTGTTGCAAACTTCACACAGCTAATATAAAGGACTCTGCATAAGTTGGACAATTATCTAAATGTAATAACAATTGTTAAGAGAGTGAAGGCTAGCAAACACTCATGGTAAACATTACTTGATTGATTGATTGATTTTATTGTCACATGTACCAGAGTACAGTGAAAAGTTTTGTTTACGAGTGGTATAGGCAGATCATAGTAAGCAATGAGGTAGAGATCAAAGTTGTAACAAAACTTTGACAGAGGCATACAGGTTACATTGCATAGGTCATGTGCTAGGCAATGTTAGCAAGACCAGCATTATTTGAGGTTAGAGAGTCCATTCATCCACCTAATAACAGCAGGGAAGAAGCTGTTCCTGAACCTGCCAGTGGGTGTGTTCAAGCTTCTATATCTTCTGCCTGATGGAAGAGTTGGTAGAAGGTCATTACCAGGGTGTGATGGGTCTTTGATGATGTTGGCTGCCTTTCCACGGAAACAAGCCATGTAAGTAGAGTCCATGGATGGAAGGTTGGCTTCCAGGGGAGACGATGGCCTAGTGGTATTATTGCTGGACTGTTAATCCAGAGAGCCAGACAATGTTCTGGGGACCCAGGTTTGAATCCCGCCACGGCAGATGGTGGAATTTGAATTCAATAAATATCTGGAATTAACAGTCTAATCAAGACCGTGAATCCATTGCCAATTGTTGGACAAACCCATCTGGTTCACTAATGTCCTTTAGGGAAGGAAACTGCCATCCTTACCTGGTCTGGCCTACACGTGACTCCAGACCCACAGTAATGTTGTTGACTCTTAACTGCCATCTGGGCAATTAGGGATGGGCAATGAATGCTGCCTGGTCAGCAATGCCCTCATCCTGTGAATGAATAATGTGATAGTCTGGGTTGTACATGCCACCTTCTGTAGTTTCTTACGGTCCTGGGCATAGCAGTTGCCATACTAGGCTGTTATGTACCCGGACAGTATGCTTTCAGTGGTGCGCTGTAGAAGTTGGTGAGGACAGGCCAAATTTCCTGAGCCACCTGAGGAAGAAGAGGCATTGTTGTGCCTTCTTGACTGTTGCATCTACGTGGGAAGTCAAAGACAGGTTATCGGTTATCATCATTCTGAGGAACTTGATGCTCTCAACCTCAGTTCTGTTGATACAGGTGGGGGCATGTTCTCCTCCTTTCTTTCTGAAGTCAGTGATTGGATCCTTAGTTTTACCAATGTTGAGAAAGAGGTTGTTCACATTGTAATGCATCACCAAGCCCTCTGCCTCCCATTTGTATTTTGACTTGTTGTTGTGAGATATGTTGATGTTGTTGCAATTTATTTTCCACAAAGTACTGCTCCTACAAAACATCAGCATATCTTTACTGAAAGTGCAGTGGAAATGTATTTCTTCCACACTTCTGGTGAAGTTACGATTGGTGTCAGGGATTAATTGTGGGGAAATATCCTTTAGTCGTCGGAATATTAAAAAGAAAATGCAATTTTAAACCATCCTATATTCCAAAGCAATCCTATTTTTCAACAGTGAGTCTACTTGAGAAAAAAGCAATGTGTGTTGGTTTATGATTATCACAAATTGTCATCCATAAAGGTATTAGTGGAAATTCCTGACTCCAAATATGACTGTCAATCCTTTTTGTATATACGCTCTGCATCAGCCAAAGTCCTGTATACCGATGCTATTGGGCATTCCTCTCAATTGGGCCACCTATGAGCTAATACAACCCTGATGACATACGGGGCGGTATCGCATGTCAATACCAGATTTTTCTCAGGATCATAATATGCCAACGCCTTAGAGGATGATAGCTGTTTCTTTACTTCCCCGAAAGCTACAGCTTACCTACATGACCATTTCCAAGGCTGACCCCTTTTATTGGAGTTGATGCAAAGGTGCCAGGTTGTGTATGAGCTTTCCGTAATAATTTACCAGCCCCAGAAATGACCTAAGCTCCAGTACAGACGTGAGAGCAAGGGCGTCTTTCATCGCCCTCACTTTATCTTCCAATGGGTGTAATCCAGTTTTGTCAACTTTGCAGCCCAAGAAGGTCACTTGGGGTGCCTGGATCATACATTTTCCCCTTCTCAGACATACTCCTACCTTGGAAAAATACCTTAGGACTTTTTCCAAGCTCTCAAAGTGTTCCTTATTAGTTTTCCTTGTTATTAGGATGTCATCTAGGCGACCCTAAGTTAGATCTTGCAAAATGTTCTCCATTCTCCAGTGAAAAATTGAACAGGGTGATATCTCAAATGGCAGCCTTGTATATTGGTACAAGTCCTTATTAGTATTAATTGTAGCATGCTTCTGGGAATCCTAGACTGAACGTAATTGTAAGTAAGTGAGGCTCATCTCCAGCTTCGTGAAGGACAGCACCCCCACCTATACCAGCTTTGCATATAAATCCTCTAATCAAGGGATTGGGTATTTACCCAGTTGCGAAGAGCAGTTTAACATTTGTTTAAAATCCGCACAAAGGCAAACTGATCCATCAGGCTTGAAAATGGGTATGGCCAGTGCTGTCATTCTGCAAATTGAACAGTTTGTTATGAACTCAATTAGTGAAGCCTACAACCTTGAATCACATGACAATGTCAGGCCAAGTTCAGGACTTCTAATCTTATAAATGGCAGAATGTTTGATCTGCATCACAGTCTTGTTAGAATCATGGACAAGTCTTAGCAACTTTCCATTAAGGCATTTGAAAGAAAATCAGCTACGGACCCACAGTGTTCCCTATTGTGTCATGTTTCACAGTTTGTATCACAGTATACTTTTCAGAGCCATGCTCATGATATTAACAGCATATCACAGCATGTAGCCAGCTGGTCTGATGGTCTCAGACTGCATCTTGACAGGGGTCACCTGAAGCATAACACACTAATGGAAGCATACTGCTCTTTGAAAGTGAATAGCCTAATACAAGCCCAGTGCATATGTGCCTGTGAGTATAGTGTTAGTACGTAGCAGTGAGCTGCAATAAATGTCAACTTGATCTTTCAAAGCATATTACCAACATCAAGTTCATATGAGATATAACATAAATGTTACTGCATCAGATACAAATACCTTACTGGAGGCAAAACACACATCATAGTAATTTGCCATGTATAATGGCATGACTTCAGATATTGGTGGTAGACATTTGGAAACTTAATTGAAGATCAACGGGGCAGCAGTTGTGGAAAATCAAAGAATTTTGGCATTCACCTCTATCAATTTTTGTGAGTATAAAAAGAGTCAAGATCACAGACAGACAGAGGCAGAAGATAGTGCTAATTTATTTTCTGATAAAAAAAATTGAGCTTTTTCTAGCTAATGGAAATTTCCAACAGTGAAGCTGCAAACATAAGCAAGACTGTAGTTTACAGACTTGTGCTGAAGCCATAAATATTAAATATCTTTCTCTCTCCCTTGAAAATAACATAGAGAGCCTGCTGTTCCAATTATGCCAAAAAAATAGAAGTAGTTTAATGGTCCTTACAGCACAGCTACAAAGCTTTCCTTAAAGAAAATGTAGCAAGTAAATGGTTTCCTGCACTGAAAAGGGCACAGCTAAAGTGAAAATAAAGACAAACAGAAACTAAAGAGCAAAAGTAAAAAGATACACGAACAAAGCCAATAAAAGAAACAAATAAAGACTCCCTTGCAATCAACTTCTAAGAGAAAGCAAGGGACTTCAAGAGGAATAGAAGGCAAAATAGTGATTGTGGCTTAAGCAGCCAATGTTACCGTTACTGAGCTACAAGTGTGCAAACAATGCATGTAGTATAACTTATGGATTGTAGATGATCCTTAGAAGAGAGTTGTCAAAATCACAGTTATATACTGTATGCATGCCATCAGCAAAGATGGGCTTCACAGAAGTAATTCATATATCAGGACTTTCTATGGATGGTTTGTATGAAAGATCACAAAAAGTTGTGGAAAGTTCTTGAAGACCAGTTGAAGTTAAGAATTAACTCTAGAATTAACAGCCTCCAACTCATGGCACACAGACAGCAACCCAAGTATCTATTAACTATTTTGTCAAAAGATGACTCAACAAACGTATGAGTCTAACCTTTTCTGAAGAAAAAGTGCTCTGAGATGCTCATAGAATTTGTAAATGTTTCTACACCCAATTAAAGCTTTCATGAAGGATCTTGAGGATGGATGCAAGTATTGTAGCAGGGAGCAAGCGTGATTACATGCTTTAGATACAGACAACATAACTGCTCTGATCAGAAATGTGTACTAAACCATGAAAATCTGCAACAGACATGGTTTTGCCATACCCACCCAAAAGACGTCCAACATTGTTGGTGCCATACGACATGCCCCTGTCTACATCAGTGGTGCTGAGGTGGAGATGGTCAAGAGCATTAAGTTCCTAGGAGTGATGATCACCAACAATCTGTCCTGGACCGCTCATGTTGTTTTGATGATCAAGAAGGTAAAACAATGCCTCTTCTTTCTCAGGAAGCTGAGGAAATTTGGCATGTCCATAAGGACTCCCACCAACTTTTATAGATGCACCACAAAAAGCATTCTATCTGGATACATTATGGCTTGGTATGGCAACTGCTGTGCCCAGGACCGTAAGAAACTTCAGAGAGTTGTGAATATGGCCCAGTCCATCACAGAAGCCAACTTTCCATCCGTTGACTCCATCTACACTTTTTGCTGCCTCAGAAAGGCAGCCAACACCATCAAAGACCCTCCTACCCAGTTTTAATCTCTTCTAATTTCTGATTTACAGCATCCTCAGTTCTTTTGGTTTTTATAATCTCTTCTAACCTCTTCAGTCAAGCGGAAGATACAAAAGCTTAAACATATGTACCAACAAGTTCAAGAACAACTTCTTCCCCGTTGGTATTAGGCTTCTGAATGGAGCTCTCAAATTTCCAATGTAATGTTGATCGTTCTTTTTGTACACCTTCTTTGCACCTATAACTTTATTTTCCTTGCTCTGTTCAACCATATTATGACCTTTGTATGTTATGATCTGCCTATACTGCACACAAAACAAAACTTTTCACTGTACTTGGGTACATGTGACAATACTATATCAAATCAAACTTTTTGATATCTGTAAAGCAGACAAAAGACATGCAACACGGCAAATCTGGTTCCAAAAGCCAAGACAAGACACAAGAAAAAATCACAAATACCACACAAGTGAGTACAAAACCAAAACACAGGTAGCAGGGAAAGTGGTAAGAAAAAGCACAAACGCAAACACACCAACAAGATTCAGAGCCAACCAAACCAAAGGCACTTTTCACAATACGACCAAGCTGAATGGACAAGAAATAGATATTAATGTAAATACAAAATTATGGAACAAGCTCAAACAATATGGTCTGGCTTCTCTGTTGATGCAGTCAGTGCAGATGCGTACACCTCTGATCATTTGCATTATCACTTACTCACAGGGGAACACAGTGACACACCACTACCTCACAGCTCCAGGGTCCTGGGTTCAATACCACCCTTGGGCTGCTATCTGTGTTTTCAGATTGGCTTAGGCTTCAGGGGCTGAAGGGTCTTTTTCTGTGCTGTAAATCTCCACGACAGTATGTATTGCATGGAGATAGTAAGAACTGGCAATGCTGGAGTCTGAGATAACACAGTGTGGAGCCGGAGGAACACAGCAGGCCAGGCAGCATCAGAGGAGCAAGAAAGCTGATGTTTTGGGTCTGGACTCTTCTTCAGAAAATGGGTCCAGACCCGAAACGTCAGCTTTCCTGCTTCTCTGATGCTGCCTGGTCTGCTGTGTTCCTCCAGCTCCACACTGTGTTATCTCAGACTCCAGCATTGGCAGTTCCTACTATCTCTGAGTGACTTTACCAGGATGCCTGGGATGGAGAGTTTCAGTTATGAAGAGAGATCAGACAGACTGGGGTTGTTTTCCTTGAAGCAAAGGAGATTGAAAGGGAACATGATTGAGATGTATAAAATTATGATGGGCATAGATAGCGTAGACAAAGGGAACTTTTCATCTTGATGGAGAGATCAATGACCAGGGGGCACAGATTTAAGGTAAGGGGCAGAATATTTATGGAGATGTGAGGAAAGACATTTTAACCCAGAGAGTGGTGGGATACGTGTGATGCCAAAGCATACAAAGCTATGGGACAAGTTTTGGAAAATGGGATTAGAATAGTTAGGTAGTTGTTAGTAGCCAGAGCAGATGCTATGAGTTAAACAGCCTTTTTCTCTGTGGTAGAGCACTGTGACTTGATGACTCTAATGCTTTTGGGGAGGAAGTTCCAGGATTTTGACCCAGCACCACTGAAGAAATGGGTATATAGTTCAAAGTCAGGATGGTGTGTGGCCTGGATGGAAACTTGCAGATGGTGGATTTTCTAAGTATTTCTTGCCCTTGTCCCACAGATGGCAGTGCTTTGGAATGTTCCATCTAAGGAGCTTCATGAATTTCTGCATTGCATTTTGTAGATGGTACACACTACTGTTATTGAATAGCATCGTGGAGGGAATGGATGCTTGTGAATCTGGTGTCAATCAATGGTTGAAGAATGTCATGCTTGGCATGATATAGAATCTGAAAGAATGGCTACTGCTTTATTCGAAATAGAGTTATTTTCCACACTGTTAATCATGATGGCGACATTGAATGATTAATCTTTTGGGTCTGGTGAGTGAATTCCATCTGGGGATCAGAAATTTTTGAGTGAGTCTGTTTTTTATCATCCAATAATTCATCCTGTTCCTTAGTGTCATATAATCCTGGGAGACCTCCAGACTCTTGTGGCCTGTTTTTAACTTCATCATGTTACTGATTCAGCTCAGAATTGTTTCTCTGCCACCACTCATGACCTTCTGTGACATTGGGCTGGGCAAAACTCCTGTAATGTGACAGTGCTTTGTTTCTTCCTGTGCTTTCTGTTTGTGCCTTTTCTGTGGACATTTTATTTCCCATCTTTTAGTGTAGCCACATTCAACAGACATTGAGCCTTTGTTCAGGAATTCCTTTTCTTCTGTTTCTAACTCCTCTCTGGGCATCCTGTAACCTTTCATGGCTGCCACCATGTAGTAAGATCAGGTCTACACCCAGATGAGTGAACATCAGCAGATTTTACTAAATATAATTCAGAACAAGTAAGGGTAAGAGAAAGCCTATCAAAGACCCAATATACTTCAATCCCAGTTCCATCTTCTTCTTACATCAGCATGACACAGCTCCTTAAGAACATGCTTAGAGAATTAGAGTAAAATATAGTTAGCCCTTTACTCCACACATAGTACACCTCAAGGACCCAATTAACTGATCTCTGAAGTGACAGCCATGGAAAGTCAATTAAAACGGCAATAAACTATCAAAAGTTATATATTTTGGATCTTGAATGCCTGAAATAAAATCAGAAAATGCAGGAAATACTCAGCAGGTCTGGCAGCATCTGTGAAGACAGAATTTGTGCAAGTCGACGAAGCTTTCAATTTTTATTTCCTGCTGTCTCATTCAGATATTTGTATGAAAAGTAAATTGGCCAATAAGGTAATCATGAACATGTAAAAACCAAAAGAACTGCAGTTGCTGTAAATCAGAAACAAAAATAGAAATTGCTGGAAAGGCTCAGCAGCTCTGGAAGCATCTGTGGAGAGAAATCGGAGTTAACATTTTGGGTCGAGTGACCCTTCCTCAGAATACCTGGTGAGCGTTTCAAAAAATTTCTATTTTTGAATCATGAGCATGTATTTGGAGAGCTTTTTTACATTAAAGATACCATAGAAATGTTATTATAAACCTGGCTGAATTTATGCTATGATCGGAAAATGATAACCAACATTCATAGTGTAATATGTTTTGCATAATTTTTAACTAAAGAAAAGAATCAAAAATGAAAAAATCTTGAGGTGTCCTATTGATCTGGTTCTGTTTTTCTCCCATTGTTTTATAACCCTTTCTATTGCACATGCATTTAAAGCCTTCATAAGAGGCTGAGCAAAGTTTTGTAGTCCCTTCACTGGTAAAGTATGCAAACATTTAAAATATTGATTGAGCAGTTTATGAACCATTTTAAGATGTTAAGAAAGCATGGACAGTGAAAGGGTCAACTGAGCCAATGAAATCATTGTTATAGATCATTGCAGTTGACATTATCATGTACTCTGTCACACTGATTTCATCACTGAATAAAGAAAAATCCGCACAAATCACCTCTGATCAACAAAGGTAAACAAGTTAAAATCCAGAATAATGACTTATTCCATATCTCGATTCTCCATGACTGTTCAGCTGCTTTCTCTAGATATCAATCCTCTCTCTCCCAGTAATGAAAGCATTTTGCTCTATGCAGCATTTGATGCTTACAACTTTCAATCCCATTCTCAATTTTAAAAAAACATCAGCCAAATATTCTTTTCCATAAGAGTTAGGTGACACAAAATCAATCATTTTGCTTGAAGTCCTTTTTATATTTGCAAAATTGTGTTTTGTGCCAAATTCAATCATTATGCTTATCTTAGCCAACATCACAAAAAAAAGTCTGTTATCACTTTGCTGACTGAACATGGGAACAGGACTCAGCAATATAGCCCATCAAGCAGACCCTAATGTTCAATTGCATTATTGCTGATCTTCTCTCAGTTGCATTTTCCTGCACTATCTCAATGTTACTTAGTGACATTTGTTCCTGTAAGTCACTAATTTCCATCTTGAACTCTATGATGAAATGAGTAAGGAATGTGTATACTGTAATTTTTGGATTTCAGAACAGAAGTAGATGGATGTGGTTAGTTCTGTGGAAGTGTATTTTGAGGTCAGAAGGTCAATTTGAAAGAGTGACATAAATACATCAGTTCCAAGAAAGTATGTGATTGCAGTTGAATGCTTGTGATAACCTTTGTGGTGTTATGGATAAGATGTTTACGTTATTGTTTTTTTTTTAAGACAACAAGAGTAAAAATGTTAGGGCAATTAGTCCAGCTTTAACTTCTAAGAAGGTCCAAAATACTAGTTCAGAAAAACTTGAATTTCAGTTCAGAAGAGAATAGTTTTTTGTACCTCAGCAGGAAAACTTATTTTTTGCCCAATTCAATTCAGGGGAACATCACCACAATAGAAATGGTTTCTGGTCTGTGGAGCTTCTAAGCCAGGAGTTTGGATAAAAATCTTCAAGCTGTTAGAACAGTAAAAGGTTAGACCATCAGAATTGTGAAAATCTTTTGCCAGTGGACTTGGGAAGAAATTTTTAAAAATGGTTTCAACAGTCCAAGGGGAAAAACAAAACTGTAACGTGTCAGTTAAGTCAAGATGCAAAAAGCTGAGGTAAGGGTCATATTTTTCGAGGACTGAATCTCTAAAATGGATGGAGTTTGGAAACAAGTTGAAGCTTTATTTGATGTTTATATTAAGATCTTTCTGTCTTCTAAATATAGCATTTTTGTTCTTTTTTGTGTAATATACTTCTGCTGTTTTAAAAAAAATGTAGATTTCTGTGATTGTGCGTCAGTGACTAACCATCATGTTAAATAATTTTCAGACATTAAGTATAAGATCCGTCAAGCCACCTTTCATTGTCGGAGCTGACTTGTCCAGTATTACCATCAGATAGCATCATAATTAAGTGGGGGATCTTGGGGGAATTGCAATTTATTAAATGCATTTAAAATTAGTTTGAATCAATTCAAGCAGTCAGAGGACAGAATTTAATTTGTGGTCTGCTATTCTCGATTGTAGAACTAGATGTGGATGTCACTTCCACTTTTAGTGTCAGGAACAGATGCAACTCATAAAAATGTAATGGATGCTGCAGGTGCATGAGACATAAGAGCATAAGAAATAAGAGCTAGAGTAGGCTATCTGGCCCCTTGGGCCTGCTCTGCCACTCAATAAGATCATGACTGATCTTTTTGCGGACTCGGCTCCACCTACCCGCCCGCTCACTGTAACTATTAATTCCTTTACTGTTCAAAAATCAATCTATCTTTGTCTTAAAAGCATTCAACAGGGTAGCCTCAACTGCTACTCTGGGCAGGGAATTCCACAGATTCACAACCCTTTGGGTGAGGATGTTCCTCCTCAACTCAGTCCTAAATCTGCTCCCCCTTATTTTGAGGCAATGTCCCCCCAGTTCTAGTTTTCACCCACCAGTGGAAACAACCTCCCTGCTGCTACCTTATCTATTCCTTTCATAATTTTAAATGTTTCTGTAAGATCTTCCCTCAATTCTTCTCAGATGTGAATCATGTGCAATTCTATGGCAGAAGAGGGAGCAGGTTTCCATAGGATGATCCTGGCAACAGTGACAGTCTGGCAATTCCAGGTGGGCTGCTAAACAGCATGTGTAGAAGTAACAGAAAGCTCTGCATCACTGTGATAACTTCCTTGGCCATATCCTTTTTGTCAGAAATCCAAGCCATGTTTTTCTATGCATTTCTTGACCCCATTCTGGTCTCCACAAGCTTCTCCCCCCAACACTCTATCATTTGTAATTCATTAATACTGAGACCTTTCCCCATCACAACAAAGCCTCTTTAATGTTTGGAGTTGTTAGATACAAGGCACAGAGCAGCCGTGGCTTTCAGTAATGTTTCCCTGCAGATTCTTCTCCAGCCTGGCAATAGGAGAGCCTCCTAAATGACTGAAGTGGCCCAGAGGACATTAGCAACAGTGGATTCCACCCAAGATGATAAGTATACCCTGGAAAAGGGTCGATAATCTTTTTTTGGTCCAACTGGCTAAATGTCATGGTTGTGCGGGATTGCCTCTCCTGTGGGCATCAGGATATACATTGTGTGAGTGTGCAGCCTGGCCAGTCAAAGTCGGCCAATAGTTGGCACTCATTGACTGTTGCAGTGGAATGTAGATAAATGAACAAACTTATTGAGAAAAAGAGTGGGCTGTGAAGACCCCTTCATCCTGCTCTGACATTTAATAAGATCATTTTTGATCTGCCTACCCTATATTTCTGCCTACCTTTGAATATCTTTCTCCTGCTTGCTTCTCAAGAATCCATTTACTCCTTGCCTTGAAAAAAAATCAAGGATGCCCTTTCCAATGCATTTTGAGAAAGAGAGTTCCAAAGATTCAGTAACCTTTGTAAGAAAATTAAAATCTGCAAGTTAACCTACCACATGGGTGTCAACATCAGATATCATCTGGACTGGAAGTTCTTCAGCCTTGGTATTTTTAGGCCAAAGCAAAACTCACCATCATGGACATCCACGATCTTTAATTTTTGGATGACTGCTGTGTGATAGCTCATTTCACATAGGACATGCAAAGGTTTTTGAACATAATCAACACCTAATTTTTTTCAAACCTATTCTTTTCTTAATCAATCTGTTCTGAGATATTATTGCACCTCTATGGAGCAGGAGTGACGTGAACCCATGCCTCCCTGTCTACAGGTAGGGATTCTATCACTGTGTCACAAGAGGGTCCTTTTGAAAATCTCATATATGATGCTCAACCTGTCCTTAAACATCACCAAAACAGAAATACTTCCACTAACCTTCCCCGTGCCAACTAATTAACCCCTGTACAATCCACATAACGTGGTGACTCTGGAATATGTAAATTACTTTCCATATGTGGCAGCCACCTCTCTCAAGGGACCACCACTGATGAAGAATTCCAGGCACATACTTCTAAATAGTGGCCTCTAATTCCAACCTTTCCGCCAAAAGAAAACATCCTTTTCACACACACCCTGTCAAAACCCCTTGCAATCATATACATTTCAACCAAATTACCAATACTAAACTCCTAGTAGATATGAGCCTAGTCTGTCCTACCTTTCCTCAAAAGGCAACCCACTCATTCTAGATATTAGCACAATAAACCTTCTCTTTATTATTTACAATGCATTTACATCCTTCATTAAATAGGGAGAGCAATAATGCTGATCTAACATTGTGATGCAGACTTTTGCCTCCTGCGGGGTATTTGTACCTGATGAGGTAATAATTATGTCAGCTTCTATGACTATGCTTCTATCCCACATTATGGGGCAGCATGGTGGCTCAGCAGTTAGCTCTGTTGGCTTATAGTGCCAGTGACCCTGGTTTGATTCAAGCCTTGGGTGACTGTCTGTGTGGAGTTTGCACGTTCTCCCCGTGTTTTTGTGTGTTTCCTCTAGGTGGTCCAGTTTCCTCCCACAGTCCAAAGATGTGCAGTTTAGGTGGATTGGCCATTTCAATTGCCCCATAGTGTCATAGGGATGTGCAAGCTAGGTAGATTAGCCATGGGAAATGCAGGTTTACAGGGATAGGGTCGGTCTGAATGGGATGCTCTTTGGAGGTTCGGTTTCGGCTCAATGGGCCAAATGACCTGCTTCCACATTGTAAGGATTCTGTAATTCATTGAAAAATGCGTAATGTAGCACTGAAAGATTTAGCATATATTTATTACAGATCCCAGCATATGTACATATTAGAGACATAAGCATTTCAGTATCTGGACTAATACGAAACTATTTGCTTACAAACAGTAACATGCTTCCATCAGTGTATAATGCTTCAGGTATCCCCAGTTGAGATGGAGACTGAGACCTTTAGACACACAAATCACATGCTATGAAATAGTGATGATATCATGAGCATTTCCATTTAAGGTATACTGCATACTAACTGTGAAACATTCCACATAATACACAGTACTTTAAATGTGGGCTCACCACTGCCCGAGATAACAAAAGCATACACTCCATACATCTTGAATTAATTCCCCTCACAATAAATTGAAGGATTCCATAAACTTTCCTAATTACTTGTCTTACCTAATGCTATGAAAGAAGTATAATTTGTATATCAGCACTGAATAAATTTTGCATGGTCAGAAAGGAGTAATCTCATTTGGAGTGAGATGCAGACCGAGTGAGTGTATAGTTTGGAGAATTTGGAGGTAGCGTGGGAATTCGGTGTAGAATGGAAAGAGGTGCGAATTGCTTGTATTTTTTGCTCATAGTATGTAAGGTCTTTTTAACAGGATAAATTAAAGCACTGGATAGGGATGCCGTGCAAAACAGTGACATCACACATATGCTGTAAGTTCATTGGTTGGAGGTAGCTATTAATTTGCCTATTACAGTTTTGTTTCAGATTGAAGGTAAATAGAGGAACTATTTACTATTTATAGGTTACAAACTATAGGACCAGTAGAATATTTTAAAATCAAATTAAGAATGAAGTAAACATAATAGAGATCCAGGGCCAGATGATGTGTTGGAGCTGAATGATGCAGGATCTGGTGGAACCCACTGTGGTTCATAGTGACCACAGCTGCAGCAAGTGTTGGTTGCTTGAGGAACTCCAGTTCTGATTTGATGAGGTGGAGTCTGAGCTTTGAACATTGCGACACATCAGGGAGGGGGATAGTTACCTGGATGCTGTGTTTCCGGAGGCAGTGACACCCCTCAGATTAACTACCTCGAATTCAGTCAGTGGTCAAAAACAGGAGTGAGGCAGGTAGATGGATACAGGAAGTGGTGCTAAAGCACTCTCAGCAATTAAGCTTGTCTAACAGCTTTGAGATTCTTGCTCCCTGTGTGCATGAGAGTAGGGGCTATAGGGAGGATGAGCAAACTGTTTGTGTTGTAGGTCAACTTGAGTGGGGTCATGATCTGTAGTCCTTTCGGGATCTTCTCTGCTTTCTTGCACCTCTGCAGAAACTTGATCTCGGTGTCGATATGCACGATCTTCTTCAGATCCTCTCTACTTTGAGCGATATGCGTGATGCTCTTGGAGATGCTCTCTACTTTGAAGCAGACATGATTAGAGAGCTTAAGGTGAGAGAACCTCCAGGTGGCAGTGAACATAATATGACAGAATTACCCTGGAATTTGAGAGGGAGAAGCTGGAATCAGATGTAACATTATTACAATTGAGTAAAGGTAACTCCAAAGACGTGAGGGAGGAGCTGGCCAGAGTTGGTTGAAAGGGGAGCCTAGCAGGGAATACAGTAAGTCGAATAGTAATGGCAGGAGTTTCTGGGTGTAATTCAGGTGGCCCAGCAGAAATTCATTCCAAGGGAAAAAAAAAATACGAAGGGGAGGACAAGGCAATCGTGATTGACAAAGAAAGTCAGAGACAGAATTGTGGGAAGAGGCAATGGCGTAACGGTTTCATCGCTGGACTATTAACCCAGAGATCCAGATCAAGTACTGGGGACCTGGATTCAAATCCCACCAATGAGAAGTATGTTCCATTAGCCTGTATGTTATTTTAAGGCCCTCTTCAGGCACAATAGTGTCCCTATTCTTGGACTGGGAGGCCCAATTCAAGTCCCACCTGCTGCAGAGATGGGTAATAATCTCATTTGGAGTTAGATACAGACCGAGTAAGTACGTAGTTTGGAGAATTTGGAGGCAGCGTGGGAATTTGGTGTAGAGGGGAAGAGATGCGTATTGCTTATATTTTTTTGCTCATAGTATATAAGATCTTTTAGTGTCCCTGTTCTTGGATCAGGAGGCCCAATTCAAGACCCACCTGCTGCAGAGCTGGGTAATAACATCTGGGAGCTGCTTGATTTGAAAAATAGGTTAATTAAAGAAAAATAAAAGCACACAACATGGTGAAGATTAGTGGGAAACTAAAGGATTGGGAAGCCTTCAGAAACCAGCAGAATCATAGAATCCTACAGTGTGAAAGCAAACTATTTGGCCCATTGAGTCCACACGACCTTCTGAAGACCATCCCACCCAGACCCATCCCTATATTTCCCTTCTAACCTGTACCATTTTTGGACGGTGGGAAGAAGCCAGAGCAACAGAAGGAAATCGCCGCAGTCGCAGGAAGAATGTGCAAACTCCACACAGACAGTCACCCAAAGGTGGAACTGAACCCAGGTCTTTGATGTCGTGAGGCAGCAGTGCTAAAGTATTAAGCCACAACGCCAACCTAACTGAGCAATGAGCAATAAGGGGGGGGCGGTTGCGGGGAGATGAAATATGAGCTTAAGGTAGCTAGTAATATAAAAGAAGATTTTAAGAGCTATTTTTTGATATGTAAAAGGGAAGAGAAAAACAAGAGTGGACATTGGACCACTGGAAAATGAGGCTGGAGAAGTAGTAATGGGGAACAACAAAATGGCAGAGAAACTGAATAGGTACTTGGCATCAGTTTTCACATTGGAAGACACCAGCAGCATACCAAGAGAGTCAGGAGGCAGAGGCGAATGCAGTGGTCATCATGAAGGAGAAAGTGCTGGGGAAGTTAAAAGATCTGAAGGTGGATAAATCATCCAGACCAGATGGACTGTATCCCAGAATACTGAAGGAGATAGCTGAAGAGATCGTAGAGGCAATGGTGGTGATCTTTCAGGAATCTCTGGTGTCAGAGAGAGTCCCAGATAAATGGAAAAAGGTGAATGTTAACACCACTGTTTAAGAAGAGAGGGAGGCAGAATACAGGAAACTAAGCTGCTTAGCTTGACCTCGGTCAGAGATAAGATTTTAGTGTCCATTATGAAGGATGATATTGTGGGGTACATGGAAGTGCCTGGTAAAATAGGGCTGAGTCACTGCAGATTTGTCAAGGGGAGGTCATGCCTGACAAATCTGTTTGAATTCTTTGAGGAGGTAATGAGCAAGTTCGACAAAAGAGTGTCAGTGGATGTGATCTATTTGGATTTCCAGAAGTGACAAAGTGACACTCAGGAGGCTGTGAAATAAGATAAGAGGCCATAAGATAAGAGGCCAGCGATAGGGTTCCCCTTATCCTCACCTACCATCCCACCAGCATCCACATCCAGAAAATCATCAGACACCATTTCCGCCACCTCCAGCAAGATGCCACCAGCAGACACATATTCCCCTCCCCTCCCTTGTCCACCTTCCGCAGGGACCGTTCCCTCCGGGACACCCTGGTCCACACTTCCTTCACCCCCACACCTCCCCACAGCCCTACGGCACCTTCCCCTGTAACTGGCGAAGGTGCAACACCTGCCCATTTACCTCCTCCCTCCCCAGTATCCAAGGGCCCAAACATACCTTTCAGGTGAAGCAACACTTCACCTGCACTTCCAAGAATCTAGTCCACTGCATTCGCTGCTCACAATGTGGTCTCCTCTACACTGGGGAAACGAAGCGTAGACTCAGCGACCGCCTCGCAGAACATCTACATTCTGCTCGCAAAAAAGACCCTGAACTACCTGTTGCCTGCCACTTCAATGCACCACCTTGCTCCCTGGCCAACATCTCTGTCTCCGGCTTGCTACAGTGTTCCAGTGAAGCCCAACGCAAGCTGGAAGAACAACACCTCATTTTCCACTTGGGAACTCTACAGCCTACCGGATTCAATATTGAGTTCAATAATTTTAGGGCCTAAACTCTCCCATGTCCCAGCCCCCCACCCCACACACCAGGCCTTGTTACCACATAGCCCACCACTACACATCCCCTGTTGTTAGTCACTAACAGTCCCCATTAACAACTATTCACCCTCCCAGCCTAATCGTTAGCAACTCCTTTGTCTGTCCAACTGTCTTTCTCTCTCTTTGGGGTCTATCTTATCATTTACTCCCTACCCCACCCACCTCCCTATTTTCTGCCTATAAACTGACGTTTTCCCAGCCACCATCAGTTCTGAGGAAGGGTCACCAGACCCGAAACGTTAACTCTGTTTTCTCCTCCACAGATGCTGCCAGACCTACTGAGCTTTTCTAGCAACTTTGTTTTTGTTCCTGATTTACAGCATCCGCAGTTCTTTTGGTTTTTTTTTAAGAGGCCATGGTGTTAAGAGCGAGATGCTGGCATGAGTAGAGGATTGGCTAACTAGCAGAAGGCAGAGAATAGGGATAAAAAGGGCCCTTTTCAGGATGGCAGCCAGTGACTAGTGGACTAGAGGTCAATGTTGGGACCACAACTATTCACGTCACGTATTAATGATCTGGACGATGGAACGTGGGCTTGTGTTAAGTTTTCAGAAGACAAAAAGTTAGGTGGAGGGACAGGTAGTGGTGAGGAAGCAAGTAGGCTGCAGAAGGACTTTAATAGGCTAGGCAAGTGGGCAAAGAAGTGGCAGATGTTATTCAATGTGGGAAAGTGTGAGGTGGGAAGACTACAGGCATCAAATATTTTCTAAATGGGGAAAGGCTTCAGAAATCTAAAGCACAAAGGGACTTTGGAGTACTCATTCAGGATTCTCTTAAGGTTAACATGCAGGTTTGCTGGTAGTTAGGAAGGCAAATGCAATGTGAGCATTCAATTCCAAGAGGGCTGGAATAATAGAGCAGAGATGTACTACTGAGGCTGTATAAGGCTCTGATCAGACTACATTTTGAATATCGTGAGCAGTTTTGGGCCCTGTATCGAAGGAAGAATGTACTGGCATTGGAGGGGGTCCAGAGGAGGTTTGAGAGAATGATCCTAGGGATGAACAGCTTGTCATATGAGGAATGATTGAGGACTCAGGGTCTGTGCTTGATGGAGTTTAGAAGGGGATCTGATTGAAGCTTACAGAATACTGAGAGGCCCAGATACAGTAGACTTGGAAAAGTTGTTTCCACTAGTTGGCGAGACTGGAATTTGACAACACAGCATCACAGTGGAAGGACGACCTTTTTAGAACTGAGATGAGGAGAAATTTCTTCAGTCAGACTGTGGTTAATTTGTGGAGCTCATTGCTGCAGAAGGCTGTGGAGGGCAAGCATTGAGAGTATTTAAGACAGAGATAGATAGGTTCCTGATTAGTACGAAGATCAAAAATTACAGGAAGAATAGGGATGAGAAACATCTTAGTCATGATCAAATGGCGGAACAAACTTAATGGACAGGTTGGCCTAGTTCTTCTCCTGTATCTAATGGCCTTATGATAGATCTTATATGTGTATTCCTACAATTTTTACAATTGACTTTGAAAATACTTTGGTTACTTTCGTAAATGTTTTCTTTGAAATAATACGGTCAGCGAGTCCATCTGGAATTGTGAGGTCATCCCAATTTGTTTCAGTGAACAAACCCCGATATTGTTTAATAATGGCATTCCTAAATATCCTTAAACTGTGACCGCTGATTAAGGACCATCTGTTATAGGGAAAATCCTTCCTGCATTTACCCCGTCTGGCCCTGTTAGAATCTTACGAGGTTTCTATGAGATTCCTCCTCTTTCTTTTAAATTCCAATGAACAGAATCCTAATGAATACAATCTCTCATCATATGTCAGTTCTGCCTTCCCAGGAATCAGTCTGGTGAACCTTTGTTGCATTCTCACAATAGGTAAAACTTCCTTCCTCAGATAAGGAGACCAGAACTGCACCCAATACTCCAGGTATGGTCTTACCAAGGCACTGTACAATTGCAGCAAGACATCCCTCCTTCAATCCTCCCACCATGAAGTGACCGTAGTTCTATCAATTTTAAAATAGTTATGGAGAAGGACAAAACTGGTCCGCAGGTTCAAGTTCTAAGTTGGGGCAAGGCGAATTTTGATGGAATTAGACAGGAGCTTGCAGGGGTTGATTGGAGTAGTTTGTTTGCAGGCGAAGGAACTTCTGGCAAGTGGGAGGCCTTTAAAAGTGTGATAACTGGAGTTCAAGGTCTATATGTTCCTGTGAGGGTGAAGGCAAGGTCGGCAGGAGTGGGGAACCATGGATGAGTTGAGGTCAAAGGGCCTGTCTCCGTGCTGTAGGACTCTATGAAGGCGAACAAACAATTTGCCTTTTTCACTGTCTGCTATACCTGCATGCTTACCTTCAGCAACTGGTGTACAACGAAACCCAGGTCTCATTGTACTTTTCCCATTCTCAGTCTTTCACCATTCAGATAATAATCTGTCATCCTATTTTTGCTACCAAAGTGTGTAACGTCACATTTATCCACATTATATGTCATCTGCCATGCATTTGCTCAAGCACACAATTTGTCCAAATCATACTGAAGTAAAAATGAAACAAACAATTGTGATGCTAGAGACCTGAAACAAAAATAGAATTTGCTGGAGAAACTCAGCAGGTGACGAGTCTTCTGATGAAGTGTCACTGGATTTGAAATGTTAACTCTGCTTTGTCCCCACAGATCCTGCCAGACCTGTTGAGTTTCTCAAACAATTTCTGTTATTGTTTCATACTGAAGCATGTTTGCATCTTCCGCATAGTTCACCCTTTTACCCAGCATTGAAACATTAGCAAACTTGGAGATATATATTTATTTCCCTCATTTAAATGATTACTATATTTTGTGTGTATAGCAGCAATCCAAACAATGATTCCTGTATTAGCACATCTAGTGGCTCCCCCTTATTAACTCTACTAATTACACCCTTGGAAAAGTCCAGAAGATTTGTGAAACATGATTTCCCTTTCATAAATCCATTATAACTCTGTCTAATGCTCAGTGTTTCCCAAGTGCTCTGCAATTAAATCCTTTGTTATGGATTATAGCATTTTCCCCACTACCAATTTCAGGCTAACCTGTTTGTAATTCCATGGTTTCTCTTCAACCTCCTTTTTCATATAGTAGGGTTACATTTGTTACCCTCCACTCAATAGGAACTGTTCTAGAGTCTATGTAATCATGAAAGATGGCCATCAATGCATCTAACTGTTCCTCAGGCCACTTCCTTATCTGTACTGGAATTGAAAATATCATTCCCTGGGGATTTGTTGGACTTTAACCATATCACCCTGTGTTCCTCAACATAGTGACCTCCTTTGTGCAGGCAGCACCAAAAAGTGTATTTAATTGGTCTGTTATCTCTTTGTTTCACATTGTAACTTCCCTTGTTTCTGACTGTAATTCATTGACCAGGGCACCCATATCCATTTGCATCTCAAAGCCCCACAACCCTTAACCCTTTTAATATGGCAGGAAAGGACAAAATAAATCTTAGAGAAAGGCAATAGGTAAGGCTCAAAGTTACAAAATTAAGAAAAAGGACAAGTTCTATATCTGAATGCATGCAGTATTCAAAATAAAACAGATGAATCAATGACACAAATGGAAATGAATAAGTATGAACGGGTCATTATTATATAAAAAAATGACATTTAGGAAGGATAGGAAGCTAGGAAAAGGTGGAGGGGTGGCTTTGTTCTTGATGATGGTACTAGCACAGGAGAGATGGATGACCTAAATTCAGAAAACCAGATGTAAAAGCCGTCCAAGTACAGATGAGAAAAAGTAAAGGCAAAAGACATTTGTGGAAACGGTGTATAGACCCCTAAAAAAAAATCACACAATGCCATGGATATAAAGGAAGAAATAATGGGAACTTGTCAAAAAAGTGTGGAGATAATCATGGGAATTTTCAACTTCACATTGAATGGAAAAATCAGACAGGCAAAGGTAGTCTAGATGAGTCATTCATGGGATCTTTTGGGGATAGTTTGTGAGAACAACATTTTCTAGAGCTAACCAAAGAAGTTATACTATACGTGGTATTGGTCAACCAGAGCTGGTATTGCAAATGATCTCCTTTTGAATGTCCCCACAGCGATCATATTATGGTCAAGCTTTACATTAAGATTGAAGCAGACAAGAAGAGCTTCAAGACAAGAATCTTAAACTCAAATAAGGGTAATTATGAAAGCAGACTTAGCTAAAGCAAAACTTGCAATAGGTTTAGAGTTAGGGTTAGGGTTAACCCTTTTATAGTTAAGTTACAGGGTAGGTGAATAGAGGTGCAGTGGCAGGCATTTGAAGAGATATCTCAGAAAACACAGTTAGGATATTCCCATGGGGAAGAAAAATTCCAAGGGTTGGATCCATCATCTATGATAATTTTTTTTAAGAAAGGGTAATGTCAAACCTAAAGAAACTACATATAATTTTCAAAGTTATGTAGCAGCATGAGAAATTGAACAGAATATTTAAAAAAACAATTATTTGCTAAAAGATTAATAAAGGGTAAATTTAAAGTATAAGAAGAAGCTAGCGAGAAGCATACAATAGATATTAAGGTACTTAAAGAAGAGAATATTTAATAAAGTGAATGTTGGTCTAATAGAAAGTGAATCTGGAGAATTAATAAAGAAAAATATGTACATGGCAGATGAATTGAACATGTCTTTTCCATTGGTTTTCGCTATAGAGGGTGTAAATAATATCCCAGGAGTAGCTGTTAATCAAGAAATGGAAAAGAGGAAGGAATTCAAGAAAATTACAATCACTAGGGAAATGGTATTAAACAAATTGTTAGGAATGCAAGTTGATGAGTCCCTGGGTGCTAATGGATTTCACCCTTGAGTCTTAAAAGCAGTGGTTTGTGTGATGGTCTTTCTGTTATGATTAAAACAAAGGTTAACAAGGTTCAATACCGAATTTTCTCACCATGAGCCAGTAGAACTAAAATCACATTTGTTTCTGTGGAGGTTTAGAAATGGGTTAGTGACACTGAGAAGGAGTTATCACTGTAACATACCAGCATCAATACTGCTTATTGACGCAAGTCCTGTAAGCAGGCTCAAAGAGGTCAGTCAGTTGAAATAAGCAGTTATTGACAGGCATCTTCAATTATTTTTGTTCAACCTTGATAGATAACCATGCTAGATTAATTAAGCAAGAAGAAATATGCTCTCAATATGCTTTTTGCTGTCAGATTTCGTGGTAAGCACAATCTAGAGTGTTCAGTAATCAACAGTTCTCTGGGGTGCAACTTAAATCTTGAAGAATGAAAGGGTTTTCTCACACTATCTCTCTCTCTCTCACTTGATGTCTCTGAGAGATCAAATGAGTGAGAATGGGATACCAGGCACAAAATTTCATAAAGCCGGTTTTAGCTTATTTAAGTAAAGATATTATTTCATTGGAGGCAGTTCACAGAAGGTTTACTAGGATTATACTCGGTATGGAGGGATTGTCTTCCAAGGAAAGGTTGAAAAGGTTGGGAGTCTATTCGTTAGGGTTTCGAAGAATGAGAGGTGATTTCATTGAAACATATGGGATTCTTAACGAGCTTGCAAGGGTAAGTGCTGAGAGGATGTTTCTCCTCATGGGGCAGTCTGGGACCAGAAGACATAGTGTCAGAATAAAGAGGCTTCGATTTAAGACTGAGATGAGGAAGAATTTCTTCTCTCAGGGTTCTGTGAGTTGTTGGAACACCTTGCCACAGAAAGCTGTGGGAACAGAGTCCTTCTATATGTTTAAGACTTAGATAAATTCTTGTCCAGGAGAGGAAACAAAGATTACAGGGAAAGGGCAAGAAAGTGGATGTGAGGAGTGTTGGATCAACCCTTGAAAAACAGCATAAGCTCATTGGGCTGAATGACCTGCTGTTGTTCATACTTCTTATGACCTTATGGAATAGCATGATTTCAAAGTAGACCTACAGCTTTGGACTCAATATATTTGTTCAGATATTTACCTGTACACTATCCTTAGGTTTTCTCTGTTTGTATTTTGTGTAAATCAAGGTTTAGGGCTGCAGCTATTCTTCCTACTACATGGAATATGGTGTCAGAAGTGTGTAGCTGGGATTGAGTGGATTTTAATAGCCTTGAGAAGGTCAGCAGCCATGAGAAAAAGCAGAGAAAAATTAAACTGGAGTCAGCATCTTGTGATGGGACATGAAAAGGTCGGAGGCCTTAAAAATGCACTTCTAACCCTCTGCTCATATCTTTGATAAATGTTATTTGTGAAAGCTTCCTCTGACTGGTGTTGTGAGAGTCAAGGTAAGTATTGTGACAAAATGAAGTGACAGTTAAAAATGTCAGATCCACAATGTTGGTCCCGATTTTCCTCAGTAGCCTGAAATGGCAGCTTCAGAATCTTGCCCTGGGTGGTGACTATCTTATTTCCATGTATTTGCATGTTATTAAAGCAGACATAAGCTGTACAGCACAGTGCCGCGTCAATAACACATGTAGCTTATGTCGGAAAGGCACTGCAAGTGATTCATGCAATCGACAACATATGAAATTCGAGGGGGAAGAGTTTTTTAGTGGTGTGAGGGTGACTACAACCAAAAAGGGGGTGCCACTACAGTTAATCAAAGACTTGTGCCTTTCCAGTTCCATGGAGTTAGCCACAGTCAGTCAGGCACTTTGTCAGTCAGTCCATGTATCTGTTTTCTGACGTGTAGGGATTGGCCCATAGTCAATTGTGTGGGTCAAGTGCAACCAGTCCTTGGATTACAGGTGGATCAGTCAAGGTGCTGTGGAGCTATCAGACTGGGACTGAGCCACAGTCAATTGGGCTGTCCCACCAAGTCAGGCTGGGGTTTGGGCTACGCTCAGTCATGCGGGTTTGATCAACAATTGTCAAGGAACTTATCAGAGGGCATTGTGTGACACAAAATGGACTGCAACAATTCAAGGAGGCTGCTCACCACTAACTTCTCAAGGAAGCTAGAGATGGGCAATAAATGATGGACCAGCCAATGGTGCCCTCATCCAATATATGAATAAAATAGAAACAAATTCTTGCACGGGAATAGGTATCATTAGCAATGCCAATATTTGTACATTTTCTAACGGCAGGATGAGGTGGAGAACTTGTCATAAGGCAATCAGGACATCCCGGGCAATGAGCTGTAGACACTACTTACACAGTCAGAGATACATTCCAGGCCACAAAAGTACCAGTCAAGAACTTTAATTTTAGTTCCACCACTTCTTCCCAAAACGTTTGAGCATCTTCGGTGCCAGTGACTATTGTTAAAATGCTGTTTGAGTCCTAGTGGCACTATTGTAAGTCCAGTTGGGTGCGTCAGTAGGCAGTAGAAACTAAACAGTTCAAACAGTTGGGTAGAAATGGAATCCTAAATCTGCAGGAATTAAACCACCCACTAGTCAATGCAGTTAGGACTTGCTGAAGGATTTAGATCAGTTATATTTCCAGGCAGAGAATGCTATTGATTAGCAAACATATTGAAAGATAAAAGAGCAAAAAAAACAAGAAAAGTGAGCTTAGAACAAGTAGGCCTCAAAGAGTAATGCTACACTCATTAAGATTAGTAAGAACTGCCGATGCTGGAGTCAGAGATAACACAGTGTGGAGCTGGAGGAACACAGCAGGCCAGGCAGCATCAGAGGAGCAGGAAAGCTCCTGTAGACCACTTACATTCGGTTCGCAACAAACGACAACACCTCCCAGTCGCGAACCACTTCAACTACCCCTCCCACTCCCTGGACAACATGTCCATCCTGGGCCTCCTCCAGTGTCACAATGACGCCACCCGGAAACTGGAGGAACAGCACCTCATATTCCGCCTTGGAAGCTTACAGCTCAATGTTCTCAATGTGGACTTTACTAGCTTTAAAATTTCCCCACCCCCGACCTCATCCCAAGACCAGCCCCGCCTCCCATCCCCATCTCTTTGACCTGTCCGTCTTCTCTCCTACCTATCCGCTCCTCCCACCTCACTGACCAATCCCCACCTTCAATTACCATCCCACCTACCTTTCCCACCTATCAACCCCCCCTCTATTTATTTCAGAGCCCCCTTCCCCTTACCCATTTCTGAAGAAGGGTCCTGACCCAAAACGTCAGTTTCCTGCTCCTCTGATACTGCCAGGCCTTCTGTGTTCCTCCAGCTCCACACTCATTAAGACTGATGATGAAACCATGAGGAGAAGCCATTTATGACATATGTCAAAGGGTTGGGGTAATTTAGCCAGAACCAAGGAGCTTAGGTCAAAATTTAGATTTTTAGATTAGATTCTATTGTCACATAAGAACATAAGAACTAGGAGCAGGAGTAGGCCGTCTGGCCCTTCAAGCCTGCTCCGCCATTCAATAAGATCATGGCTGATTTTTTCGTGGACTCAGATCCACTTACCCGCGTTCTCACCGTATCCCTTAATTCCTTTATTGTTCAAAAAAAATCTAACTTTTTTTTAAAAACGTTTACTGAAGTAGAGTCAACTACTTCACTGGGCAAGGAATTCCATAGATTAACAACCCTCTGGGTGAAGAAATTCCTTCTCATGTGCTTGAGGACAGGAATACAGGAGTACAGTAAAAAGTAACAAAACTGTGCTGAGACTTTACAATGCACTGTTCTGATAACATTCACAAAACAACAGGGGGAGAATTACAAACAGCATCCTTGGCTTTATTAATAGTGGCATAGAATATGAGAGAGAGGAGATAACGTTGAACTTGTAACAGATGCTTGTTAGAGTGGACACCGCATTATAGGAAAGGTATGAATGCATTGGAGAGAGCGCAGAAGCAATTTACAAGAGTGCTTTCTGGAATGAGGATAGATTGCATAAGTTGGGACTGTTCTCCTTGGAGACAAAAGTGCTCAGAGGAGATTTGATACAGGTTTTCAAAATCATGAGTAGGCTGGATAGAGTAGTTAGGAAGCAACTGTTTCTGCTCCAAACGGGAACAAGAACGACATGGCATAGATTTAAAGTTCAGTGCAAAAGAAGCAAAGATGATGTGAGAAAAAGCAGTTTCACTCAGTAAGTAGTTAGGAAATGGAATGGATTGCCTGGAAATGTAGTGGAGGCAGGTTCATTTTAGCCATTTAAGAGTGCATTAAATAATTGTTTGAATAGACATGGTGTGCAAGGGTATGGGGAAGACACAGGATATTGGCACTAGGTAAGAATGCTTGCCTGAAGGTAGGTACAAGCATGATAGGTCCTTCTGCACCATAATGATTCTGTGAAAGAAGGGGACGGTGGGGTAACAGAAAGAACAATGTGAATGATACAAATGTGTGAGAAGGAAGAGGTTCAAAGAAACAAAACAGAAACTTAAACTGTGGAATCTACGGAGGAGAAATTTAAGGAAAGTCCTCTTTGATGGACGGTAAATATTAAGTAGCCTAAAGTGAATTCAAACAATGAGACCTCATAACTGTATAAAAAGGAGGATGTTAGTTTAGAAAACAACGTGTGGCAAACATGTTGCAATAACTTGCAGATAAAGTCATTAATGAGTTAAAGCCTTCAGGAGCATTTCAACTGTAGTTGCATGATTATCTCCTACAGTTCACAGATTGGAATCCTCAGCAACAAAAATGGAACAAGACAGGTGACCAGAATTGTTGAAAGATAAAAAAAAGGAACCAATGATTCTATTAAAATTGCAAGCTCTAAAAATTTAATTGAGATGTTTCACTTGCTGAACAGGTGCCAGAATAATTTCTAAAATTATATTTCTTTCCTTTTGCTTTCTAACAGATGAGAGCAAATAAACGGAAACTGTTTCCTTTGGTAGGAGGACACAATATTTAGCATATTTGGTGAAAGAACCAGAGATGATGTCAGAATTTATTTCATAAACACAATGAGTGGCAATGACATGAAATGCATTGCATAAAAGAATAATAAAAACAGATTTAACACTAATTTTCAAAAGGGAATTGGATATGTACATGAAATGCTGTGACCCTTTGATGAAGGACCAGGCAGAGGGACTATTTAGATAGCTTTCAAAGCAGATAGCATGGACATAATTATACTGAATAACTTTCTATGTCTTGTGTGATTTTCTGATTATATGAGAGGGAAATGCATTGAATTCCAGCACTGGTGAAGTCCCATAGCCAAAAAAGCCCAAAGATATATTCAGCAACAACTCTGCCAAGGGCCACAGGTGAAGATGAACAGTGCCAAAATTGGCCCCTTGGCCATGCTATGAATGTGCTCCACAAGACAGCTTCTTCATTACAATGACAGTCAACAGCTTGCATGTACATAATCTCTTTACTGAAGAAAGAATCTCAAAATATTTAACAGAGGTGCAACAGATGTTTAGTGGTAACGGAAGAGTTGTAATTTGTGGCTGAACAGATCATGTCTTAGTCATTTTTTAACTTTGAGAAGGAAGTAAAAAAGAGTGGTTTAGAGAATTCTTTCAAGGCTGCGTCACCAACAGTGGAACAGGGGCACTAAAGTATTATGGGAAATTATAATGGAAGAACTAAAGGTCACAGATTGAAAGCGGACTTCAGGAGATAACAGAAAGAAGTTTGAATGAGGCCGGGGAACTTCATTCTAGCTGAGGACAAGGATTGGAATCTGATGCCTGTGGAATCAGGAACTAATGGTAGTAGTAAAGAGGAGATTGGGCTTTCGAATTTTTACGTAACACAATGTAAGCAAGAGGAATTTACTAAATCGGAAACTTGTGTATAATTGGTTCTTTGGATTTGGAACATTTAAATGTGGAGCTACTAAAAGATTGGAAGGTATTTCATGAAATGTGTGATGGTAGTGTGAAGCTGAGTAATATTATTGGTAGACAGGGTGCTGAGATTTTAAAACCCAGTTCCTAAGATCAAAGAGAATACCAGAATTATGCTTGAACCTGATGGAGATGCCCGGACAGAACATGGGCCAAGAGATTTTCGCAGGATATAGCACTTTTGGTCATCCCAACATTCCCATCTGCACATCTTTTGATTTAGTTTGCTGTATTCCTCGCTTATGATGTGCTCTCCTGCACACCAGGGAGTCCAAACTCAGACTGAGGAGACTGCTTTGTGGAACGTCTGCATTAAGTTCACAAGGAAGACCCAGAACTCCCAATAATTGCCTGTGATTTGAATTCTTCACCTTGCTCTCACACTGACCTTTCTGTCCTTGGCCTGCTATGGTCATCCAATGAGGCTTCAACTTTCAATGAAATGCTTTGCAGTATTCTTGGGTCAACAGTGAGTTTAATGATTTTAGATCTTCACCTCGTGCAGTATTTTGTTTCAATTTTTCCCACCAATTTAGCACTTAATCGGATTTCTTTCGTAATTCCTTGACATTGCAGTTAGGTAGCTGCTATTTTGCCAATCCCAATTTCTGTAAGAACATCTTTTACTTATTTATGTGACCCAGTAACTCATCCTTTTGCTTTTCACCACAGAATCTCTCCTGGCCAAACACCACCAGGCTCTGACCCCGATTATAGATTTTCCTTTTTATTCTTATCGCCATGCCCCCAGTTATTACATTTCAAGCTTTCCCCACTTCAGACGCAAGGTCACAGACCTAAAATGTTAACACTGCTTCGCTCTCCACAGATGGTTCACAACCTGCTGAGCATTTCCTGCACTCTCCACTTTTGTCCAAACATTCAGCTGGAGGGAAAGTTTGCCTCATCCATGCCTGAATAGTTAGATGACAGAGGAACAGTTATAAAATGATGCTTATAGTCCACATGTTTGGAAATGAGTCATCAGACCTGAATACAGCCAATAGGAAGTTTTACCTCTCAGCATCACCAACAGGTAAGTATTTTTAGTTTCTCTATATTTCTAATGGCAAATATTTATGGCCACAAGGATTATTGATCGAATCTATGATCTAAACCATTCTGTCAAAAGCTGATGTAAATGGGCTGCAATGCCTCTAAATTGCTGACATTCTTACACTGTTTTCTCTTTGGCATTATTTTTGCCACTCTATTGTCAGTCTCATCATTTTCTTTTCAGTCAGCAATGTCTCAGTAATCTATCAGAACAGCCAGAACTTTTTTCAAAGACAAACAATGATAATGAGGTGCAGCTTCATCTCAATCAATGTCTTCCATCCTGAACGGTGATGGGAATCATACATAGTCACTAATTCAACATCATTTCTTCCCCTCCCGGCCTCCAAGGCATTGAATGGAAGCCATCTCAGCTGTTATCAAATGGTCCTTTATCAGACTGCCACACTAATGCAAAGATGGAGGAGGGCTGTGGAGGATGGTGAGGACTAACTGGTGACATAGTTGATCACTCCCGGGGGACACAGTTACAGCCTGCACATTCTGATCAGAGACTAATTTGTGCAGAGGTCAGAGAAAAACAATTTGGTCAGATGTAACTTGAGCATACAAGCTGCAAATTAGATGGCATGAACAGAATGCTTCTCCACTGCTACTGGAAAGGGCTGTTAAATCTTTGCAGCATTTTTCTATCAAGAGTTTCAACAACATTTGTGTCTTAATTAGCCAGTTTAATACCCCTGGGCATGAACTTCTTATATGTGATTACAGACCAGAAATCCTCTTCACTACAGCAGAGCGCTGAAAAGGATGCATTCCACATAAACAATGACACCCAGATCTTTAAAAAATGTAATGAAACTAAAGCAGGGATAAACTTGCATCAATTGTTCTCAGAATTGTACGCATTTCAAAACTGAGATTGTTAGATCTCTCTCAGTCAAACACATAAACGTTTATGGAACCAAGGCAGGTAGATGGAAATATGATGTAAGCTATTTATATTAAATGGAACAGCATTGATGGCTGAATGGTCTGCTCCTGCTCCTTTGCAGATAAGAGACAGATGTTTATGGTGTAGCAGGCAGGCAAATGACCAGCCCAATGTAGTATAAAATTGAAGGGGTGTCAGGAAAGGTTCCTCAGGATTGTCATATTCCTTAAGGTGGAGGAGAGGATTGAAAGTTGGAAACCCACCCAATCTCAATCAAAGATCAACTAATTATTTTAATCAACTAATTATTTTAATCAGGAAATTCACTGTATTTTTTTCATACCCCTTGGTTTCAGTTAATTTCAGTGGAGTTTAGAAGAATGAGGATGATTCTCACAGAAACCAAGATGTGGTAAACACCGGAAAGATGTTCCCGATGACCACGGAGTTCAGAAACAGGGGTCACAGACGAGAGATATGGTACACGTTATTTCGGACTGAGATAAGGAGAAATTTCTTCACCCAGAGGGTGGTGAGCCTATGGGATTCTCTGACACGGGAAGTAGTTCAGGCCAAAACATTGACAGTTTACAAAAAGGAGTTGTTACTGATTGTTTGAGGTAAAGGCATTAAAGGGTATGGAGAGAAAGTGGGAACAGGGTACTGAGTTAGATGTTCAGCCATGATCATATTGAATGGTAAAGGACTGAACAGCCTACTCCTGCTCCTATTTTCTATATTTCTATGTTTTTACTGTTGGCACATGTACAAACAACAATCTTGTCAGATACTGCATTTCCATTTAGGGCAAATTAATTGTTAGCAAAGTCTGGAGATGGGAATCTGCATTGAAGATTGTGGATTTGCATGTTTAGTTATATCTTATTGTTACTGATATGTCATGTTGTGATCCATTACCATATCATTTGTAGGAGTCGAAGTGCCTCTACCTTCCTAAAGGAATTTACACAGAGGGCTTCAGCTAACTAGACTTGACTGTGGCACACTAAGGGAGGACGATCCAGGTTGGCAGTTGCCTCCGTTTGGGTTTTGGTTGGTACAGAGACAGCATCAAATGCATTATCCACACCCAATGCCAATCATTTTCTGAGTGACTGTCACCCTTAATTTGCAGGTGCCTTGGTCATTCCAGCCCCCTACAGTTGACCTACATGGAGGGTAGCTTTCTGCTACCCACTACTGCATAGAAGATGGATGCAATATTCAGGAGGGTTGACATGTTCATCATTGCCAACACCAAAGGGAGGAGCAAAGTGGAGTGGGAAAGAAGAGCATTACTGCAGCTCGACTACTCCTTTTGTATTTCCAGCCTCATGCAGAAAATATCACGACAGATAGATCAAGAGTTTCATTTGGAACTTTCTCTAATCATGCAATGGAAGATGCCCCCTACCAACTGTTTAAACATCACCTCCATTGCCAGAAATGGAATGCAAATATCCAGGAAGCACAAATCTGCATTGTGCGAATGTGGAAATTTGTATCTCTATTGTAGAAAGTTCCCTCTCCACACTGATCAGTAAATGCTGATTACATGGTCAGCCACATCAGAATCGGCTAATCAACCTCAACACACCCATGGATGACCTGACCATCTTCAGCAGCATAACTTTGAAGGTGAGTATTTAATGGGTTCGTGCAACTGAATGGCTGATGTGCTTAACCCTATTATCACAGACAGTGGGTGGGATTTTTGGGCCCTAGAAGAGATTCTGGAAGGGCAAGTGGAGGAACTTAATGGGGTGAGATGCAAAGGTTCAGTGTTCACACGGCAGGTTAAAGTTTCATGATTAAGTTCTCTGAACTTTTCAGGAGAGTCAGTTTTTCTGACCTTCATGGTCAACAATCTTTTTTACATCATTAGCATGCCATGGATATTCATTAGTAGCTCAGTCTGTTGGAAATATGTTCAAGGTCACAACATGTTTAGCAAAGGACAACCTATAGATAAACAACAGTAGCGATTTATAACAGATTAAGATTCTTTTTCACTCAGAGTGTTGGGAGGCTTTGGAATGCTTTCCCACAAAAAGCAATGAAAGCAAAGAATTTGACAATTTAAAAGGTGGAGGTAGATAGATTTTTCATAAGCAAATGGGTGAAAATTTATTGGGGATGGGTGGGAATGTTGAGCAGTCATGATTTTGTTGAATGGCAGAGCAGACTGAGTGGACAAGTAATGTACTCCTGCTCCTAGACCGTATGTTCATAAGTTTGAAGATATGCAGAGTTTTATAGTAAACAGGGCCTTTTATGAAAATGTTTTTAAAGTATCTGATGTCCTATGCTAATGCTTGGCTTCATTGTCTCTAAGCAAATTCCACATGTTTAACTCAGTATACCAAAAAATGAGCTGTCAACAGACATAGAATCACACACTGAACCATTGAAGACAATATGTTTCTCCCCTTTAAAATTAACACAGCATTTTGTCAATTACATAAGCATAAACAACAAACAGCTCTACAATGAGTTATTTCTTAGGAACAGTGAACACACCAAACTCTAAGTCCAAAAATAGACTTCAAGATATAAAGGTTGTCAATGACAGTGCTGGTATCTACAAACCTGAAGTTGTGATTTGGCAATGACCAGATCAATGAGGCAGATGATCGACATCATGATCACACGTCTGAAAAGGAAACATATCCTCGTAATCAATGACCTCAAAACATCCTGTAAATTACAAATTTGTTGATTGCTAAGGGTTTCTAACACACAACCAAAAGGATCTATATGGAGTTGTTGCTATGGTTTTATTGACCACGAGATCAATAATAGACGTGTGGAATACAGTTTAGCAGAGTTTTCACTGTAAGTACATCCTTCACAGTTTCTAATGAACTTTTCTATGTGCAGATGCATTACTGGCCTCTAAACTGCTTCCAGTCCAACCAATAGGCAAATTAGACAGTCACCTAGAGTGACAAAGTTTGGAATATTACAAAGTTTGGAATATTACATAAAGCCTTCATGAAACAGTTTCAATGTAAATTTAATGTGAAAGCTTCTATAAATATGTAAAGGGAAAACAAGATTCATAAAGATAAATGTAGATCATTCGTCAAAAGCTTAATGGGGAAATAAGGAATTAACAGAAGAATTAGGCACAAACTTTGGTTGTGTTTTCACAAAAGAAGGCACTAATAATCTCACAGTATTGTTAGGGAATCAAGGATCTGGTGAGAGGAGAGATTATTGAACAAAATATGTATTAATAAGGATATGGTGCTTGGAATTTGATGGGGTTAAAGGTTGATGAATCTCCAAGGCTGGATAATCCACATCCCCAGAAAGCTAAAGGAAGTCGCATTGGAAATAGTGGATACATTAGTGGTTATCTTCTAAAGTTCTATAGACTATAAAGCCGTTCCTACAGATTGGAGGGTGGCAAATGTAACCTCACTATCTAGAAAGGGAAGGAGTCAAAACACAGTAAATTACAAACCAGTTTGTTGAACATCAATAATGGGCATCATGTTGGAGACTATCATAACAGACACGTAAACAGGATATTTAGAAAGCATTAATGAGATTGGACAAAGCCAGCATGGGTTTATGAAAGACAAATCACATTTAACAAATTTACTGAAATTTTTTTTTGAGGATGCAATTAACATGTTAACTGAAGGAGAATCAGTGGATCTGTTGTATTTGGAATTTCAGGAGACTTTTGTTTAAGTCACTCATAAAAGGCTAGTGGGCAAAGTTAAAGCGCATGGAATAAGGGTTAATATGTTGACATGGATTGAGAATTGGTTGTAGGACTGGAAACAGAGAGTGGGAATAAATCGATTTTTTTTTTCACGTGGCAGTGAGCGACTAATGGAGTACCAGAAAGATCAGTGCTTGAGCCATAGTACTCACAAACTATATAAATAACTTAGATAAGGAAACCAACTGCAATATTTCCGAGTTTGCTGATAACACAAAACTGGGCAGGATTGTGAGTTCTAAGGAGGAGGTAATGAAATATTATCATAAGAGTCATATTTCAGATCAAGTAAGGACAGCAGATAACAAGGTGTAGAGCTAGATGAACACAGCAGGCCAAGCAGCATCAGAGGAGCAG
>NC_063333.1:24009221-24030063 GCF_021869965.1 Rhincodon typus
AGCTCTACACCTTGTTATCTCAGATTCTCCAGCATCTGCAGTTCCTACTATCTCTGAAACAAGTAAGGACAGCAGTTTCCAACCCCAAAGAACATTAGTGAACCAGATGGATTTTTATGGCGATCGACAGTTCACGACATGGTCAACAAGATTTTTAATCACAGATTTTTAAACTTGAATTTAATTTCACATTCTACCATGGTGGGATTTGGGCTCATGTCATTAGAATATTAGCCTGCAGTTCCGGATTATTAGTCCAGTAATATTACCACTACAGCACAAGCTCCTGAATGCAATACAACATGGCTAAATGTGAAGTGATACACTTCAGTGTGATAAACGGGAAGGAAGAGTATTATTTAACTGATGATTTTTGGGAAGTGTGGATGTACAAAGGGATCTAGGTTTTCTCATACATCAGTCAATGAAAGTAGACAAATAGGTGCAGCAAACAATTAGAAAGGCAAACAGCATATTGGCCTTCATTGCAAGGGGATTTCAGTTCAGAAGTAGGTCTATCCTATTATATACATGGCCTTGGTGAGAGACCACGCCTGAAGCATTGTGTGCACTTTTGATTTCCCTCCCTAGGAGAAGATATACTTGCCATAGAGAAAATGCAGCAAATGTTCATTGTGCTGATACCAGGATGGCAGGACTGTCATATGATTTGATTGGGCCTATATTATCTAGAGTTTAGAAAGATGAGAGGGAATCTGATTAAAACATATAAAATTCTAACAGGGCTGGACAAACTAGATGCAGGGAGGATATTTTCTTTGGTTGGGGTTCTCGAACCAGGTGACACAGTATCAGGTTAAGGGGTAGATCACTTAGAACTGATATAAGGAAACATTTCTTCAATCAAAGTGAAGTGAACTGTGGAATCTCTACCACAGAAGGCTGTGGAGGCCAAATCACTGAATATATTCAAGGAAGAGAGATAGAGACATTTGGCGATATGAAAGGCATTGAAGTGTGTGGGGCCTATGACATTGAGACAGAGGATCAGCATGATTCTATTGAAGGGTGCAATAAGATTGAAGGGTCGAATGGCCTACTGTTGCCCCTGGTTTTTGAAAGAAAAGTTTTCAGCAGTGGAAAAGAAAGGTCTAAAAGTAATGCTATACATCCTATATTCTGATTTATATGGATTTTCATGTTACAAACTTTCCCAAAATGTTATTATATTCCTCATTCAGTTTTTGCTAGAACTTTACAAATTTGTACATCTACATGATTTCAAAACTGTGAAGCAACAAATTAAATAATATCAAAGGATATAACTCATTCCTGCCCACTCTATTGTAATTGTCACTGATTATGTAAACTGTGCATAAAATTATCTAGCAATTGATTCAGAAACAGATAGTATAGTATCATGTGAGCCATAGTACACACTATGTTTATTTCTTCTGGTATGTATTTTATGAAAAGTGTGGAACAATGAGAATGTAGAATTAGCATCAAAATAGCCTTCTTTTATGCAAAATAAAACTATAATTATAATTCATACAAATGCACAATTTTCATTTTCTGAAATGAATTGTGGTGAGCTACAGTAGGGATGCCTGTGGCATCAGTTATGTTTCACAGGCTTATCATTTCATCTTAACATCTTAATGGCAAGGATTCATTGCAATGTTGCCTTAGGTCTTTCAGGACAATCCTCAAATTCCATACGTAGTATAGTTTCCATCACCCAACGCAAACTCATAGTGTTCTCTGTAATACCAACTCTTCCTTTAACTATCTAAACTATCTTTTTCTTCAGTGACCTGGCCTCCTGAGATTCTTGTGGTAAAGAATACTACAGGTTCACTATCCTTTTGAGTGAAGAAATATTTAATCATTGCACTTATTCAAACATTAACGTTTTCAGATCCATATGCTACAGGGGTTCAACATCACCTATTCAAGAACAATTAGGGATGGGCAATAAATGTTTAGCCAGTAGAATCCACATCTAATGAGCAAATATTTAAAAAAAGCTCTCAATAGGCAATTGCTTGAAAGGTCAGGTGACTTCTTTACTCACCCTTGTAGCATGGAGAGGGTCTACTTGCAATTCTGCTAGGCCCTGCATTTACAATATTTTTCCCCTCTATCCAGGCTAATTGGATGAGGTAGGGAGGTCTCCAATTGACAGTTCATGGATGGAGGGGGTGAGGGGTGCAGTGGATACCTCCTGCGACTCATTGCTTTTGGATTGTCAGTCAGGCAGGCTTGATATACGGTGCACATGTGTGTATTGGAAGCTACTTCCATTAAGGCATAAGGCCCTGCACTTTGCAGACAGAAAGAACATGTACACACATGGCGTCTGTATCAATGCAAGAAAACTGGTGGCCGTCATTTTCTGGTTCATTTCTCCTGATTAATCACATTCAACTTATTTTGTTAAAAAGTTAAAAAACATTTAGCAGTTAAGCGTTAGCCATCATTTTCCAGTGCATTCTCTATGCAAATGTCTCTTCCAATCAGTCGACTTACCATTCAGCACTGTCCACACATACAGTACACATTTTGTCTTTCCTTTATTTTGATATTTTTCATTAATTGTCTGAATGCAAGATAAAAAGCTTTGATAATGAGTGTCTATTTTCGGCAACACACAAGTTGGCTACTATCAACTGACTATTTTTAAACCAAAAGTTAGCATCATCTGAATGAGGAAAGTGGCAATCTTAGCATTAAGTTTTTGACCCTCTGCTTGCCTCTGTTCCCTCTCTATTTGCTTTCTAAAGAAGATTTGAAGCTTCCATTCTTCCTAGAGGAAGGGAGCCTGAGGCTTTTACCAGGTAGAAATCATGCATTTTAAAAAATATTTCAAGCCCCACATTCTTCAGGATGTCTGGCACAGTGGGTATATGATCTATATGGGCCCACAGATTTGGTAACAATCCTGGGGTCACCTGTGAACATTCTGACATGCAAACCCAACAGGCATAATTTTAGCCTCTCTGTATCCACGCAAAGAATTGTTAGCTTAAGCATCACATGTTTTGTTTGCAAACTTTTAAATATTACAAGCATAACCCAATAGGATCCAAATTACACATTACTACATAAAACCGCTAAAGAAAAGGTTACCTTTAAACGTCCATTATAGTCCTAGTTTCCTTTTATCATTAACTCTATGTCTCTTACTTAATGCATTACTTAGACTCTCCAAGCACCTGAGAGGGACACTTACTTGTTTCATTCATTATTAATGACAGTAATAATGAATTAATCATTTCTTCATAGTTTCTCATTACCATGACTTGGTATCATATAACTGACAAAAAACAAGTATCTGGAGAATCATGCTGGAGTGTCTGAAAAAGCAGGAGGAAGAGCTGTATGAGAAAGGGAAGCGATTAATTAATCCGATATACAGGAAGTCCCTGATGTGCAAAAAACCTGCTAAATGAGTTGATAGGTTAGGAAATTATTAGATTTAATTACATAATTAATGCGGATGCCACAAGCTGAGACTTGTCTGCACCTCTCCCGATCGAGTCTAGTGACATGGAGACCACTGTCTGTTCGCTGGCCTTGATAGAGCTCAAGAGTCACTGACGATTGCTGCTCCCAGTTTCTATTCATTCATCATTGGTCTGCTTGAGAGGAGGAAGCGCAGTGAGATCCAGAATTATGTATTGATAATTACTTGAGTCAATTATAAAGCTCTGAGTCAAAGACTAGAAATAAAATGACAATCAAATCATTAATACCTCAATGATTTCAAAAAGATAACGGAGGTACCTGTTACACCTCTGGTGATGACCAGTACAACATAAAGCACTGACACTTTGTTGCCTCGGGTTAGGGATTAATTAAAGTTTTCTCAATTCTTCAGTTATGCAAAGAAGGACTAAATACTATTTTTAGATGCATTATCCATAAAATCAATTTAGTTTGCGATTTTTTTTTTCAGCTGGACTATACTGAACATATCGTTCCCAATAACACGTCGTTTCTTTTTCCTTCCTGTTTATCTTCCATGCCTCCATAACATCAATGAAGGGTGGAACAAGGAAGAATGTTTTTGTTCTGGTCCATGGAAGTGAGCCAGAGGTCCAAGTCTGGAGAGCAGCGCAAATTTTTCAAATCTACGGAATTCTTAGCATTTCTTTAATCCGTGAGCTCAGACTATCAACTATCCAAGAGTGTTGTAGAGTCCCCGGGAAATGATTAATTTCCTAACACTGTTGCATGAATCATGAGGGCAAGTTTTTCCCATTTTCTTTGAACACGTTCAATTATTTGCAGTAAAATTATAATAAGATTAGAGAAAAAAATTTTTCGATGTATTCATGACAGGGAGGAGGGGGGGCAGGGGGGGGGGGGGGTGCAAGAGCTTTGTGGTGGAAACGTTGGGAATATGTCCAACCCTACAGTAAGTTGAAGTTGGCTCATGTGGGTCATCCCTCTGTTATTCCTCCACTCCACCCTCCTGAATAATAGAGTCATCCACTCAAGTCAGAATTTTAGAAAAAGAAACAAATTGCACCTTCTCACATGCTAAGGATACTCTCAACTCCTGGAACACTTGGTGACCTTTTTTCCTGCTTTTAGTGGGCATGCACTTGGCAGAATGGCCATGCTTCCTGCCAGAAGCAGTTGGAAGGAAACCCAAAATATTTCCAATTATGGACATACGGAGTGGAATGATGGAGATACTAGGCTCTTCTGCACTTTGCTAAAATGAGCCATCTCTTGCCCTTGGCTGGTAGCAGGTAAGGTTAGCAGAGTTGATGGGCATGGAGAGTCAATTCTGGATAATTATCTGGGTAGTGGTCGCAAGCACAATCCAGTTGAAGCTTTCCACTGTATTTTACTGTGTTGCTTATGGGAGAATAAACGTGACAACAAATCATCATTCATTCAATGATCCTCAGCGTTCTTGCAGACACCAGGAGGAAGCTGCAGCAATATGGGAACAATAAGTCAGTGACAATTCTGTGGAGCTGCCTCTTTAAGGACTGTTAGCAATGCCACTCCCCATCTGCCCAGATATAGCATGTAGAGCATTATCACTACCTCAGAACTCTAATCAGTACCTACAATGATGGATGAGAAATTTGAACAGCTTGCCACCCAAAACTGGCCCCTTTGAAAATTGCTGCATGTGAGAACTAGTGTCGAAGGGTGTCAAAGTTACAACCCATCTCCAGTTTTCAACAGATAGTTGCTTTTCGGGCAAAAACAGACAACTGGCTGCTGCAGAATGTCTCCACCATCACTTCTTATTAACGTAAGCAAATGCATCAATTAATGGCTTAGTTTAATCCCACAAACTATAACTGATGAGATAAAAAATGTTCTCATCTGTATTTTTCTCTGTGGCTGGTGTTGTACGGGTTGGGGGCAGAATTAGCTTGGATATTAAAAACTCTGTGTTCTTCTTTGAATATGTAGTGTCAAGGAGATCTTGTATGACTATGGGAATAACAGGCGAGGCTTCAATTAAACATCTTACCAGAGAGGCACTACCTCTGGTGATGCAGCACTCTCCCAGCACTGAACTGAAGCACCAGTTTATATTCTGTGTTCAACTCCTGGGACCATCATTTTAATCCATAAACTTCAGGCTTGGAGGTGAGTCTGAGCTAGGTTGACATTCCAAAACTAATATTATCAGAAGCTGGCTCTAAAGTCCAAGACTGTCTTGAGAGTGGTTATATCTTGAAAAAAAAACATTCCTTTTGTTACAAAGAAATTGGATTTTAAAAAATCAGCAAGCTGTGACAGGAGTAGATTGAAAATAGGAAAGAAGATTTGGTATAGTATGATTGATGAGTAACAAAAGTGAAAACAACCAAATCAACTGCACACTACACTGAAATACAAGTCAGTACCATCTGCTCAAGGCATCCACGCTGAAGGTGGCAGGCAAGAAACGCGATTAAAAATTGTTCATAAATTGCACCAGGCAAACGTCGAACTTGCTCTTGAACTAGTAAAATTATTATCACCATGGCTTCAAGATACTTAAAGGCCATTTGAGCTTCAGAATTTTGTAGGTTTACACTGATATTGTCAGGAAAATTTGTCTGAAATCGGCCCATTGAGTCAAAAAGAGTTCATAGAATCCCTACAGTGTGGAAACAGGCCCTTTGGCCCAACAAATCCACACTGACCCTCACAATATCCCACCCAGAACCATCCTCCTATAATCCACACATGGACAATTCACCTAGCCTGCACATCTTTGGACTGTGGGAGGAAACCCACCCACACACAGGGAGAATCTGTAAACTCCACACAGACAGTCACCCAAGGGTGGAATTGAACCCAGGTCCTTGGTACTGTGAGGTAGCAGTGCTAACCACTGAGCCACTGAGCCACTATGCCATCCCAAAGCAGTTGAAGCATTTCAGGTTGAAATGCAAATAATGGTTTCCGCACTTTACAGACTGGTTCTGAATAATTACGACTTGTGAGGTTTTCCAATAGAAGAGCCTATTGAACGCAGTTCAAATGAATCATCAAGACAATTCTTATCCCATTATACTTATTTGAAGTCCTCTGAAAATGCCCTTAACATATGCTTATTCTTATTAGATCCAAAGGGTACAAATACACACCTTCAGAGCATGCAAAGAAGACTGTCATTGCAAATCCAAGCCAGTTTATTTACAGAAATTTAAAAACTCTTCGAACTGACAGGGGTTTCAAATGCCTTGTCGTGGCAGGAAGGCTCTATCAGGAACCTTCTCAGGCTCTTGCTCCACACACAGACTTAAGCAATCAGGTAAGTATACAAGGATCAGTGAACAGACAAATATATTCAACCCAGCTCAAACAAATCATTGAACATCACAGAGACACTTTGATTAGAAGTGCTTATCTTTTTGGGAGATTTTCAGGAGTGTTAATAAAATTGCAACACATATTAATGAATGTGAAGGAAAATAAATAATGATATTCTGTAACTGTGTCTGATTGTCCTGCTTCATAAAACATTTTAAATTTAGTGATTGCACAAATGATTTTGAGCAGAGGTTTCAGCAAAATATTCAATTCAGAAAATCCACATAATTTTAAGCACAATTTGCACCCAGATTGCTGATTGTTCTGAATGTAGAAATTCTACTCCAGTGTGCTTGAACTAGTATATAAGGTTGATGTTGTTCTGTAATTAAGGGTGATACATTGTGTCTTATTATGCCTATTAGCAAGCTTTTGTTTATAAAGATGCACAGCACAGAAATAGATCCTTTGGTCCAACTCGTCTGCGCTGACCAGATATCCTAAATTAATCTACTCCCTTTTTCCAGCAGTTGGCCCATATCCCTCTTAAATGCTGCCTATTCATGGACCCATCAAGATGCCTTTTAAATGTTGTAAATGTACCCGCCTCCACCACTTCCTCTGGCAGCTCGTCGCATGTACACACCACCCTCTGCATGAAAAATTTGCCCCTTAGGTCCGTTTCAAATCTTTCCCCTCTCACCTTAAACTTATGCCCTCTAATTTTGGACTCCCCTACCCTGGGAAAATGACCTTGGCTATTCACCTTATCTATGCCCCTCAGGATTTTATAAATCTCTACAAGTTCACTCCCCAGCCTCCAACGCTCCAGGAAAAATCACCTCAGCCTATAGCTCAAAACTTCCAAGCCTGGCAAAATCCTTGTAAATCTTTTCTGAACTGTTTCAAGTTTAACAGTATCTTTCCTAGAGCAGGGAGATCAGAATTGAACACAGTATTCCAAAAGTAGCCTCACCAATGTCCTGTACAGCTGCAACATGACATCCCAACTTCTGTACTCAATATGTATTGACAAATATAGGCAAGCATAGCAAACATCTTCTTTGCTACCCTGTCTACCTGTGACTCTACTTTCAAGGACCTATGAACCTGCACCGTAAGGTCTCTTTGTTCGGCAACACTGCCAAGGGCCAGATCACTAATTGTATAAGCCCTGCCCCGATTTGCCTTGCCAAAATGCAACACCTCACATTTTGCTAAATTAACCTCTACCTGCCACTCCTTGGCCCATTGGCCCAACTGATCAAAGTCCCATTGAATTTTTAGATAACCTTCGCTGTCCTCTACACCACCAATTTTGGTGTTATCTGCAAACTTACTAACCATTCCTCCTACATTCACAACCAAATCATTTATATAATGACAGAAAGCAGAGGACCCAACACTGATCCTTGTGGCACACCGCTGGTCATAGGCCTCCTGTCCACCACCACATCCCTCTGTCTCCAACCTCCAAGCCATTTTTGCATCCATGCCAACCATTCAACCATGTGGAACCTTGTCGAATGCCTCGCTGAATCGTATATAAACAACATCCACCACTCTGCCTTCATCACTCTTCTTTGTCACTTCTTCAAAAAACTCAATTAAGTTAGTGAGACATGATTTCCCACGCACAAAGCCATGTTGACTATCCCTAAACAGCCCTTGCCTTTCTAAATACATGTCAATCCAATCTCTCAGAATCCCAACCAACAATTTATCGACCACTGATGTCAGCATTAACAGTTTTCTAATTTTACAGAATTATTCCAGTTTTAACCTGGACCCACTTAAATGTAAATATGTTTGAAAAATGTTCTTATCGATTAAGTCAAGTTAATTGATTTGGAGGGATAATCATTTGCAGGTGGAATTGTGCTGTCCAAACATGAACTGGGAGGTAGTAAGGACCACAAATGCTGGAAGCTTGAGTCAGTAGATGTGAAGCTGGAAAAGCACAGCAGGTCAGACAGCATCTGAAGTGTAGGAAACTCAATGTTTCAGGACAAAACCCTTCATTCTGCTGTGCTTTTCCAGCTTCACATCTATTGACATGAGCTGGGATGTGTCAGCCTATGTAATCAGGTGATTATGTGAATGGTAGAGACCCTGTCACCTTCCCAACTCACCTCAAATAAATCTGGAGTGGGGAATGTCAAAGAAAAGCTTCCTGCCAGGTAGTTTCATCCTACTACTCACTGCTGATTGAATACCAATGCCTGGCATCCAGGGGTAGGGGAGAATCCCCTATCAATAACACTCCAGGCAAACCCTGGTGAAAATGACTGTAGTCTGAATAGCAGGAGCTTCGTTGGTTCCATATACTTTGGCAGCTCATTCTCAACAGAGACGCCATCAGATGCATGGGACTCAAGCTGGCCCTGGTTATCTTCACCCCACTCACCTTCCCTTTTGACTCCAGCAGTGATTGAGTAGGCAAAACCTCATGCATTGGTCTCCACCCCTGGTAGAATTGCGAGTAGTGGCTTGCTGTTGGTCTCTGATTGGCTGGCACCTCTTTGAGGCAGAAAAGTCCATCTGAAGACAATGAGGACCCTGACTGCAACCATAATAGAACTACACCTGATTCCTATATTTTGCTACCCAAAGGACTTAGCATCTTTTGTCCGAGAACCCCAATAATCTCTGTCTTTCTGGATCTGTCAGGCAACATCACCACCAGTGTACCCGCCAAATCAATCAACATGTGGTGTGAAGTTACCTTAAGTTGAGCAGGGACAACTCTGATTTTAAAATGAATTTGCAAAATTCCACAATGATTTTCAGACCCAGGTTCATAGAAAGCACAGACCAAGTTTCTGTAATTAGTAGGAATTACAATTTATAACAAGTAATTGGACTCCAGCTACAATAAACAGTTAGAAATTGTCAGCGTATAACACTGCAAATTCCAGCAATTCTCCCCCTATAAATTCCCCTTTCTGCGTACACATAGAGGCAGACACGGGGGAAAAAGTAACATGATGGAGGGAAACTGAAAAGGTAATACAATAGTCCTTGGTCACAAGATCTGTTGAGTTGGTTCTTACTGATTAGAATGGTTCTACTTGGCTTTCATTTTCCAAATTATTCCACTAATTTGCAAGTGGCACAGGCTGGCTGGTTCACTTACAAAACGTTTCTGATGTATCAGTTAAAAAGTCACAACTTACAGCAACAGCTGAAAGAACAATAAGCTGATTTTTTTCAGTTTTCAAGTTGATTTCGACTGCAAAGAACAGAGACACTGCTCCTGAGCAATTGGAGACCTGGTCATTTCACTGTATCCTGTTCTGAGTGCCAAGCTATTCAGTTACCTGAAAATTAATCACATAGTTTTGGCAGGCAAAAGCCCTTTAATGTTAATGTCTAGTCACTAATCCATTTCTTATTGCTAACCAAAGTTGCAACTGAATATGGACCTCTTGGCTCAATTTTGTCTGCAACCGCTTCAATACGTAGATAGTAGGAAATGCCAATGCTGGAGAATCTGAGATAACAAGGTGTAGAGCTGGATGAACACAGCAGGCCAAGCAGCATCAGAAGGGTTTAGACCCGAAATGTCAGCTTTCCTGCTCCTTTGATGCTGCTTGGCCTGTTGTGTTCTTTCAGCTCTACACCTTGTTATCTCACTTCAATACGTACTTGTTCAAACAACTGTTTAAATGATACTTGCCATGAGTGTCATTTATTTAGTTTTCCAAAATATATAACCGTCCATGTTTTTTAAAACAATTCTCCTTTCGTTCAGTCTGCAATTTTTTTTTTTAAACAGGCACAGAAATAAAAAGGACATAGTCTTTCCATGATGTTCCACATTACCATTATGACATTAACCTCCATTGTATTGTGTGGCACTCTCACTGTGCCAAATGGGATAGATTTCATACAGATCTACCAACTGAAGACAGGGCATCCATGGTGATGTAGTGTCAGCTTGGTGAAGTGCCAACATAAGACTATACGTGTGCCATGTAGCTAACCCAATAAGTGATAGAGAGAGAGTTATGTGATTCCACAAGCAATGGATCAGGTCTAAACTCTGTAGTCCTGCCACATCCAGTTGTGGATTGTTGAAAATTCAAAAGATCGCTGAAGAAGGAGCGTCCACAAATATCTCTATCCTCAATGGTTGAAGAGCCAGTTGAGTACATCAGTGCAAAAGATAAGTCTGAAACATTTGCTACAATCTTCAGCCAGAACTGGGGAGGTGATAGCCTAGTAGTATTATTGCTGGACTATTAATCCAGAGACCCAGATAATGTTTTGGTGACCTGGGTTTGAATCTCACCACGGCAGATGATGGAACTTGAACTCAGTGTACAAAAAAAAACTGAATTAAGAGTCTAATGGTGATCATGAATCCATTGTCAATTATTGGGAAAAATACTCATCTGGTTCATCGATGTCCTTTAGGGAAGGAAATGCCATCCATATCTGGTCCAGCCTACATGTGACTCCAGACCCACAGCAATGTGATTTGACTCTTAACTGCCCTATGGCAATGAAAGATGGGCAATAAATGCTGGCCTAGCCAGTGACATCCTCATCCCGTGAATGAATAAAAAAAACAATGACCAGATGTTCCTCTTGACCCGCTACATCACAGATGCCAGCCTTCAATTTGATTTTATTGAAATCAATTTTGAAAAGTCTGGAATGAAGTGCTGGCCTAATGGTAACCACTTTCGATTGTTGTAAAATTTAATCTGGTCCTCTAATGCCCTTGAGGCAGGAAATCTGCAATCTTTACTTGGTCTGGCTTACATAAGATTCTAGAACCTCAGCAATGTGGTTGACTTTTAATTAATTTCTGGGCATTTAGGGGTGGGTAATAAAGCCTAGTCTAGGCAATAACACCCACATCCTATGAACAAATAAAAAAAAGTCTTGAAGTAAGGCAAACTTGGCTAATAGTAAGATGCAAATAAGATGTTCACTGCTGAATCAAGAGATTCAGTCTCACCCACACTCCTCCGGAGTGGACAATTCTAAAGATTCACAATCCTTCAGAACTGAAGAAGTGTCATATTCAATTTGAAACGTTCACATTGTTTTTTCTCCAAGAGGCTACTGGACCGGCTGAGTTTCTCTAGCACTTTCTGCCTTTAGCACAAAGTGATAGAGAGAGTAGAGTCTGATAGTGATCCTGAAAGTGACAGATGTTTTAGCCAGGCATTCAAGGAACTGTATAATCGATATGCCAGAAACTAATCACATTACTTCTAAAAACACTGCAAACCAATCTCACTTGATAAAGATATTAATACTGCATTAATCAGCTGGCATGCAATATTTTGCAATCAATGAGATATAATTATTTTGGATTAAGGAATGAATGTAATGATATAACAGGCATGATCCTGTTGAGGCAGCAAACATTTTGTCAGGCAGCTGGAGAGCCAGTGAAAGACCTGTGCTATCTCTGCACTGGAAGGCTTGCTGTATCACATGCCTGTCAGCCATTGACAAGGCTAGCTATAGGCTGTCAATTGCAGTTGAGACCCCAAGAGCGTAATGTTAAGGTTGGAGCTTGGTATGCTGGGTTTCAGGTCGTGGAGCGAGGGATGAAGAGGGGATGGGAGTAAAGGTCACAGAGTCATACAGCATGGAAACAGATCCTACGGTCCAACTACTCCACACCGACCATGTTCCCAAACTAAACTAGTTCCACCTGCCTGCATTTGGCCCATATCCCTCCAAACCTTTCCTATTCATGTACTTATCCAAATGTCTTTTAAATGTTGTAACTGCACCTACATCTACCACTGCCTCTGTCATTCCACACATGAACCACACTCTGCATAAAAAAATTACCCCCGTGTCGTTTTTAAAACTTTCTCCTTTCACCTTCATCCCTAGTTTGAACCTCCCCACCCTAGGGAAAAGACCCCTGCTATTCACCATGTTTATGCCCTTCATGATTTTATAAACCTCGATAAGGACACACCTTAACGTCTTGTGCTCCAGTGAAGAAAGTCCCAGCCTATCCAGCTTAATTTTATAACACAAACCCTCCATTCTTGGCAACATCCTGCTAAATCTTTTCTGAACATTTTCCAATTTAACAGTATCCTTCCTATAGCAGGGTGATCCGAACTATACACAGTACGGGATCAGTGAGATGGCTATTAGTGGGTGCCCCTCTACCCTATGTTCAGTACCTCAATCTGGCACTGGGTTTGATTGAGAAACCTTGAGGTGATAAGTTGCCTATAGTTGACCAGCTGGGCACTCCAGGTGGTGACAAGATTGCTGGCAGTTGGGTTATTCTTGGATGGGGCAACCTGAGGTCCTCAAATTGGCCATTTAAGATCCTCAGTTAGGGACTGGGCAGTGAGGTCCTCAGTGGGCTTTCCCACCGGAACTTAATTCCAGTGGATAAGGTGGCGAGGTTTGTACATAACATCATCACCCTAATTAACAGTCCTTCCCACCCTCAATTTTGCTGGAGCAGAAGATTTTGCCCATTATTTCGAAAATAATGTGCTGACCAAGATTCCAAACTCGGGTCATTCTCAGGACAGCACTGAGGGCATGTTAACTATTGGAAATGCTAACCACTGGATAAAATGTTAAACTAAAATCTCTTTCAGTTATTTACATAGATGGCACAACTGGGAAAAGAATACCATTGCCTGGGCCAACATTCATCCCTCAATTGCCAATTTTTCATCATATCGCTTGTTGTGAAACCTTATCACGTGTAGAATAGGAAGTGCATTTCCGTACATAAGAAGTCTGCATTTAAAAGCAAGTCATTTTGAGTGGTTCTGAAGGGTGTGATTAGATACTTCATAAACAAATGCAAGTACCATAAGAAAGAGGTAAATGTGTATTAGAAAACAAACAAAAAAAACAAATTCAAATTATTTCCTTTGCTAGGGTATGATTTTTGTTGATAAATGTTTGTTGTAACTGTCACATAATAACTAACACCTGAATGCCCACACCTGATTAATAATTAAGATGCTGCGTATGTATTCTAACTGAGTTTTACATTGCTGCTGTAGCTATTACCGTGCGTGCATTATTTATTCGGTTGGCTATCAGCAAGAAGGCAGGCAATTTTCTTGTCAAAATACATTTGAACGTGCAATTTTAAAGCAGGTTTTTAAAGATTGCCAAGCAGACTGGTGATTGCACCGGTGCTCATGTCCTGACAGACTAATATGTGCAGTGATTGGCCAAAAACCAAATTATTGGCAACACAAGTAATGAAGGTAAATTTGTTTTCAAGTCGGCAGTGAAAGTTTTTCCAATAAAGTTCAATCACACAACTACAGTTACCAAGCTCTCTGTGATTCAAAACTTTTCAATCAATCTGAATCATGTTTTTGAATTGTGCATTTCTTTGAAAATTGAAATTTTACGATGCCAAGATAAAACAGCTTTCTTAATCAGTCATTTTATTGACATTTTTATAAGAGACAGAAAATGAGAACCAACCATCATTTCATTCCACATCAAGGTATGTCTCTGTCAGAGTTGAGAACATTTCCACAGGGCGGGACTTTTTTTTACTGGAAAGAAGCTTTCTTGGTTCTGATACAATGCTGCTCACAGCTCTTCATCTTTGCTCAGCCCCATTATTTTCATCATTTGCCATTGAAACCACTTGCCTTGGCTCCATCACAAATTCATTTCAAGCCTTTGTCACCTTCCCTCTTTGATATTTCTGCTGCGTTTGATTAGACCAACCTCTTCTCCACTCCTGTCTTACGTGTATGTGTGCTGAGCTTGGGAGGTGGGTAGAAGATTAAGGGGAAAGTTGCAAGAGTGATGAGTGTAGGTAATGACCCACTGATTTAATATAGAGTCTAGTGGATGACTGCTGTTCAAATGTACCTTTCTAGATACAGTCTCCAGCCATCCTCATTGTTTTTACCCTGATGCATAAAGAAACTAATCACAGTATTCACTATTTCAAGTTTGTGAGTGTACCCACATGTGCCATTGTGCACCCCGAGATGTATGTTGTACAGGTGTAAGGCCATCAAACCTCCATGCCCTGGCAAATATATTGTTTTGCAATATTACACAAAAGTAGGTTTTCTGGTTTGAAATAGCCAAATCAGTTGTTCTGCATGTTTTCCGTTAGCTTTCTTCCATCAAGGTAAACACAGAGCAATGATTAGTTGGGGGACAGTTGCTTCATTTAGTGCACTTGTATTGGTGGTTGAAGACACCAATCTATAAGAGCCATTTTCTGACACAAGTGTAGCAAACCAAATTGGTTATCAGATGTCATTGTGAGTCATTGTTTTCACCGTTTGTGTCTGTTACCAAGCCATTGTGGCCACTGTACTGTGAAGTGAAGGAACTGAACCATTTGTAAATGGCCTCACCTTACCAAATAGTAACTTGTTCCGTTTGTAATAGGACCCATCATAAACAAAACTTTGAAAATGCAGATAAGATCACAAAGCAATATTATTGGTACGCATCCCACCAGAGTACAATATGACATACAGATTGATTTTTAGATGCATGGAGACACAAGACATTGAAGCTTTGAAAGAAGTGACTAGGACTGCTAAGCCAGTTCTCCATTGGACAAAGATGTATTTTCCTGCTTTCAGGGGCCATAACATAATGCAAATCAACATGAACGATATTTTAAATAATCTGCTATAGCTGTAACATTAATGAATCTTCTTACCAAAATCAAGATTCTTCACAGAATTCCTACAGCGCAGAAAGAGGCCATTCAGCCCAGCCTTTGGGGCAGCACGGTGGCTCGGTGGTTAGCACTGCTGCCTCACAGTACCAGGGACCCGGGTTTGATTCCAACCTTGGGCAATGGTCTGTGTGGAGTTTGCACATTCTCCCTGTATCAGCATGGGTTTTCTCCAGCTGCTTCGGTTTCCTCCCACAGTCCAAAGATGTGCAGGTGAGGTGGATTGGCCATGCTAAATTGTCCATAGTGGTCAGGAATATGTAGGTTACATGGAGTAGTCATAGGAAATGCAGGATTACAGGGAATAAAGTTGGGGGTTGATTCTCTTCAGAGGGTCAGTGCAGACTTGATGGGCCAAATGGCCTGCTGCTGCACTGTAGGGATTCTATGCTCTGTCTGAGGTCCTTCCTACTTATTAATGGTAGAGGTTAGACCACTGGTGAATCTGAACAAGACAGGGCACTTGTCTTACGTAACAAGAGGAAGTTTACTGTACAACAATGATAGGTACAAGTTACATTGACTACTTGGCTTAATTTCTTAAGATTATCAAGTCTTCTGATTCCATAGCATTCTCATGCATGATGGCCTGGATCTACACCCAAAGACTAGAAGACAACAGATTGATTAGAGCATAAATAACTTGAGCACTGACTCTTTCACAACCATTTCCTTACACAACAGTCATGAAAGACATTATCTACAATATAGTCATTTTTCTTTCTCTGCTCCAATGGAAATAATCACAGCACATCAAATCTCTCTTTGTAATTGCAATGTCTCATCCAGACAACATCTTAATTGTTAGCCAGCTAGCTTTCAATTCATTCAGTGATGCCTCTGCTGATAATCTCATTAGATACTTTTTCGTTATTTCAGGTTGGGATCCAGAGATTTAGTACTACAAATACGAGAACCTGATCCAGTGAAACAAAACCTCTTGACTATGTAATCCTTGAACTCTAAATTCATGGACCAAATCCAAATTCTCATTGCAATACAAGAGCTTTTTTAAAGACCTTTTGCAGTATTCACTAATGCCTTATAGCACAAACAATTAATTTTCTTTCCCTTTACTGGTTTAAGGGAACCTGGGTATCACTGGCCGGACCAATATTTGTTGTCTGTCCATAATTGTCCTGAACTGAATGACTTCCTACCACATTTTAGAGGACAGTTAAGTGTCAACCATATTGCTGTTGGCTCATCTACATTTTTTACATGTTGGTTTTCTGTCCTTAATTTATAGAGCTGTCGCTCTATTCATATATTGTTTGTTCTACTGGATGCTTTGAACATAATCATACCAAGGTTAAGTGGAATGACAACATGAATAAAACTATCTGCAAACTGGGACGTTTACGAAACCTATATAATCGAAATGTATGTATAATCACAGGAATATAATCCACTTGAGAACTAGCACATATAAAATAGAAACAATGCACTTTTTGGTTTCTAACCTGTGCCACAGTTTAATGATTAAGAATCTGCTAATTATTTGTAGTCACAGCAAATTTTAGTGAATGATATTCCTCTGTGTGCGACCATTAAACTCAAGTTCAAATGACTGCAAATTGTTACTCTTTCAATTACAGCTCCATTTTCAACCTGATTTTACAGTTCATTAAAATCAACTGACGTGTATATCAATGGAGTCTATCTAGTGAATTTTGAAATCTGATTGAATATACTTTTTTATAGGAGATATTTGCATTAAAACAAATTATCTGTAATTTTTTTTTCACTCAGGGGATTGGAATTCATCAATGAGGAAGTGAATTTCATTTTATACAGTCTTGGGAAATCTACGGGAATACCTTACTTAACTTTGTGCACTGAACCACAGGAACAATATAGTGTCCTTGGAGAGGGCAATGTGCTGATTCATCAGAATAATACAAAAATATGAAAAGGTAAAGTTGGCTCGTGTGGCATAGTGGTAGTGTCCCTACGTCTGGGAACTCCAAGTTCCAAGCCTAACTGCTCTGGAGGTGTGTCAGAACACGTCTGGGTAGGCTGATTAAAATATCTACAAATGGTTAAGTCAGGAGGATAGGAATTCCGACAGGAAAGGTCGGGTGCTACCAAAGGAAGTTTGGGACCTTCAGCATGGAAGAACCCTTGCTGATCTGCAAAATTGCACAGAAATTAACAATAAGGTCAGCCAATCTACCGGGTTGGCACAGAAACCCATCAACTGGATTGGGTTTGGTCAAGGGAGAGGCCTTTCATACCTGACCAATGTATGGGCAGGAGCCTCTATCTGAAATGGTCTCACCATCTCCACTGAGTAGAAGCCTCTCATTATAGAAGGGGTCACTCGGATGGTCGAAAAATGCTGGAAGGCTGCAAAAACAACCTCTAACTGTGTGCTGAATCACCGTACTCAACCCATTTCCCAAATATCGGTAACATCCTCTTCCTAACTCATCTGTGGAAAAATCCTCTGGCAGCAGGAATTCACTGGGGAGCTGCCTTCACCTTTATTCCCATGGCTGGGAAAAGTGGGGAAAATCCAAAACAAGTCAAGAACATTAAATATTGGAGTTGGGACGTTATGTTGCACTTGTACAGGACATTACTGAGACCACTTTTTGAATACTGTATGCAATCTGGTTGCTGTTCTATAGGAAGGCTGTTGCTAAAATTGACAGGGTGCTGAAAAGATTTACAGGGATGTTGCCGCGACTGGAGGTTTTGAGTTTTAGGGAGAGGATGAGTAGGCTGTGGCTTTTTACCTTGGAGTGTCAGAGGCTGCAAGGTGACCTTATAGAGGTTTATACAATCATCAGGGGCATGGATAGCCTGAATAGTCAAGGTCTTTTTTATAGGGTAGTGGAGTCCAAAACTAGACAGCATAGATTTAGATGAGAGGGGAAAGATTTAAAAAAGGACCTGAGAACTAACATTTTCATCCAGAGGATGGTGCATGTATGGGGGAACAAGCTGCCAGAGGAAGTGGTGGTGGTGGGTACAATTACAACATTTAAAAGGCATTTGGATGGTTATATGAAGAGGATGGGTTAAGAAGGATATGGGCCAAATTCTGGCAAATGGGACTAGGTCACATTGGAATGTCTTGTTGACATGGATGAATTGGACCGAAGGATCTGTTTCCGTGTTGTATGGCTCTAAGATAAACCTTAAAATTAGAGCTAGGCTTTAAATCGACTCAGTTCTTGTTAGGTTAACTGTTTGAATTTTGGAGCTGTGTGGATTCCTTTGCTAACTAGAATAGATTTGGAAGCAAAGCCAATAGAAGTGCCTGTTTAATAGAAGGCTTGTTGATGATAATGAGATTAGATGTCTGAATGTAAAATGAACGGAGCTCACAGATTTCTCTCAAATATGAAATTGCTGGAATAGACCTGTGATTAGCATCTGGCTTGAATTAGTCTATTATATTGCAGCAGTTTTATATGTTTGTTGATTAATCTTCCCACCTTCTCAATCGTCAATAACCAGGATACAGTTGGTTAGCCCCATTCACTTTGTCTGGGGACATTCATTTTATTGAGTGGAATCACTGAGGCTATTCCTTCAGATATCAGACCTCTAATGCTGCCTTGCCTCAAGTTTTCAATTCATTTAAACAAGTTTCTCTTTCACAGCTCAGTGTTTTTTTTTTAATTGGCTTTTTAAGTCAAATCAGGCATTGGCTAAGAGGATATTGTGCCAAAACTACAGTTAGTGCTGCTGTCTGTGGCTGCCATGGAGTGCCACTCTCATCCTTACACATCACAATTATTTGTCTGTAATGATTCTGAAACTGTCACCACGCCACCCAAGGCACATGACATAAACAACGTGTTTATTTGAAATGTGAGAGTGGCAGGTGGCTCAGTGGTTAACACCGTTGCCTCATGGTGCCAGCGACCTGGGCTTGATTCCAGCTTTGGATGACTGTCTGTGTGGAGTTTGCGCATTCTCCCAGTGTCTGCGTGGGTTTCCTCCGGGTGCTCCGGTTTCCTCCCACAGTCCAAACATGTACAGGCTAGGTGGATTAGCCGTGGAAATGCAGATTTACAGGGTTAGGGTAGGAGGTGGGTTTAGGTGGGGTTCTCTTCAGAGGGATGGTGTGAACTCAACAGGCTGAATGGCCTGCTTCCTCACTGTGGGGATTCTATTATTTTAGAGGCTCCATTGTGGTTAGTTTGTGGTGATTGAAAAGATTCATTTAGCAATCAGGGCATATAATATGATATATCATAATGTAGTTCATCCTGCCACAATATACACAAACAAAACAAAACCGTCAGAGCTAACAATGTGATCCCAGTTTGATTGGGGAGCTTAATCATTGCTAAGTTCTTCATTATCAACATCCTGGGGATTCCATTGCTTGGAAACTGAACTCGACTAGCCATAGAGTTCTCGTGGTGCAGTGGTAGTGTCCCTGCTTCTGGACTAGGAGGTCTGGGTTCAAGTCCCAGCTGCTTCACTGAGCAGGTTGACTTTCTTAAAAAAAAATCTACAAACAGTATGGCTACAAGAGCAGGTAACAGGTAGGAATCCTGCAGTGGGTAACTCACCTCCTGATTCCCCAAATTGTTCAGCATCCATAAGGCATAAATCAGGAAGATGATGGAATACTCCCCATATGCCTGGAAATGTGAAGCTTCAACAACATTAAGAAGGTTGACATTGTCCAGTCCAAAACAATCTGTTTGATTGGCACCACATCCACAAAAATTAATTCCCTTCACCAGCAATGCTCTCAGTAGCAGCTACAAGATACACTTCAGAAATTCACCAGAGTCCTTAGAGAACATCTTCCATATCTATGACCATTACCATCTGGAAGGACAAAGGTGGCAAATACATAGGAATACCACCAACTGCAAGTTCCCCTCCAAAACCGTCCTGACTTGGGAATATATCACCATTCCTTTAATGTCAATTGGTCAAAATTATGGAATACACTCCCTTATGACGGTGGGTTGTACACACACCAAATGTACTACAGCAGTTCAATAAGGTAGCTTATCGCCATCTTCTCAAGGCCAACTAGGGATAGGCAAAAAATGCTGCCCACCAACGACACCACTTCCCATGAATGAAATAAACTCTTACATCAAGGACTTTAAGCTCTGCATGGGCTGGGTTTTCAGAGTTTTGGTGGTATGAGGTAGGCAGAATTTAAATTGAGTCCTCCACTCATTCTTTCCACTGTCTCCACTCAGCTTATCTCATCTCATTAAGTTTTGGTGAATCAATGAGTGTTCATCCAGTGGGAAGTGAGTGAATTAAAGCTGCAAAGGTGGAGGTCCATTTAAAGTCAGGATTGTAGGCCAGTGCAGTGAAAGGATAATCCTGCAAACAGGAATTCCACAGAGATAGTAGGAACTGCAGATGCTGGAGAATCCGAGACAACAAGGTGCAGGGCTGGATGAACACAGCAGGCCAAGCAGCATC
>NC_063333.1:24030463-24065984 GCF_021869965.1 Rhincodon typus
GATGCTGCTTGGCCTGCTGTGTTCATCCAGCCCTGCACCTTGTTGTCAGGAATTCCACAGAGACTGGTATCCCATTACCAAGTCACCCTTTGCTTGCACATGGAAAGTCCTTGACACTGAGCCAGCTCCCTCAGAGTCAGCTCTCAGAGTGAACAAGATTTTTGACACTCCTCTTTTTTTGTCTGTCAGCCAGAGTTTCCTGATTGGACCTGATTAACAGCCTCAATCAACGAACTCATATTCCATGACATCCACTTGGCTGACTTTGTTACAATCACTACAGCTGTTACCTTAACCAGCAGGTTCTACTTCAACCTTCAGCCATGGCTTTGGTGCCAGGCCTTTCCTTCTGCCCTTGTGCTGCCTTGTCATTATAACCAAATGCTACTCAACTTTTACTGGCCTTTTGCTATTGATGTGCTCATAAACCACCATATCCCCCACTATACTGTTGCAAAAGACATTTAGTAGCTGAAAGGGTTACTGTAATCATTAGATAAGATTTGCCAAAAGAATATAGAGGACTGTTTCTGGGAGGAGCTAACAAGTGCTGTATCAGTTGCTTGCCCAACCTGGAATATTTCAGTAGCAATAATGTGTACTCACCCTGAAGGTGAGCCTGATGTCTCATAAGAAACTATCATGCATCTTAGATGTAATGTAACTTGTTAAAAATAATATACAATGAACATATTCTACTAATTAAAACGGCATCTATCTTGTGCTAAAGATGTTGTGTGGGCATCCTTACCCACTTGGCATCAGAAATGTTGACTAGTACCTATAAGAAGGATTAGTGACAGTGACATGATACAATATTGCAATAGTTGCCATCAGTAAGATCTAAGAATAAAATATCTGTTATGACCATCATTTAGGATGTCATGGTGGTTCAGTGGTTAGCACTGCTGCTCACAGTGCCAGGGACCGGGGTTCAATTCCATCTCGGATGACTGTCTGTGTGGAGTTTTTGCATTCTTCTTGTGTCTGCATGGGTTTCCTCCGGATCCTCTGGTTTCCTCCCATAGTCCAAAAATGCGCAGGCTATGTGGATCAGCATGCTAAATTGTCCATGGTGTCCAGGGATGTGCAGGCTAGGTGTATCAGCGATGGCAAATGCAGAGTTACAGGCATAGGGTGTGTGCATGTGTCTGGGTGGGATGCTTTTCAGAGGATCGGTGTGGACTAGATGGGCTGAATGGCCTTCTTCCACACCGTAGGGTTTCTATGATCATGCTGGATGTTCAATGAAGGGTAAAAGATTCATGCTAAGAGTAGCACCACTCATCCCTAAAAATGAAATATCAACCTGGTGAAGCTGCAAACCAGGACAACCTGGATGCCAAGCCATAGAACAAGCGTTAAACAGGCAGAGCTAAGTGATCCCATACATAATGGATTAGATCTAAGCTCTGCAGTCCTGCCACACCCAGCTGTGAATGGTGGTGAACAATTAAACAACTAATCAGGAGGAGGAGGCTTGACAAACATCCTTCCTTCATGATAGGGGAGCCCAGAAAATCAGTGCAAAGAGAAGGCTGAAGCATTTATAACAATCTTTATCTCAGCCTCCTCCTGAGATCCTCAACATCACAGATGTGAGCGTTCAGCCAATTTAATTCACTTCACATATTATCAAAATGTAGCTGAAAGCATTGAATGCTGTGAAGGCTTTGGGCCCTGGCAACATAGCAACAAACTAAAGACTTGTACTCTAAACTCACAATGTCCCCAGCCAAGAAATCTCAGTGCAGCTACGAGGCTGGAATCTACTTGGCAATGAAGAAAATTGCCCAGGTATGTCCTACATACAAAAAAATGGACAAATCTGTCACAACCAATTACTGCCCCATCAATCCATGATCACTCATCAGGAAATTGATTAAAGAGCCATCAACTCTACGATCAATTCAAGGTTAAGTTTAGATTCTGTTAAGCCCACTCAACTCCTGATCTCATTATGGCTTTGGTTGAAACATGGACAAAAGATTTGAAGTCCAGCGGTTAGTTGAGAGTAACTGCCCTTGATATCAAGTCAGCATTTGATCAAGCATGGAATCTTATCATTGGAGTCAATGGGAATCAATGAGAAAACTGTGTTGTTTAGAGTCATACCTAGCACAAGGGAAGCTGGTTTTTGTTGCTGGAGGTCAATCATCTCAGTCCTGGGAAATACCTGCAGGAGTTGCTTAGGGTAGTGTTAAGTTCTTAATTGTCTTCAATGTGTTATGAGCTTGCAGGACTATTGTCTTGTTCATACTGTATCTTCATAAAATATAGGGGCAGAATCAGGCCATTCAGTCTATTGAGTCTGCTCTGCCATTCGACCATTGCTGACATGTTTCTCAACCCCATTCTCCTGCCTTCTCCCCAAAACCCTTGATCCTTTATTGTCAAGAACCTATCTCTGTTTTCAATGAATTGGCTATATGATTAATGCCCACAGTGAATGCCTCGTGGTAAGACGTCACATGACTATGGCAAGCCAAGACGCATTTTATTAAAGTGCTGCTATTCTATTCTATTCTTATTTTAAGCAACTGAACTGAAAAGCTGAGTAATCTTTGCAATGGTGGGTGATGGTGAGTTCCTCATTGACCACACTTATTCAATTCAATTTCATTACTTGATATTATGGGAACCTACTCATGTATTTTGGATTTCCATTATAACCATTGAACGTATGTGTCCTTAATTTTATTTTCATTTGTTCATGGGATGAGGGCATTGATGGTAGCTATTGTTGTCATCCCTAATTTCCATTGCACTCAGAGGTTTTTAGGCCATTACTGATAGCAATTAACAATCCCAAAATCACCTAATTCACAGGATTACAGCATTGTAACAGTGCAGAAGGAGGCTAATTCAGTCAATTGTATCTGCTCTGAATGTCTGAGCATAATAACATGCTTCCAATTTCTGACTTTTTCCTACAATCCTGTACATTGTAACATTGTTATAAGTCTGGAGTCACATGTCGGTCATATCAAGTAAAAATAGCAGACTTCCTTCCCTAAAGGAAGAACAGTGATGAAACAAATGTTAATAAGAATCACTCAGAGATAGTAACAACTGAAGATGCTGGAGTCAGAGATGACACAGTGTGGGGCGGGAGGAACACAGCAAGCCAGGCGGCATCAGAGGAGCAGGAAAGCTGACGTTTCAGGAAGGGTGCCTCTCCAGCTCCACATTGTATCATCTCTTAATAAAAATCGCTGGTTGTTGTCTTGGTCACCTTTATTGATAATAGCTTTGTATTCCCTATTTTGATTAATTGAATATAAATCCCACAAAAGCATTGGTCTGGACCTCTCAATTATTAGTTAATTTACGTGACAATGACATCTTTGTCTCGCTCTTAATTTTATATTTAAGGTTTAAGATAAATCACGCTTAGTCACTTAAATAATCAGCTTACACCTGAACATTACAGAAACATACATCATGTTATAATTAAATTAGAAGGATATGCGAACTGGGAGTGAAATGAGAAGAGATGTGGGATGTATACCAACGTTGGCTAGTTGAGCTGAGTAACCTAATTGTGTGCTGTCATGCATTGATGCCTTCCTGAAAACAGGAACACAGTTCTAAATTAAATGTTACAAAGATACTTGACCAGTTGTCCAGATAAATCATAGAGTCAGAGATTGAGAGCATGGAAGAAAGCCATTCGGCCCATCATGTCTGCACCGGTCAAAAACGACCACCTAAGTATTCTAGTCCCATTTTCAGCACTTGCTTCATAGCCTCTCATGACTTGGCATTGCAAGTGCACATTTAAATACTTTATAAATGTTATGAGGGTTCTGTCTCTACCACCCATGGTGGTTCGGGGCCCATGGTGTCAAGGGAAAGGTATTACATGGATAGAAGATTGGCTGACTGGCAGAAGGCAGTTTGTGTCATGTACAAACTTAGCAACAATACCCTCAGTTCCATCATCCAGATTGTTTAAACATAATGCGAATTGTTATGGTCCCATTGGAATAGAAAAGATGAAGCTTGCACACAGGAGATTGGTTCCCTGCTGGCAACGGTGGCAAGGTAAAGCGGTTTAAGGGAACTATTTTAACTCCCCCTCCCACACCCTGGGTGACATGTCCATCCTGGGCCTCCTCCAGTGTCACAATGAAGCCACCCGGAAACTGGAGGAGCAGCACCTCATATTCTGCCACAGGAGCCTACAGCCCAGTTGTCTCAATGTGGACTTTACCAGTTTCAAAATCTCCCCACTCCTGCCCTCATCCCATGTCCAACCTTCCCTTTCATGCCCGCCTCCTTGACCTGACACAACCTTTCCATCTTCTCTCCTACCTATCTGTCCCTCCCACCTCACTGACCAATCCCCATCACTCCCTACCTGAACTCACCTATCACAATTCCACCTACCTTCCCCACCCCACCCCCCTCTCTCTATTTATTTCTGAGCTCCCTTCCCCCTCCCCCATTTGTGAAGTCCCGACCTGAAATGTCAACTTTCCTGCTCTTCTAATGTTGCCTGGCCTGCTGTGTTCCTCCAGCTCCACACTGTGTTATCTCTGACTACAGCATCTGCAGTTCTTACTATCTCCTTAAGGGTGCACATTGACCCTTCTTTGCAAATATCCTTAAGTTTGAAATTGATATCAGCAAAGATAATCATGTACTTGGAAGAATCTTGAGATGAAAGGGGTAGCAAGTTATTCTGGCCTCATCTTGGTGCTCTAGTTTAGAATTACTGTGTGATATCTCAGAACTCAATTTTCAAAAAGAGTTTAGGTGAACACAGAAGGAAGTTCAGAAAATCCCAATGTTGGATGGACTGGATGGACCAAACAGAGTTTCCTAATTTTTATTGTGCCTTTGTATCTTAAGCTTTAAATGTCTATGCTTATAATGTGTATTACCTTTGAAAATTCATTAGTTTGCCATTGTGCAACTTAGTCCCACCATTGTCTTCATCACTCAAAATTCTTGGAAATTTGCACTGCAGTGGGGTAGAAATTTCAAGGGGTAAGCGGGTACAACAATATACCAATTTCTGGGTACAAAGTCCTGTGTTTGATATATGGCAGCACTCTGTTGAGTTGTGCTGCTTTCAGGCTTCCTGACAGCAACTTAAAAGCAGCACTGACCTTGAGTATAAAATGTAATCTGACATTCTGATATCACGCTGGTATCTTGCACTGTTAAAGTCGGTGACTTTTCAATGAGACGTTAAATTGAGACTCCGTCTGACTTCTATGTGGTACTGTTTCCAAGCCTGAATTTATTCCTCAAGCAGCACTTAGAACAAATGTGCGTCTGTTTGTTGGAGTTCACTACGTGAACATTTGTTGCTGCATTTCTGACAGAACGACAGTGACAATGTTTCGGAAGCGTTGCCTATGAAGCACTTTAGGATATTGTGTAAATATAAATCTTCTATTTATGCAAGTTAGCTAAACAAAAGATGAATCCAAAGATACTGGTGAGAATAGGAAAAGATGTAATAAAGATCCCAGAAATCATATTCCATGGTTTTACTGACAATGATTGCACATCAGAGGATGCGAGACTGGGTATTATAATATTTATTTTCAAAAGCATGAAATAGAATTACCCCAGGTTATAACTGGGTGGTTCATTTGACGTCTGTGTTGGGGAACATTTTGGAATATTTATTTACGAATGAAATTACTAAATATCTTAGTGCAAAAATAATCAGGAACGACCCATATAAATTTCACGAAAGAAGATTTTACTTGATAATGTTTTTAGTGGAAATGGCAAAATATATTGGTTTTGTAGAATTCCAGCTCAGGCTTGATGGGCTGAATGATGTCCTTCCATGCTGTAACCAGTATCTGACTCTATAATGGGAAAATTGTAGTGGATGTGGTGGGCATTGTCTTCCAAATGGCTTTTGACAAAGTGGCACATAGTAATCCATTAGAGAACACAAGGAGTTAAAGGATATTTATATCCATATTTATATAATCATCATTTAAATAAATTATTTGGATGTGAATCTAGGAGGTATGGCTAGTAAGTTTGCAGATGACACCAAAATTGGAGGTGTAGTGGACAGCGAAGACAGTTACCTCAGAGTACAACTGGACTGTGATCAAATGGGCCAAAAGGCCGAGGGGTGGCAGTTCGAGTTTAGTTTAGATAAATGTGAGATGCTGCATTTTGGAAAGGCAAATTCAAGGCAGAACTTATACGCTTAATGCTAAGGTCCTGGGGAGTGTTGTTGAACAAAGAGACCTTGCAGTGCAGCTTCATAGTTCCTTGAAAGTGGAGGCGCAGATAACAGGTTGGTGAAGAAGGCATTTGTTATGCTTGCCTTGATAGGTCAGTGCATTGAGTATAGGAGTTGGGAGGTCATGTTGCAGCTGTACAGGACTTTGGTTAGGCCACTTTTAGAATATTGCATTCAATTCTGGTCTCCAAGCTATAGGAAGGATGTTGTGAAACTAGAAAGGGTTCAGAAAAGATTTACGAGGATGTTGCCAGGATTGGATGGTTTGAGTTATAGGGAGGGGCTGAATAGGCTGTGGCTATTTCCCTTGGAGTGTTGGAGGCTGAGGGGTGACCTTATAGAGGTTTCTAAAATCATGAGGAATATGGGTAGCGTGAACAGCCATGGTCTTTTGCCGGGGGTGGGTGAGCCCAAAACTGGAGAGCATAGGTTTAAGGTGAGAGGAGAAAGATATAAAAGGGAAATGAGGGGCAACCTTTTTCACACAGAGGGTGCTGTGTGTATAGAATGAGCTGCCAGAGAATGTGCTGAAGGCTGGTACAATTATAACATTTTAAAGGCATTTGGATGGGTATTTGAGGTTATAGAGGGATATGGGCCAAATGTTGGTAAATGGGACTAGATTAATTTAGGATATCTGTTCAGCATGGATGAGTTGGACCAAAAGGTGTGTTTCTGTACTGTAGAGCTCTATGACTCTACGACTCTATGATACAGTGTTGAAAATAAGATAAAAAGTGATTTGAAGGAAGAAATAACAAAGTCAAATGAAGTGATTTGAAGTATAGTGGTATCACATGGTTGCTATCCTGGAACTACTTCTGTTGACAGTTTGCATCAATGATTTGGGGATAACGCAAGAGGAAGATTGTCAAAATCTGCACACCAGAGGAGGATGGTTAAATAATAGCTAGGAGTAAGGCGAGGTGCAAGAGAATATGAATAATATAATAGATTAGATAGAAAGGTGACAGTTGGAATTCAGTGCCAGCAAAAGGGAGATGGCACATGCTGGGACAAAATATACAGGAGGTTAGCTGCTGGACTGGAGATAGTTTAAAGAGAGTGCTCCTGCTTACCATCCCACTCCTGCCAGAATTCTACTGGCCATAATCTTAACTGCTTAATGCAATAAGACAACTGAAAGCTATCATGTTTTTTCCCTCTCAGAGGTTTGAGAGTCTTTGGGATGCCCTTCCTCAAATGACAAATGCAGAATCCTTAACTACTTTTAAGGCCGAGGTAGATAAATTCTTAATTACCAAAGATTATCAGGGAAATGCAGGAACGTAGAGTTGAGGAAAAAATCAGATCGGGGTGATCATATTGAATGGCAGAGTAGGCTCAAAAAGCCAAGTAGCCTACTTTTTCTTGTTCCTGTGTTTGGAAAAGCAAACCAGAGTCACATAAATGTATGCAAGTTGGGTCTGATTAAGCAAGGCTTGAGCAAAGAAACTGCTAAGACTCTCTCACAGGGTGAAAGAAATTTGGCAGCCATCGGAAGGACCAGAAGGGTCTCCAAGGTATTGGAAGTGATGCCCACATCCGTCCTCCCATCATCCCAGATCTTCCCGCCTCTGAGGGATTCTTCAAACCTCCCTTATCATGACTTACCTCCTATTCGATGGGCTTAATTTTGTTGCCAGGAAGATGTAATGGTCGATCTATGTAAAATAGTTAAATTATGAAGCACAGTTTTTAGTTGCATATTGTAGGAAGGAGTACACAGCTTAACAATGCTTCACTTTAAAGAGGGAAATCTTCCATCCCCACCCGGTCTGGTCTACATATGACTTCAGACTCAAAGCAATGTGGTTGACTCTTAACTGCCCTCTGGCAATTAGGAATGGGCAATAAATGCTGACATGGCCAGTGATGTCCATGACCTGTAAATAAATAAAAAATGCTGCTTGGTAAGTGTAGAGAAATGGGGTTAACATTAACGACATGGAAAATGATATAAGGATGATGCCAACAGCCAACAGACAAAAGAGGCCCATCATTTCAAACATTTTGAAATTAAGTCCTACTTTCAAGATTAACTTCTCAGCACTTGTGAAGCTTGGGGTATTTATTTCACATCTGTTTAAAAGCCCCATTCACCAGACGACTCTGTTCAGTGTATGCCTGCCGTGAATAGTGGCCTTTGTTGAACTCTGTTGCACAAGAGAGAGGGGAGGTGGTGAATCAAATTTTGCAAAGAGAATCAGGACTGGCAAGGACAGGATGGGCCTGGTGGGCTTGGACATAGGCACAGGCAATGGAAAAGGTTTCTGAAGGATAGCAGAGGGTGTGGTCAGGCACAGATGAGTGGAAGAGGTGCTGAGGGAGGACAGAAAGGGACACGGAACGTGGCGGAGGTTGTGAGGGCTTTGAGAGAATGCACAGTGTGGGTTCGCGCACGTCCAGTGGAAAGAGACTGGCATCTAGGGTGTGGGGGAAGAGGGGATGGGTGCAGCAGGTAAATCCAATGATGGACTAATGGGCTGGGTCAGTACGGCCTGTCTGTGGATCATATGGGTCAAACTAAGGAAGCTGGCTGGCAGAGGGAACACTCGTGACTGCAGGCTGCAGGGTTGGGGATTGTGTGTTTGACTTGGTTAAGAAGGGAGAAGGCCAGTTTGATGTAGGGATAACTGGAAAGTGTCTCAGGGTGGGCCACAGGACCTAATGGAAATTCCACTGATAAGACAGGGAGGAATTTGCCAAATGGCAGAACGAACCGAGATAGGTGTGGGACTTATTGCTGTGGTGTTGAGGCTTCTTGCCCAAGATTAAATTCCACTCATTTGTACCAAACTGCTACAACAAAAAAGGATGGCCATCTTTCAAAGACAAATCAGAATGGGTAATAAATGCTGCCGTGGTTACTGAAGCACATATCCTGTGAATGACAAGCTGGGTCAGCTTTCTAATGTGTAATTCTGATGATTTTTGCCTTGTTTGCTTGTCATTGTTATTGCCTTGCTGGATGATAACATTAGATGTCAAATAATATGTTTACAATAATATAAATGTATACTGCGGTAGTTGAAAAAGACAGCTCATCACCACCTTCTCAAGGGCAATTAGGAATGGGCATTAAATGCTGGGACAGCCAGTGATGCTCACATCCCACAAGTGAATACAAAAAGTGTTATCAGATGATATGCTTTTTATCAGATATCAGATAACATATTTGGCCCTCAGCAAGCCATGAAAGCTCTAAGTGCTGCACAAGGAGTTGAGTGAAAGTTTCTGATTTAACCTTTATGAAATGACAAGAGCCCGGTGGTTTTGAAAGATTGTGTAATGAAGAAAATCCTGTTAAGCCTATAAAGTTCCTGTTATTTACTCACAGCATATAACACCTGATCCCAGGCAAGCTGTGGCTGATGTTAGAACACAGTTTTAAGCCCCTGGAGGTGAATGGACTCTTCCTAAAAATCAGACTGCTTCCAGGAACAAAAATAATGTTCATCCCTGACAATGCTCCAGCAGTGCTGCCTATTTATTTTGGATAAACTAAACTGATCACCAGTCATTCATGTTAAGAAAATTGTTTCAGGAAACACTAACATGAGAGATTGTTAAGAGATTTTAAATTTGTGTACTGTCCCACAACAGGGTCACATGTTGCCTCACATTTGCAGTCAAAGCAATAAACACAAAAGTTGGAAGGTTTAACATTTGGTTCCCTGCTACATGTTAGCTTTGATCTGTTTGCAACACATTTGCCTTTAACACGTTAGGCTCAAGCCATACTTTAAAAAATGAACACGGAACATAGATTGGCAATCTAATGCAACTCCCTGAGATAGATGCATCATTTTATTTTTGAATGAAAGGACCTCATTACTCGGCCAAACACCGCTGCATGGTGGAATACACAGCTTAGAGGGAGCACTGGTCAAGAAAGTTAGAAATTGCCAACCCCTAATTTTCCACTTGATTTAACGGAAGTGAAATAGAAAGGTTTTAGATCTGTAATTCCCAATCAGCATTCCCTGCAGAGCTGTTCTGCACAAGGAACACTTGATTGGCTAATTAGACCTAAGAGGTTAAAATAAGTTAGTGTCTGCTAGATCATGTGGGATGTTAAAGGTTCCATGGGCTGAATTTTTTTTTGGCTGAGCATGAGTCTTGTTGAGTTTTTTTGGAGGGATTCTTGCTGCAAAGCCTAGCAAGACTTGTCATTGTATTTTACCAAACACGCCTCATTAACTAAGATAACACTGTGGAGCTGGAGGAACACAGCAGGCCAGGCAGCATCAGAGGAGCAGGAAAATTGACGGTTCATGTCGGGACCCTAACTACCCACATTAACTACCCACTGAATGTTGATCTTCTGGTGTATCTCACATCCAATTCTTGCCCCATCTTACCACACACCATTTCCAGAACACCAATTCACCACTCAGCGAAAGACTGGCTTCCTTTCTGTTCATGCCATCTTTACCACCACATTGTGCACGTGGAGAAGCACTGTCAGTCTTGCATCACCTTGTATGTTTTCTGACATTTGCCCAGATATGGCAGGCAGAAGGAAATTGATGCCCTGCTTTGTGGGCAGGGACTTGAATGTCCTGCTGAATGGGGAGGTGTAAACGTGGGATTTTCCCTTCCCTCAAGATCCAGAATTGGAAGCCATGACACAGGACCATACCAACTTGGCCCAAGGTTTCCACCTGGGTTTGAACAAACTGAGCCTGCTGGTGGAATACCCTGCACTGTCAGAAAAGGGGCTATGTCCTTCTCAATTCTGTCAGTGTAAGTGCCACCATTTTCCCTCAATATCTCGCACTCACTCCAACTCTGCTACCGTACTCACTTCCCACCATGCTTCACCACTCTCACGTATGCTGTTTGGCACACAAGCAGAGGGAAGGGAAAGGCGGCAGCGGCAGTGGTCAGTGGTGAAAGATGGCAGCAGTTGTGGCCAGTCACGAAGGATAACAGCAGCGGCAAAGCGGCAGTCAGGGCGAAAGCCTTGCGAACAGCAGTGAAGCCTGGCGTGTCTGATGGAGATCAGCTGCAGCAAAGGCCATTGGTGAATATAGGTCAGTCTTAGCCCAGCAGGGGAAAGCATACCCACCACAGGAGAGAGTGAGCCCTGTTGGGAAAGTCCAGCTTGGAGCATCTGCAGGCCTCTGCCTTAAGAAAGGACCGTAATATTTGAGATAACGAGGTGTGGAGCTGAAGGAACACAGCAAGCCAGGCAGCATCAGAGGAGCAGGAGAGCTGACGTTTCAGCTCTGGACCCTGACTTTTTAATTTTATTTCTTCATTTTTCCATTTTAATACTAAGTAGACTGTGGTGCTTAACTTTTTAAACTTATTTCTTTATTTTTCTACTTCTCTAACTAAGATTTTGTGCCTAGACATTTTGTACCTACAATGGCACCATGTGTGCTTTATTACCGTACTCTTGTATCCCGGACTTGAGTATGTGATAATAAAAATCTAAACCTAATCAAAGCAGGGCATCAACTTCTTCCTGCCTGCTATATCTGGGGCAAATGTCAGAACTGCCTGCAGCATTTTTTCTCGCTTTCTTTTCCCTATCCCAGCGTCTGACAGCACTAACCCCACATGCTCTCTTCATGACTTATTCACTTGCTTTGGACACCTCTCTACCTGCTCTGACAGGTTTTCATCCCCTGTAATATCTATCTTTCATTCCATGAGGAAAATAGCCCACAATAGAGCTGCAAGACAGGCAGTGGGTTCCCTGACATTTGGTTTAGTGTCATATCGTAATACAGTATGGAAACAGGCCCTTCAGCCCAAAGTGGTCCATGCTGACCATGGTGCCCACTCAGCTAGTTCCAATTGCCCGCATTTGGTCCACATCCCTCTAAACCCTTCCCATCCATGTACCCATCCAAATGTTTTCTAAATGGTGCTGTTGTACTGGCCTCAACCACTTTCTCTGGCAGCCCATTCCATATAAACTCTCTGCGTGAAGAAGTTGTCCCTCAGGTCCTTCTGAAATCTATCCCCTCTCACCTTAAACCTATGCCCTTTAGTCTTCAATTCCCCATTCCTGGGAAAAAGAGTATATGCATTCATCCTATCGATGCCCCTCATGATGTTCTGCACTTCAATAAGGTGACCCTTCAATCTCCTACATTCCATGGAATTAAGTCCTATCCCTATAACTCAAGCCTACTAGTCCTGGCAACATCCTCGTAAATCTTCTTTGCACACCAATCCTGTTTAACTATGTCTTTCCTATAACAGGGAGACCAAAACTGTACACAATACTCCAAGTGCGGCCTCACCAATGACTTATACAACTGTAACATAACATCCCAACTCCTATACTCAATGCCTCAACCGATGAAGACCAGCATGCTAAATGCCTACTTCACCACCCTGTCCACCTGTGATACCGCTTTTGATGAACAATGTACTTGTACTCCTAGGTCCCTCTGTTCCATAACACTCCTCAGGACCTTTTCCCTTATGTGGAAATCATCCTGATTCCGACTGTCCCAACCAATTGACTGACCGTGAATGACTGATATTGGAAGTTGACCTTGACCTACTGTGCCAGTACCCACTGAGCAAAGGCTAACCCCTCAACTAGACTGAGGTGTGCTAATTACCATGACAACCTTCCTGCCTTTCTGTTTGCACTATCTGCCAAGACCAAAGTCATGTAGGCTGGGTATCTCTGGCTGAAGGGGAAGAGCACACAAATGCAAAGCATGTCAATGCAAGGCAGGGCTGCTGTGAATATCCAGGTAGGCTCAGAGTGAATGAGTGTTAGGATAGTGAATGAATTGCTGATTGTTACATGGAACAGACTTCAAACAGATCTAGCAAGTCATGACTGGTCATCTATGAAGCGCTGTGGGCTATTAACAACAGCTGGATTGTACTCCAGTACAATGTGTAACCTCATGGTCCAGCATATTCCCCACTCAATCATTACTATCAAACCAGGGGATCAACTTGGTTCAATGGAGAGTGCAGGAGGGCACAAAATGTGGTGTCAAGCTGGTGAAGCTGCCAAACAGGACTACTTGCACGCCAAAGAGCATATGCAGCGAGTGATAGACAGAGCTAAGTGATCCCACAACCAACGGATTAGATCTAAGCTCTGCAGTCCTGCCACATCCAGTCATGAATGGTGGTGGATAATTAAGCAAATCACTGGAGAAGGAGATTCCAGAAATATTTGCATCTTCAATAATGAGTGAGCTGGCTCATCAGTGCAAAAGACAACATTCACAACAAATTTCAGCCAGAATTGTTGAATGGATGATCCATCTTGGCCTCCTCCTGAAGGCCCCAGCACTGAACCACCTGATATCAAGAAACGGTTGGAGGCACTGGATACTGCAAAGCTTATGGGGCCTGACATTCCAGGACTTGCCACATCCCTTGCCAAGCTGTTCCAGTGGAAAAACTCGGCCAATTGCATCAGTCTCAGATGCAACCTGGTTCATCCATGAGCTGGATGCATGTTCCTGAGTGCACAGAGTCCTTGTGGGCATTACAACGATAGTTGCTGATACCAGCCTGAGGTGTAGCACTGATAGGCAGAAACATCCTGTGTGTGAATAGGAGATGTGCCATGAGGATTCTTAGAAGAGGGCACTTGTAGGATGTCAATGTCCCTGAACATAGGGTGAATGTGCTCAATGCCTAGGGGGTGTGCCTTAAGAAGTTAGTGCCTGATGGCCAACATGGAGGTCCTTTGGATCAAGCAGTGAGCTGAATCCATGAGTTTCATATTTTGGTTTCCATGTAGAGATTTCTCAACTTCAAGCTTGTTTGGTACATTTTGTAGGAGAGGAAGCTGAATATTAATGAACAAAGTTGGGCCGTTAATCAGTTATTTATCAACCAATAATTCCCCTTAGTTGGCAACTTGCTACCAGCAAGTGAGCAACTCGTCTTGCTGTTTGTATGAAGCATAAAAGAGGGAGTAAGATGTTCCCACCACAGTTGCTGATTTTTTGTTACAACCAGGCCAAATTGCTACCTGCTTATCAAATTTGATTTGATTTGATTTATTGCAGTCACATGTACCGAAGTACAGTGAAAAGCTTTGTCTTGCTAGCAGTACAGGCAGATCATAACAAACAAGGACGTACAGATCATAAGGTGCTTAGACAGAACGCGGCATACAAAGTTACACTGCACAGGAAGTGCACAAAGCAAGATCAACATTGGCAACATCAACAATATTTGAAGTTAGAGGGTCCATTCTGTAGTCTAATAATGGCAAGGACGAAACTGTTCTTCAACCTGTTGGTGCGTGTGTTCAAGCTTCTGTATCTTCTGCCTGATGGAAGAGGTTGTAGTAGAGCATTACCGGGGTGAGAGAGGTCTTCAATGATGTCAGCAGCCTTTCCGTGGCAATGAGAAGTGTAAATGGAGTCCATGGGTGGGAGGTTGGCTTCCATGATGGTCTGGGCTGTGCACACCACCTTCTGTAGTTTCTTATGGACCTGGGCAGAGCAGTTACCATACCAGGCCATTATGGAACTTGATAACGTTCTGAGTATGGTGCATCTGTAAAAGTCAGTGAGGGTCCTTGTGGACATGCTGAATTTCCTAAGTCGCCTGAGGGAGAAGAGGCATTGTTGTCCGTTCTTGACCATAGCATTTATGTGCAAGTCCAGGACAGGTTGTCAGTTATTGTCGCTCCTAGGAACTTGACACTCTAAACCTTTTGAACCTACAGTCCGTTGATATGGAGAGGGGTGTGTCCTCCTCCTTCCTTTCTGAAATCAATAATCAGTTCTATTGTTTTGCTGACATTGAGAGTCAGGTTGTTATCATTGCACCACAACACCAAACCCTCTATCTCCTTTCTGTATCTGACTCATTGTTATTTGGTATCAGTCCTCCCACAGTGGTGTAGTCAGCAAACTTGTAGATGATGTTCATTCGGAATTTGGCAACACAGTCGTGGGTGTACAGGGAGTGCAGTAGTGGGCTGAGAACACATTCTTGCGGGGTGCCAGTGTTGAGGATTATCATGGAGGAGGTGCTGTTGTCCATCTTCACTGATGGTGGTCTGTGAGTCAGAAAGCTGAGGATCCAGTTGAAAAGTCAGTGCCGACAGTTTTGAGATTAGTCTGGAGGGGATCATGGTGTTGAAGGCGGAGCTGCAGTCGATGGCTAGGAGTCTGACGTAGGTGTCATTGTTGTCCAGATGTTCCACAGATGAGTATAGGGCTAAGGAAGTGGCGGCCACTGTGGACCTATTTCGCCGGTAGGCAAATTGCAGTGGATAGAGGCACAAGGGCTCAATGAGAAATCTGGGTGCATATCAGAAATCTGTGGCATATGCTACAACTATTGTCTCAACAGGTTGACCATGGAGCACGATGATGGGCATAATGAAACGCAGTGGGTAATGGTCAGATGTAATTCCAGGACTTGTGTGGGAATATGTGGAGGATTAGTCATAGTGGGCTGGCCAGCGAGTGCCAGGAAGAAAGGGACAAGGAAGTTCAGTGAGACCCCTTAACTGCCAAGCTGAACCTGCTACTCATGGTGACCTTCATTACCTTCCATATTCATTTGATTCCTAAATATGAACTGTGAATGGAAAATGACTCCAACCAGGAGGTGATGGCTTAGTGGTATTGTTGCTGGTCTGTTAATCCAGAGACCCAGATAATGTTCTGGGGAACCAGGGTTTGAATGCCACCACAGCAGATGGTGGAATTTGAATTCAATAAAAATATCTGGAATTAAGAGTCTAATGATGACCATGAATCCATTGCCAATTGTTGGGAAAAACCCGCCTGGTTCATTAATGTCCTTTAGGGATGGAAACTGCCATCCTTACCCGGTCTGGCTTACATGTGACTCCAGACCCACAGCAATGTAGCTGACTCTGAACTGCCGTCTGGCCAATTAAGGATAGGCAATAAATGCTGCCTAGCCAGCGATGCTCTCATTTTGAGAAAAAAACACCTGAATTGGATGGAGTCAGTGTTTTCTTTTTTCAGCCTCAACATACAGGCTCCATTTCTGATTGATGTGTGGCCCTCCCAGGGGCAATGGGTTCAATCATGCACTTGCAGAATACAGGGTGCAGTCACCTGTAATCATAAACACTGCGCTTTTGAAATGCATGCAGTGTCCAAAATTGTGTACATTCTAAATGCTGGTCACAAGCAATCTCAACCATGTCATTCGCTATTGCTAATCAAAGATAGTCATCTCCTTAGCCAATTTCCCAAAAGATACAGCTTGCAAAATAAAACTAAGAACTTATACAGGCATCTAAAAAGCACAAGAGTGAATAAAGCTAGTGTTAGTCTTCTAGAAAGTCAGAATGGGGAATTAATAGTAGGTAATATGAAAATGACTGATGAAGTGAACAAATGTTTTGCTTCTGTCTTCACTGTAGAGGTTATGGGAATATTCTAGTGATAGGTATAACTCAGGAGGGGGAAGGGAGAGGGGAATTTGGTGGAATTATGTCATGAGAGAAAGGGCACTGAGCAATGTGATAAAGCTGCAATATGACGTGTCCCCAAGTACTAATACATTTCATCCAAGGATCTTAAGGAAAAACAGCTAACGAAGTAATCATGCTTTTGGGTTAATTTTCAGAAATTTGCTGGATACTGGAATGGTCCATCGGACTGGAAAGTTGCAACTCTAACCCTAACCCTTCTATTAAAGGAAGTATAACAGCCAAAACCAGGAAATGAAAAATGACTGAAGGAGGAATTCTTTACAGAGTCTTTTGTTTGTTACATCGTGGTAGAGTATTATCTTTCTTTGTCAATTCGAAAAATAAAGTCAAATCTTAAATATACCTGTTAGTGTCTTTTCACCCAAACGAACCAGCTTAATTTGAAGATCAACTGCAATGACTATTCAGCAGCTTTCAAACAAGATAGCCGTAGTTTAGCAGGGCTGTGTGTGGGCTCCTGAGCCCGGGGCATGTCCGCTCCCATCCGCTTTCTTGCTTTCTTTTTCCTTTAACTTCTGTTCTTTTTCTTTTTGTTTCTTGATTTTATTTTGTTTAAAGCCTTTTGCGGCGGGTTAGTCGGCGACATTGGCACAGCAGTGAGAATGGGCCGAGCATGGAATACTGGCAGCTACCCAGCGGTCTGAGATGGCGGCAGACACTGCTCCTCTCAGCACTCGGGGCTGGCAGCGGCAGCAGTGGTGGCAAATTTTCTCCAGCAATCAGAGGCGGCAGAAGCATCAGCGATAGCAAGAGCGTGGCTCCTCCCAATGATCGATTGAAGGCTCGCAGGCTGACCGAGACTTCAGGCCTGGGTGCCTGTATTGGTGGTTCCAAACACCTTTATGGAGATAAGGCTTAGACTTTGAGGTCTGAGATAGTAGGAACTGTCGATGCTGGAGAATCTGAGATAACAAGGTGTACAACTGGATGAACACAGCAGGCCAAGCAGCATCAGAGGAGCAGGAAGGCTGACGTTTCGGGCCTAGACTCTTCTTCAGAAATGGAGGAGGGGAAGGGGATTCTGAAATAAATAGAGAAAGAGGGGGAGGCGGATGGAAGGTGGATAATGGAGCAGATAGGTGGAGAGAAGATGGACAGGTCAAGGAGGCGGAGATGGAGCCAGTAAAGGTGAGTGTAGGTGGGGAGTTAGGATGGGGGTTGGTCAGTCAAGGGAAGACAGACAGGTCAAGGGGATAAGGCTGATAGATGGGAGGTGGGGGTGGGGGTTGGTCAATGAGGTGAGAGGAGCGATAGGTGGAAGAAAAGACGGACAGGTCAAGGAAGCGGGGACGAGCTGGGCTGGTTTTGGGATGAGGTCCGGGGTGGGGAGATTTTTGATCTTTGAGGTCTGGATGTTTTTCTTACTTTTTGGTTTTCTTTTACTTCTGCTGTTGTTTTTTGAGATTCTGGTTTTGTTACCAAGATGGAGCTGGAGAATGGCACTCTGTGAGCTTTTCACTGTACTCATGCATTCCTATACTTGAGCACACTTGACAATAAAATCTAATTCTAATTCTAAAACCAACATGTTTAGTAAAATCTGTCAATACTGATGAATTTTGTTTGGAGCAAGATCCATTGGTGTAGTGCAATTTTATTTCAGCAGAAACCAAAGATTACAGAAACTCGTTCTATGCTGAATATAATTTGTACTTAAAATTCTATTGGTGATCTTTTGGCCAGATTGTGCAGAACATGATTGCCCCAGTTTTCCCCTGATTAAATTTAATAAGGTACGTAGCCTATTGTTTGGAATTGATCAGCTGAAATCCTTATGTCTTACTTAATTGACAAAAAAAAATTCAAGTTAACCTTTTCTTTATTTGATGAGATCTATCAACGCTTGCAATGGAAAATTTTCAACTGTGGATCCCTGGGCTTTTCTCTTCAGGATAGAGTTCTCATAGTTTGGGATTGTTGAAGATACAAAACAGCATTCCCAGCCGATTGGAGACCATGAGACCATAAGATCTAAGAGCAGAATTAGATCATTGTCTCATTGAGTCTGCTCCATCATGTGATCATGGCTCAAGCCCATTCTTCCACCTTCTCCCATAACCCTTGATTCCCTTACCAATGAAGAAACTACCTTTTTCTGCCTGGACCCAAATTCTGTTAACAGTTGCGTGACCTAAAAAAGTTCTTGGGTATGTAACGAATAATGAAGACAGGAGATCAGAAATCAATGACTCATTGATATGTCTCAGCCCACAGAGGAAACTTAGTGGATACCAAAATGGTAGGATCAAAAGCTGTTATTAGTCTGTTTCTCCATCTCCATGAGGGAATATGAATAGTACTCTCATTGCTTTCCAGAGTTTCCAACAACTTTCAAATGGTGACAAAAAAACAGCAGGTGTTACTGGAACATATGAACAAAACCGAACAGAAACACAGGCCCATCTTCCCTGATAGAGTATCATTTTGTTCTTGTTGTTTAAGGGTATGGTTCTGAAAAGAGTTATTGTTGATGTTGCATTAGGTTCCATTCAATCTGATGATATCACACAATCTTTGGATAGAGAAGAAATAGTTGAACATGAAGACCCAATGGAGATAGCCGTGTTATCTCTGGCACCTGATTCCTTTTGCCTAATGGTCAACATAACTTGTCCTTATTGATACCATGCAATAAGTTACATCTTGTTGTTAAGACAAGTGCCTCTTCTTGTCAAGACTCAACTATCATTGCTCCTCCACCACTGCTACCACACTCTATTGTTACTGCCTAGTAGTTGGTACTGTAGCATACATCATAGTGATCAGTGTTGCACAAATATTTCGAAGTATTAATGGTGAAAAAAGTCAATGTAACCCACGCACAAAAAAATTCAGAAAAAAAAATGAGTTTACCACTTTAATTACATTATCACTTAAAGAAGACACAGATAGTCGGTGAGCAGCTGAAAGTACAGACAGATTATCTGTAACACTTGTGGAAGCATCAACAGGGAAAAAGCTGCATTCCAGTAAAAATAGCTCCATCTCAGTGTGTAAAGAATTTCATAGGTAACCAAGTTGGGATTGTTATTCAGACTTATATTGAGGCATATTTGTATTCATTAGGAGGGTACATATATTAATACACCGGGCTGTGATAGGTAAAGCAAGCGCACACATACTGCATCTGTTTCAACTGAATGAAATAGTTGACAGCCATTTGCTTGTTCATTTCTCAGGGCAATTCCCCAAGCAATCAAAATCCTGTCTAGTTTAAAATGCATACAAAGCCTGGCAGTTAGCTGTCAATCACCATTAACTGCTGCATTTTCCATGGCAACATTAATTACTGCGTTCTTCACAGCATCACCTTAACCAGTCAGAACAGCATCTGAAGAGGAACAGCAGTGTTCTCCCAATAACAATAGATATCACTAAACTAAAACTTATTGTTTGGGCATTTATTTCATTACTGTTCGTAAGAGCTGGGTGTGTGCAAATTGCCCACCCATTTCCCGTATCACTTCATTGGCTGTAAAGCGCTTTGAGGTATTTTGAAGTAATTAAAGTTGCAACAAAAATGCAAGTTCATCCTTTTAATTATTTTTACTTTCTTCCATCATTGTGTTTTTTTTTTGTTTTGAAGCGAATACCAATCTGGGGCCTGTCTATTTCTTCCTTGTCAATACTGGGACCTTTTAGATGGCCAGTTGCTGCCCTTGCCTTCAAGCAATGTAATCCCAAGAGAATTTGTGACATGTTCTATCTTTCATGAGAATATAGGTAATTTCAGCCAAGTTCGACAGGAATTCCGTTGATGCAAGTATTTTAATTGTTCCTTTATGACCTTTGAGACTTTAATTAAAGTCCTTGTTCTTCTAATTCATGGTTATTCCCCTTAGACTGGGATTAATGAAGGAAATCTCCCCTGTCTCAAACTATGCTCCATCATTATCAGTGCCTGGACTGCATGATTTATCTAACACGGTTTGCTTCCATCACTCAGACCAACTGGTCAGATCTTACCTCTCTTTAATTGATATAAATATAGACTGTTTTCATAAATCTAGCTACAGAGATTTCCCAATTGAGCTGAGGTTCCTCAAATATGATTTAGACCATAAGATATAAGAGCAGAATTAAGCTATCCAGCCCGAGTCTGCTCCACCATTCAATCATGGCTGATATGTTTCTCAAACCCATTTTCCTGTCTTCTTCCCATAACCTTTGATTCCCTTACTAATCAAGAAATCATCTCTGTCTTAAACATATTAAATGACTTGGCCTCTGCAGCCTTCTGTGGCAATGCATTCCACAGACTCACCAGCCTCTGGTTGAAGAAATTCCTCCTCATCTCTATTGCCACAATTTAAGAAAGGTTGCAAGGAAAAGCCAAGGGAACTATAGAGTGAGCCTGACATCAGTGGTGGACACATTGTTGGAGGGAATCCTGAGGGGCAGGATTTACATGTATTTGGAAAGGCAAGGGCTGATTAGGGATAGCCAACATGGCTTTGCGCATGAGAAATCGTGTCATACTCACTTAATTGAGTTTTTGGAAGAAGTAACAAACAGGATTGATGAAGGCAGAGAGGTGGCCGTTATCTCTATGGACTTCAGAAAGGTGTTCGATAAGGTTCGTCTTGGTAGACTGGTTAGCAAGGTTAGATCACATGGAAACAGTGAGAATTAGTCATTTGGATACAGAACTGACTTGAAGGTAGAAGACAGAGGGTGGTGGTGGAGGAATGAAAACAGAAGTTGCTGGAAAAGCTTAGCCGGTCTGGCAGCATCCGTGAAAAAAAAACAGAGTTAACATTTTGGGTCTGGTGGTGGAGGGTTGCTTTGCAGACTGGAGACCTATGACCAATAGTGTGCCATAAGGACTGGTGTTGTGTCCACTGCTTTTTGTCATTTATACAAATGATTTGGGTATGAACATAGGAGGTATGGTTAGTAAGTTTGCGGATGACACCAAAATTGGAGATGCAGTGGACAGCCAAGAAGATTACCTCAGAGTAAGACAGGACCTTGATCAGATAGGCAGGTGGGCCGAGGAGTGTCAGATGGTGTTTAATTTAGACAAATGTGAGATGCTGCATTTTGGAAAAACAAATCAGGGCAGGACTTACACACTTAATGGTAAGGTCCTGGGGAGTGTTGCTGAACAAAGAGACCTTGCAGTTCAGGTTCATAGTTCCTTGAAAGTAGAGTTGCAGGTAGACAGGGTAGTGAAGAAGGCGTTTGGTATGCTTGCCTTTATTGGTCAGTGCATTGAGTATAGGAGTTGGAAGGTCAAGTTGCGGCTGTACAGGACACTGGTTAGGCCACTATTGGAATACTGCATGCAATTCTAGTCTCTCTGCTATAGGAAGGATGTTGTAAAACTTGAAAGGATTCAGAAAATATTTAGAAGGATGTTGCCAAGGTGGGGCGTTTGAGTTTTATTGAGAGGATCAATAGACTGGAACTGTTTTCCCTGGAGTATCGGAGACTGAGGGTGACCTTATAGAGATTTCTGAAATCATGAGAGGCATGGATAGGATAAGTGGACAATGTCTTTTCCCTGCTGTTGGGGTGTCCAAAACCAGAGGTCATAGGTTTAAGATGAGAGGGGAAAGATTTGAAATGGACCTAAAAGGCAACTTTTTCACACAAAGGGTGGTTGCATCTATGTAATGAGCTGCCAGAGGAAGTGATGCAGGCTGGTATAATTACATATTTAAAAGGCGTCTGTATGGGTATATGACTAGGAAGGGTTTAGAGAGATACGGGCCAAATACTGGCAAATGGGTCTAGATTAATTTAGGATATGTACTCAGCATGGACCTGTTTGACTGAAGGTTCTGTTTCCTTGCAGTGCAGCTCTATGGCTCTATCTCAGTTCTAAAAGGTTGTTCCTACATTCTGAGGCTGTGCTCTTGGGTCCCCCTCTCTCCGACCAGTGGAAACATCTTCTGCACATCCACTCCATCCAGGCTTTTCAGTATTCTGTAAGTTTCAATCAGATCCTCCCTCATCCTTTTAAACTCCATTGGGTACAGATGCATAATCCTTAACTGTTCCTCATATGACAAGCCCTTTATCCGGGGATCATTCTTGTAAACTTCCTCTGCACCCCCTTCACTGCCAGCACATCTTTTGTTAGATACGGGCTCCAAAACTGCTCACAATTTTCCAAACGCGGTCTCACTGGAGCCTTATACAGCCTTGGCAGTACATCTCTGCTGATGTATCATAGCCCTCTTGAAATGAATGCTAACACTGCATTAGCCTTCTTAACTGATGGCCGAATGTGTATGTTAATCTTAAGAGAATCTTGAACTACGGCTCCCAAGTCCCGTTGTGCTTCAGTTTTTCCAGAGTCTTCCCCTGTTTAGAAAATAGACTATGCCTCTATTCTTCCTATCAAAGTACATAACCTCACACTTTCCCACATTGTATTCCATCTGCTACATTTTACTTCACTCTCCTAGCTTGTCCAATTCCTTCTGCAGCCTCCCCGCTTCCTCAACTCTACCTGTCCCTCCACTTATCTTTGTGTCATCTGCAAACAGAGCAACAATACTCCCAGTTCCTTCATCCAGGCCGTCAATGTATAACGTGAATAATTAAGGTCCCAGCACTGACCTCTCTGGTCATTCAATTATGTCATGCCATATCTGCTGTCAAGTCCTAAGGACAATATAATACACAAAAATCAAAATTGTAAATGGAATTTGTAACAATGAATAATAGCAATTTGGTGAGTCTATAATCCAGCATTCTCTGTAAGGAGTAATGCTCACAGGTAATATGTCTTAGTAAAGCAGGTAAGCCATGTTTGTTTTGTGCCTGATTGTAAACTTTCAGTAGGTGACCTAACACAGGCATACTGTGTTTACTGCAGACTTAAATATGAACAGTGGAAGTGTTAAGGATTTGTTGGGGTTTACATGTAGTCTAATGTGGGAGCCTAATGAAGACAACTGAAGGCCCGTAAAGTATAAAGGAACATTTCAACAAAAATGAGTAAATTGAAGTAGAGGCAGGTAATGCAATACAGGAGGAATCAGACAATCTTGATGTGATTAGGGTTTTGCCATTGAATGTGAGATGAGAAACAAGCAGGCACTAGGAAAAGCGCACTACTGATTTGGTTTGGCCAGTGTTCAGGTAAGATCACATTTTGGATCATCTCAGCCCTTGCAGAAAGCTGGGCTTCACATAAATATGCAGAGATGATTGGAGGCTTGGATTAAGAGGTATTTTTTGCGGACATCCTGAAAGAGAAAAGGCTAAGGGGCTCAGAGAAGGAATTTAGGAGCTTAGGAATTAGGTTGCTCAAATCAAACCTGCAATAATGGCGCAAAAGAAAAATTACACACAAAAGGAAGCCTGAGTCTTATGCATGGAGAGTTCAAAATGAATGTATTAAAATGTTGGAAGATCTTGGACAAAATTAAATATGAAGCCACTTGGAGGCATTTAAAGTCAGATACTGAAGTAATTCAGAAATCACTTGGGTGATGAACAAACATCTTGGTAACTTTAGGATCAGTTGAATCCTATACAGCTTTTGATAAGGGGAGACTGACTCAGGGAGCATTGAACTAGTTAAGTGGAGGTGACAAAAAAATGCATGAGAACATCAGTAACAGATGAGTTGGCATCAAGTTAGGGTAGTGCAGTGCTAAGATTGAAAGTAAGCAGTGTTTGGATGCAGAAGGTATGGAATTGACAGTCACTCTCAAGGATGTGAATATAGTTCAGTCACAGAGGAACTTGGCGTAGATCATGAGAGCCTGGAGTTTGTATCATGGCTTCATTGTGCTGTTGTGGAATATTCAGAAGCTGTTATGGTGATTTCTGATAAATGTTTAAGATTTGTTAAGCTCGTGTTGCAACTGTACAGATCTTTAGTCATGTTGCAGTTTTAGTCAGGACACATTTGGAATATTGTGCACAGTTCTGGTTGCCACAGTACCAGGAAGATGTGGAAGCTTTGGGGAGAGTACAGAAATGATTTAGGATGTTGCCTGATTTGGAGGGTATTAACTATGAGGAGAGATTGGACAAATTTGGATAGTTTTCACTTGCACATCGGAGTCTGATGGGTGACCTGATAGAAGTTTACAAAATTATCAGAGGCATGGATAGAATGGGTAGTTGGAGTGTTTCTTCAAGGATAGAAATGCCAATCACTAGGGGCATAGGTTTAAGGTAAAAGAGGAAATGTTTAAAGGAGACAACACAGTGTGGAGCTGGAAGAACACAGCAGGCCAGGCAGCATCAGAGGAGCAGGAAAGTTGACGTTTCGGGTCAATCTCTGCATTCAGCGCGTCATTCTCTGCCACTTCCGCCACTTACAATCCGACCCCACAACCAAAGTGATATTTCCCTCCCCACCCCAATCTGCCTTTTGTAGAGACCGCTCTCTCCGCGACTCCCTCATCAGCTCCACACTCCCCACTAACCCCACCATCCCGGCACCTTTCCTGCAACCGCCCTGCACCTCCCCTCACCTTCATCCAAGGCCCAAAACAAACCTTCCATATCAGACAGAGGTTCACCTGCACATCTGTCAGTGGCCTACTGTATCCGCTGCTCCCGATGTGGTCTCCTCTACATTGGTGAGACCAAACGTAGACTTGGAGACCGTTTCGTAGAGCATCTGCGCTCTGTATGCGACACATGATAACACTTTCTGGTCGACAACCATTTTAATTCCCCCTCCCACTCCCTGGGTGACATGTCTATCCTGGGCCTCCTCCAGTGTCACATATAACACCACCCACAAACTGGAAAAGCAACACCTCATATTCTGCCTTGGGAGCCTACAGCCCAATGTCCTAAAGATGGAATTCACCAGTTTTAAAATCTCCCCACCCCCGGGCTCATCCCATGTCCAACCCTCCCTCTCATCTCCGTCTCCTTGACCTGACACAACCTTTCCATCTTCTCACCCACCCTTCTGTTCCTCCCACCTCACTGACCAATCCCCACAACTCCCTATCTGCATTCATCTATCACCATCCCACCTACCTCCCCCAGCCCCACCCCTTCCCTGTCAATTTATTTCCCAGCTCCCTTCCCCCTCCCCTTTTCTGAAGAAGGGTCCCGACCCGAAACATCAACTTTCCTAGTCTTCTGATGCTGCCTGGCCTACTGTATTCCTCCAACTCCACATTGTGTAGTGTCTGACTCCATCATCTGCAGTTCTTGGCATCTCTGAAAAGTTTAAAGGAGATGTGAGACACTGGTTTCTTAAACAGAGGGTGGTTAGTGCCTGGAATATGCTGTGGTGGTAGAACAGAAACTACAGCAACATTTAAGAGCATCTTGACAGATACATGAATAGGCAGGGGATAGAGAAATACGGATCGTGTAGAGGCTAAAGGTTTTTAGTTTGGAAAAGCGTCATGTTTCAGTGCAGGTTTGGAAGGCCGAAGGGCTTGTGCCTGTGCTGGACAGTTTTTTGTTCTTTTATTTAGAATTGAAACATTTCAAAACTGAGTAAAACAATTTCTAGGTGAACTTGCTGGATTGCACATTCAGGATTTTTCTGTTATATATATGTATGTGCATAAAATTAATCCCAATAATCGTAGTTATGCTCAAAATGATACTTGGGTTCTCTTGGAAGGTATCTATTAACACTGAAGTTTATTGTAGGCCAAACATCATGATAATATATATGATTTTTCTCCTTGCTTACCACAATCTTGAATGTAATTGCTGTTCCAGGAATTCCCCAGGATCTCCATGGGCCTATTTTGCCCATAGAAGCAATGGAAAAGATCCGAATCTTGCAAATACTGAAAATGATGGAAGGAAACAGTGTCATTAGTCTGAAAACCCACTGAACATACTTAAAACAAATAATTTAAAGAAATGAATGCAAAGGCATGCATGAGATTTTAGCAGCAGGTGAACTGAGGCATTCTAACTCACTGCAAATGCGCTGACTTTCTGCAGAATCTTCAAAGGAGAAGCTCCTGCTATTGCTGCTGTAAGTGTTCCCTTGGAGCTTGTGAAGGCAAAAGTGAATGGTCTGCATTAGAAGTCCCTAACTGTGTCTCCTTGATGAAGGGAGATGCAGATAGAAGATGTGCCAAAGCTCCCCCAGTTGGAAAAAGCCTAGATCTAAAGGGTGGGGTGGATCCTATTCAAACATATTTTACAAAACTTAGAAGCACTGAGAACTGTGAGGAAGACAGTATAAAATGACAAAAGGACATTGACAGTTTGGTGGAGCAGGCAAATGAAGTTCAATGCAAATGTGAGGTAGAAAGAACATGCAAATACAGTATAAAGTAAAGGGGACACTACCAAAAGTATGTACAAGAGCCAAGAAGCCGGGGTGCATATACATATAAGTCGATAATGGTGGTAGGACCAACAAAGAGAGCAATTGATAAAAGATACAGTCTCCTCAGCTTCATTGATAATGGCATACAGTACGAGAGCAAGGAGGTTATGCTGAACTTGTACAAAATATTAATTATATTGCAGTGGGAGTGCTGTATTCAGTTCTGGGTGCTACATTTTAATAAGAATGTGAATGCACTGGAGAGAATGTAAAAGACATTTATGAGAATAGCTCCAGGGATAAGAAACTTCAGAAATGAAGATTGATGCAAAAGCTAAGACTGCTTTCCTTGGAGAAGAGATGGCTAAGTGGTGATTATTTGGAAGTTTTCAAAAGCATGTGGGGGTTGGATGGCATTGAAAGGGAGAAACTGTTCCCTCTCATAAAATGCTTAAAAATGAGAGGGTGTAGATATAAGGTAATTTGTGAAAGAAGCAAATGTGATGTGAGAAAAAACGTTTTTACTCAGTGAGTAGTTAGGTTCTGGAATGCATTTACTGGAAGTGTGTAAGTGGCAGATTCAACTGAGGTGTTTAGGAGGGCATTAGATGATTATTTAAATAAAAAAAGGACAGGGTTAAGTGGGAAAGGCAGGACCATAGCACGTAATCATAATGCGCATTCAGATGGCTGGTCTAGATGTGATAGGCCAAATGGCCTCTTCCTGTGCTGTAACAATTCCACAATACTGTGATTTGGTTCCTTGACTGGTGACACAGCTTATATTCTACCAGTCAATATGTCAACTGTTTATTCCAGAACTAATTTTTACTTCTCAGATCTTTCACTGCAGCTAAATTATCAGACCACTTATCCAACATCTGGTCCTGGATGAATAGAAATTTCCTCCAATTTAATATTGGCACACTGAAAGCATTGTTTTCAGCATTCTTGACTTTGCCAGAGACCCAGGCAATGTCCTGGAGACCTGAGTGCCATTGTGGCAGAAGGTGAAATTTGGGTTCAATAAAAATCTGGAATTAAGAGTCTGAAGATGACCATGAACCCATTGTTGGTTGTTGGAAAAACCCATCTGGTTCACTGATGTCCCTTAGGGAAGGAAACTGCCATCTTTACTTGGTCTCCTTTATTCATTCAATCACGGGATGAGGGCGTCACTGACCAGGCAGCATTTATTGCCCATCCCTAATTGCCCAGAGGGTAGTTCAGAGTCTACCACATTGCTGTAGGTCTGGAGTCACATGTAGGTCAGTCCAGGTAAGGATGGCAGTTTCCTTTCCCTAAAGGACATTAGTGAACCAGATGGGTTTTTCTGACAATTGACAATGGATTCATGGTCACCATTCCGTTCTTAATTACAGATATTTTGTTGAATTCAAATTCCACCATCTGCCATGGTGGGATTTGAACCTGGGTCCCCAGAGTGTTTTCTGGGTCTCTGGATTAATAGTCCAACAATAATACCACTAGGCCACTGCCTCCCCTACATATGACTCCAGACCAACAGCAATGTGGTTGACTCTTAAATTAGGGATGGGTAATAAATGCTAACCTTTCCAGAGATGCCCTTATCCCTCGCATGAATAAAAAAGTCTTTATTTTAAAATTCCTATCCTTGTTTCCAAATCTCTCCCAATCTCTGAAATCTGCTGTAGCCACACAGCCCTCTATGATACCTGTGTTCGTTTAAATGTAGCTTTTCAACATCCCTAACTTTAATTGCTCCACCATTGTCGGTCAAGCTTTCAATTATCTAGATCTTAAGCTCGGGAATTCCCTCTCGGCACTGTCTGCCTCCTTCCCTTGCTTTCCTCTTTTAAAATACCCTATAAAACCTTTTATCAAGCCTTTTATCATCTGATCTAATATCTCCTTATGTGGCCTGATTTTGCATTTTGCTTTACAATTTACAACTTTAAAGCACTTTGGAACATGATATCTTTTAAAGGTGCTATGTAAAAGAAAGTTGTTTTTGTAAATCTAGTTTTCTGATGTAAATCTTTGCGTACTAACAATGCACATTTGTTGATGAAGGATTTACAGTTAGCGTTGGAGCGATACATGATTTCATTTCTAATCCCACTCATCCACAGGTTACAATAAGTCAGGAGTGTGATGGAATGCTCCCCACTTGCATGGATAAGTGCAACTGCAGCAACACTCAAGATAATTGACACCATCTGAGTAAATACAGCCTACTTGATTGGCATCACATGAACAAACAACCATTCTCTAAAATTACTTAAATAAGCATGAGAAAAGTTATTGACAATAGAAAGGTTTAGACTGTGTAAAGTGTTCTGTTCCCAGGTGATGGTAATACTGGACAATTCAGATCAGACTGAAAACTGCGTTGATAGACTGCAAATTTATTTCTCTTTTTGTTTACTGTGACTATCAATCACTGAACATGTTGATAAAAGGCTACTAATGTTCTTTTAACAAAATAACATGAAAGGTTATTATGCAAAAGGAAAACATAAATTATATTACACGATACGAGAACTGTTAGAACAACGTTATCATAAATATCAGAAAGAAAGGATGCAATCCTTTAACCCAGCAATAACCTTACTGACCCTCAAATAAGTGTGGGTCAACCCAATCTCCAAGCTTCTTGTTCAGTTGATAAGGCTGTAATCAGTTTCTGTTCCGTGGATTTCTGTGCTTTCACTCATCGCAATTTTCTTCAAATCTGCCTCTTCCTGAGATCTTTAAAACAAACTGTTAACTGAGCTCACTATTACTCCATCACATAGGTTCTTTAAATTCATGTCTTCAACAATGTTGCACAGTGTCTTCCTCTCCGACACCTTTGCACTTTCTTTGCAAAGACTTTTGGCTCACTCAAGATGTACCTTCCAGCCCCCACTGTTTTGAGACAAATAACAGCACCTCTGCTGTTAAGCGTGCCTTCTTCCTGAATGAACCTGATTCTGGCTCTTCTCTCTCTCATCCATAAAGCATAAGTCATTAAACACCTCAGCTCCACTTGTAGCCTTGGATCTTGTAAAAATACAACCCAGATCTTCAGAAAATTGAACAATAAAACCCATTTTTCCTCATCATTTCAACCCTTTCCTTCACAAGAATCTATTCATCTGTTTTGAAAATATTCAAAGACTCTCCTTCTACCTCGTTAAGAGGAAGAAAGACAATCCTCTGAGAGAAAAATCCCCTAGCTTCTCTCTTAAATGAGTGACTCCTTATTTTTAAATAGTAATCACTATTTCTAGATTTACCCACAAGAGAATCATTGGATCATTACAGTGCGGAAGCAGGCCATTCAGCCCATTGAGTCCATATCAACCCTCCAAAGAGCATCCCACTCAGACCCACTCCATCCTTGTAACCCTGCATTCCCATGGCTAATCTACCTAGAGATAATATCCTCTCTACACTCACTCTATCAAAGCCACTTATGATCTTATACGCTTCAGTCAAGTCACTTCCTACTTTTCTAAACTCCAAAGAACACGAGCCTCATCTGTTCAACCTTTCGTCATAAGACAACCTGGTCATTCTAGGGATTAGTCAAGTAAACATTGTCTGAGCTGTTTCCAAAACATTTTCATCTGAAATGAAAGAAGAAAACCAGCACTGTACACAATGCTGAGCATTTGGTCTCACTAGTGCATTGTACAAGGACAACACTTTAAAAAGTGTTTAATTGGCCGAACAGTAATTTTAGAAGTGCTGAGGTAGTGAAAATCTTATATGACTTCATGCCTTTCTTTTTTTTTAAATAAATAGGTCAATTCTACTATTAAAATGTGCAGATGAAGGGCTCCTGCTTTTTAAGTGTTTGATTGTAAATATTCACACAACCATAATTTCAAGGCCCCATGATGAATCTGTGAGCTAAATCTATTGTAATGATTAAGCTTGATGACTGCTCTGACAGAAGATATGAGAACAGTACTTGCTTCACAGAAAATGACCTGTCATCTGAGGGTCACGGCGATTGAATAATGGAACTCCAAAGCAGGCCTGAAGAACAGTTGCTTTTATGTTTTCTGATAATCGTGTTTTAATTCCGAAGAAGGGTCCTGACCCGAAACGTCAACTTTCCTGCTCCTCTAATGTTGCCTGGCCTGCTGTGTTCCCCCAGCTCCACACTGTGTTGTCTCAGGCTCCAGCATCTGCACTCCTTGCTATCTCCGAGTGTTTTATTTTTTATTGTGATAATCAGTGTTAAGCATTTTCTTTTGGAACCTGGCCCCACAACGCCATTTCACTCAGACCTTAGCTTAAGCAGACAAGAGAAATTCCTGATTGCTGTAGCTGGATCAGAATCTCAACAGTGTGGTAACTATACAGTCTGTGTCATCTAGCATTATTACTGGTATCTCCTGTTACATGCAAAGCCCTTTTTTAAACTGTAAAAATTAATTGGTAGAGCGTTTCATTTGGTAAAAGCAACCTCATCTCCTTATTATCCATGATCGACCACTGGGTTCATATGAAGCCCTTCTGAGCAGACACAGATAACAGATTACATGAATAGTGAGGTAAATCAGGCTCTACTCTCTGCTGAGGGGTCCTTGACATCATTAGCACAGCTTTCGGCTACAATCACTTCATTTTTCTTTCATAAACCTAATGAGGCTGCAGCAGAGTCAGCAGTAAATTAGCTGGTTAAGATTGCTGATTAGAAGATGCAAGCCACTTTTCATATCAACCGTGGCGCTTGTAGCCATACATCACCTTTCCTCTGGTTAGTGGAGTGAGAAGTCAGCGATGGTGACCTTCAGTGAGAGGCAACATCAAGGTGACTGTCATTTACCAACTGAGGTGAAACGGCAAAAGAGTTGCTCCACAGATAATGTGCATGTCACACACTGCGGTGAGTGGAACCTTCTGATTTTATCAGGCAACTCATCTACTTTACTGGCTAAGGCTATTTAAAAAGAGATTTTTTTTTCTCTTGCTGTGTACTCACCCTTGGTCTCCTTTGTTCTGAATTCATTGCCCTGAATTTTGACACTGTTGTGCAGCCAGTTCAAATCAATCACAAAAATATCTCTCAGCATGTTTTTCATGAACACAGTCTGCATTAATGAATTTTATTTTCAAAATAAAGCGTTTTACGTCCTGGTTGTTATAAGTCCCGTTTGATAAACATATAAATAATCAATTTGCCTCATTCGCAAAAATCAGCATTACGTGTTCAAAACCTCAGGAACAAAAACAGAATTTGCTGGAAAAGCTCAGCAGGTCTGGCAGCAACTGTGAAGAAAATAATCAGAGTTAACGCTTCAGGTCCGGTGACTCTTCCTCAGAACTGACCCAAAACGTTAACTCTGATTTTTTCTTCATAGACGCTGTCAGACCTGCTGAGATTTTCCAGCAACTTCTGTTTTTGCTCCTGATTTACAGCATACACAGTTTTTTATTTTGTGTTCAATATCTCGTTCAGTGGAGAGTGTAGGAGGGAATGCCATGAGCAGCACTGGGCATTATCGAGAAATTAAGTGCCAACCCGGTGAAGCTACAACACAGGATTATTTGTTGAGCAGTGTAAGCAGCATGCAATACTCAAAGCTAAGCAATCACACAGCCAACATGATCAGATCTAAGCTCTGCAATCCTGCCACATCCAGTTATGAATTCATAAAAATGGTGCTGGACAATTAAACAACTCAGTGGAGAAGGAGGGTCCACAAATATCCCCCACCATCAGTAACAGGAGAATTCAGCACCTCAGTGCGAAATACATGGCTGAAGCATTTGCAAAGACTGTCAGTGGGGAAGTAATTAGTGGATGATTCATCTCAGCCTCCTCCTGCGATGGCCATGATGATCCATGCCAATCTTCAACCCATTTGATTAATTCCTTGTTATGTGTAAAAATTGTTAAAGGCATTGGCTACTACAAAGGCTATGGATCCTGACAATATTTCACCAATGGTACTGAAGAGTTGTGGCTCTAGAACCTGCCACACTTCTAAGCAAGCTGTTCCAGTACAGCTAAAATACTGACATCTGTCCACCAAAGTGGAAAATTGGCCAAATATATCCTGTACATTAAAAGCAGGATAATTCCATCCCAACCCATCAGTCTATTCTTGATTATTACCAAAGTGATAGGAGATGTCATCAATTTGGGATCCCCAAATCCTACTCAGTACTGGCTTCAATACAGCCTTGGGTCAAACAGGACTTTCAGAGGGAAAGTGAGAGAGACTGCCCATGACTTTAAACAGTGTTTGACCAAATACATTCTTTTTCAAATTCACTCATGGGATGAGGACATTGCTGGCTGGGCCAGCATTTATTTCCTGTCTTTAGTTGGCTTTGAGAAGGTGAGCTGCCTTCTTGAACTGCTGCAGCCCATGTGCTGTAGATAGACACACAATGCTTTTAGGGAGAACATAAGAACATAAGAACTAGGAGCAGGAGTAGGCCATCCGGCCCCTTGAGCCTGCCCCGCCATTTAATAAGATCATAGCTGATCTTTTTGAGACTCAGCTCCACTTACCCGCCCACTCACCATAACCCTTAATTCCTTTACTGTTCAAAAATTTATCTAGCCTTGCCTTAAAAACATTCAGTGAGGTAGCTTCAACCACTTCACTGGGCAGGGAATTCAAGTATTTTGACCCAACGATACAGATGGAACAGTGACATATTTCCAAGTAAGGATAGTGAGTTGCTTGGTGTTCCCATGTATTTGCTTACCTTATCCTGTTATATGGTAGTGGTCTTGGGTTTGCAATGTGTTGTCTAAGGAATTAGTAAGTTTCTGCAGTTCATCTTGTCGATAGTACACACTGCTGCTACTGGGTGTTGATGGAGTTTCGTTATGCAGCTCAGTAACAAATTTTGTTTGATAATACTCCTGTAATGTATCCTGGAATATTTTATTATATTAAAGACACTATATATTTGCAATACATTGTTAAATAGACCGAGAAAGAAGGTTCATTACAAATGTCAAAACTAGAATATCAAACTCCAGATACGTTAGAGAGTGTGCAGGGAAAGATTGGAAAAAGAAAGCAAAGAGATTATATGGGAAAACATTAGAAAATAATATAACATAGTACCCAAAAATGTAATTAATAAGTAAAGGATAGTTAGAGAAATGGTAAGTCCAAATCAGGATAAAATATAAAATAAAAACCAAAAGAACTGCGGATGCTGTAAATCAGGAACAAAATCAAAGTTGCTGGAAAAACTTAGAGATAGTAAGAACTGCAGATGCTGGAGTCAGAGAGAACACAGTGTGAAGCTGGAGCAACACAGCAGGCCAGGCAGCATCAGAGGAGCAGGAAAGCTGATGTTTCGGGTCAAGACCCTTCTTCAGAAATGGGGAAAAGCTCAGCAGGTCTGGCAGTATCTGTGAAGGAGGGAAAAAACTTAACGTTTTGGGTCCGGTGACCCTTCCTCAGAACTCTGAGGAAGGGTCACCGGACCCGAAATGTTAACTCTGTTTTTTCCAGGATAAAATGTAACTTGTTTTGAGCCAGATATATGATTGCAGAATTGAATGAGTACTTCATCAAAGAAAAGGATTAATTAACATCTTAGAGGAGTGGGAAGAGGCAATAGCGGAATTAGACATGATAAAATTAGATAAAGGTAGTGTTAAATATGTGGATGTTACTCTAATGTTAACATGTCTAGTGGGGGTGTGGCCTAGATTGAAAAGGGAAGCCAGAGTTGAAATAGCATGATCTGTGGCCACTAATTTTCCATCTTCTTAGACATGTAAATCATTCCAGAAGACAGAAAAACTGTAAATATTGCATGCTATTCATATTTTTACACCAATGCGTATTAAAGTTTGAAAGGAAACTGCCTGAAAAGCCTCGGGAAGCAGATTTCATAGACATTTTCAGTAGGCAATTAGACATATCTTACATTGCGTTATGGGGGATTACATTGGGTGCATCATTCAAAGAGATGGATAGGACATGAAGGCTGAAATGGCCTCCTTCGAGGCTGTAAAGTTCTATATTCTGTCGCTACAGTTATCTGTGCAATGTATTGTGGTGACAGAAGCTCTCTGCTTTTCTATAAAAAAAAGCCAACACAGCTGATGCGCTACACTTTTGTGGTAGACATGTATTTTTTACATAGGTTGCATTTGCATGGAAATGAAGCCAAGAGACATTACTGGACCAAGTAATAGGGAAAGGAAAAAGATTTGAATGGATGAGTCTTCACCAGAGGAATAAATTTGGATTCTGCTGGAATGGAAGTTTTATATAATATACATTTTAGGAAGAATTCCTCTTCAGCTATCCTTTTTAAATAGTAGTTTACTGCAATCATCTCTCCATTAAAACAAAATCTGGATTCATTGTTTACCTGAGTACACCAGACTGTAATAATTCTAGGGGCATAGAACATAGAACATAGAACATAGAACATTACAACGCAGTACAGGCCCTTCGGCCCTCGATGTTGCGCCGACCTGTGAAACCAATCTGAAGCCCATCTAACCTAAACTATTCCATTATCATCCATATGTTTATCCAATGACCATTTAAATGCCCTTAAAGTTGGCGAGTCTACTATTTTTGCAGGCAGGGCATTCCACGCCCTTACTACTCTCTGAGTAAAGAACCTACCTCTGACATCTGTCCTATATCTATCACCC
>NC_063333.1:24065994-24092280 GCF_021869965.1 Rhincodon typus
TCTGCTCATCCACACTACCAAGAATCTTACCATTAGCCCAGTACTCTGTATTCCTGTTACTCCTTCCAAAGTGAATCACCTCACACTTTTCCGCACGACTGAAACTTCTACATTGCAAAGTAATGAAGCTCGCCCTTGGGTTGCAATCGCATGTGGTGCTATAGGAACTGGTATTCTGAGGAATTATTTTCACAATGAAATGGACATGCAGTAATAGACACTTGCCAATGTCGAAATGTTTGTCAGAGATTGTGGCCTTTCTGAGCACATCTAGGTTGAATATATCAGCAAAATTTCAGACACATATTCACCACGTCCACATTTTACGTTGTTGTATATTGAACTAAAATGAAGTCTCTGCAGGTAAGTTATGTGCCAGCCTTTCGTTTCACTTGCCAATGCTTTGTGCTATGATGATCAACTCTGTGCTAAGCTCAGGTGTCCCACGTCAGCTTGGTAGACTATGTTACATTTGCTGTAGAGGGAGGCAGTGGGCTGGGAAGGTAAATTATTCGCTGGCCTCTATTTTTTTCTGGGCCATCATTTCAGCTGGCTGGGAAGTTTTATTTCTGCTTTCATCTTCCACTGTCCTTCCAATCAGTTAGCCTTCCCAGTTCAATGTGTTGTATGTGTTTGCTATCTAATAGAGACTGGGTTCTTCTTGAGAGAGATGAAATTAGCAATTCTAATTACATGCATTCATATGATATACCATAGAATCCCTACAGTGAGGAAAGAGGCCATGTGGCCCACTGAGTCTGCACTGGCCCTCCAAAGCGCATCCCACCCAGACCCAGCCCCCACCCTATCTCCGTAAACCCACATTTCTCTTGGCCAATCCACCTAAACTGCACATTTTTCATCTGTGGGAAGCAACCAGAGCACCCAGCAGAAGCCCACATAGGCACGGAGAGAACATGTAAATTCCACACAGACAGTCATCCTCAGGCTGGAATCGAACCAAGGTCCCTAGTGCTGTTCGTGCTTACCACTATGTCACCAGACCTAGATACAGTCTGGGAACAACAATTACTTAGATTACTATGTTACTTACAGCGTTGACTGGCTGACTAACTTACAAATGGACAGCATCGTACAGACCACTGACCAAACTGAATGACTGATGACATTAAGAGAGAGATTTTCTACTGGAGTATCACATGTCATGATGTCTCAACAGCACAGTGTCCTTATGAGAACTTTAGATTATATACAACATCTAATTTACCTCTTTAAAGAAGGGGAACCTTGTTTTGAAAAACATGTACAAGGATAGACGTAGATTATCTCTACACATTAAGATAATGCTTTTTGGGTGTACAGCATGACCAGATCTAGTCCTTATATAGGTGCCATAACTCTTTGGTCTGCTCCCCACATACCGACTTCAGGAAGCTACAGTGTTCCCCAATGCTGCCAGGGACATAGTGGCCAAATGGAAAATCTCAGTCACCCTTTAACAATTGCGTTAACATGTCTTTTATTCATTAAATCAGCTTTGAGCTGCTTCCACGTACATGACTCAGCCATCACAGCCCCTCCCAACAACCACAGCGCAATGTCACATCAGGAAAATGGCCTGGTGACAGAAATAACCATCAGCACCTTCTGCTCAGTAAGAAAAGAACAATCTGGATTGCAGATGCTGGAAATCAGAAATTGCTGGGAAATCTCAGCAGATCTGGTAGCATCTGTGGACAGAAAACTGATTTTTTTTTAATATTGGAAGAATATTGAAGCCAGCGTGGTGGCTCAGTGGTTAGCACTGCTGCCTTACAGCAGTATGGACCTGAGTTCGATTCCTTCGGGCTTCTATCGGTTTGGAGTTTACATGTTCTCCCCATCTCTGCATGGGTTTCCTTTGGGATTTCTGGTTTCATCCCACTGTCCAAAGATGTGCAGGCTAGGTAGATTTGCCATGCGAAATGCAAGGTTACAGGGAAAGAGTGGGATGCTCTTCAGAGAGTCGGTGTGGACTCAATGGGCCAAATGGTCTGCTTCCACACTGCAGGGATTCTATGATTCTGTGAAGCTGAGAAGTCCAAAGGTGGATAAATTACCCAGACTAGATGGAGTACACCCCAGGGTTCTGAAGGAGATAGCTGAGGAGATTGTAGAGGCATTGGTGATGATCACTGGAGTCAGGGAGAGTGTAAGATGACTGGAAAGTGGTGAATGTAACACCCCTATTTAAGAAGGGAAGGATGTGGAAGACAAGAAATTATAAGCCTATTAGCCTGACTTCAGTTGTTGGTAAGATTTTAGAGTCCATTATTGAGGACAACATTGGGGAGTACTTGGAAGTGCATGGTAAAATAAGACTGAGTCAGCATGGCTTTGTTGATGGGAGTTCATGTCTGACAAAACTGTTTGAGGAGGTAATAAGCAATGTAGACAAAGCAGACGTCAATTATTTGCATTTCCAGGAGGCCTTTGACAAGGTGCTGCACAAGATGTTGCTGAATAAGATAAGAGCCCATGGTGTTAGAGGCAAGGTACTGGCAGTGGATAGAAGATAGGCTCACCGGCAGAAGGCAGAGAGTAGGGATAAAGGGGTCTTTTTCAGGATGGCAGCTGGTTTCGCAGGAGTCCATGGTGAGAGCACAACTATTCATGTTACACATTAATGAGATGGATGAAATAACTGAGGGCATTGGTGCTATGTTGGCAGATGACACTAAGATAGATGGAGGGACAGGTAGTGTTGAGGAGGCAGGAAGGCTGCAGGAGTACTTGTACAGGCTCAGAGAATGGGCAAAGAACTTGCAGATGGAATACAATGTGGGAAAGTGTGAGGTTATGCTCTTTGATAGGAAGAATAGAGGCATGGACTATTTTTTAAACAAGGAAAGGCTTTGGAAATCTGAAGCACAAAGGCACTTGAGAGTCCTAGTTTGGGATTCTCTTAAGGTTATCATGCAGGTGCAGTTGGCAGTTAGGAAGGTAAATGCAATGATAGTATTCATTTTGAGAGGGCCAAAATACAACAGCAGAGATGTATTACTGAGACTGTATAGGACTCTGGTCAAACTGCAGTTGGGATATTTGAATAGTTTTGGGCTCTGTCATCAACAATGATCCTGAGAATGAAAGGTGTGTCATATGAGAAGCAGTTGAGGAGTCTGAGAATGTACTCGACTGAGTTTAGAAAGATGAGGGGATCTTATTGAAACCTACAGAATACTGAGGGGCCTGGATAGAGGTGACATGGACAATATGTTTCCACCAGGAAGAGGGACTAGGACCAAAGGGCACAATCTCAGAGTGAAGGGATGACCTTTAGAACTGAGACAAGGAGGAAATTCTTCAACTACAGAATGGTGAATCTGTGGAAATCATTGCTGCAGCAGGCTGAGGACCAAATCATTGAGTATATTTATGACAGAGATAGATAAGTTCTTGACTAGTTAGGAGATCAAAAGCTACAGGGAGAAGACAGGAGAATGAGGTTGAGCAATTGATCAGCCATGGTCAAATGGTGAAGCAGACTCGATGGGCCAAATGACCTAATTCTGCTCCAATGTCTTACAGTCTTATAGAGTGTTTCCAGTATTTTGTTTTTATTTCAGACTTGCAGTATTTTGCTTCTGTGTTGTTATCAGGTATTTTTAGCTGAATGGAAGACAATATGCCATACCTAGATAATAGAGGCAAAAGGCCATTCAGCCCAAAAAACAGCAACCGAACTATTCTACTCCCATTTTTGGCACTTGGTCATTAGCCTTTATATCTTGAAAAAGAATTGCATTTATAGAACTCCTTTCACAGCCTCAGGATATTTCAATGTGCTTTACAAGCTAATGAAGTGCATTTGAAAAAATAAAGAACACACCACAGCCAAGTTGTGCAGAAACAGCAGTGTGATAATGATGAGTCAATCTGTTGTTGTTATGCTGATTGAGAGATACATATTGGCTGAGACATCTTCTTTTCCTTGAAATAGTTTTTTTCAATCCTGTTACAACCAGGAGCATTGGTTGTAGTCTGACTACTCCACAGATCTCAATATAGAATAAAAATACTTGCTCCAATTACCAAGTTGACCAATTAAAAAGCTTATCTATATCAGGTTTAAAGGAAAGTGATCTAATAACCAGGCTTTTTCATAAACAAAATTGTGTTTATTATCAAACAAAACTTGGTTAGTAACAAGCAATATTTGCTTAATATATAGTCAGCATGAATCACAAGTATTAATCCTTGTCTCTAAATATCCCTCAAAAGACACATTTCAGGAAAAGAGAAAGAAAATAGATTTCTCTGTAAAGATTGCCTTCTGAATCAAAGACGCCAACAAGATATTCTTGAAGGCAAAAGGATACAGTGCAGGGTGTTCAGGAATCCCTTGCTATCATGTTCAGGCTGCTGTGGACAAGTTCCTAATCACACATTGTTGTCTATAAGGTCTTGCAGACACAGCTTACTCAGAATGTACAATCTTGAGATTTACCTTTCATCACACTTTCAAAGGAACAGTTGGTTCAACCCTACACTCTACAAGAGAGTTGAATAACTGAAATGGTATTGTAAAATGTGTTTCATTGTAACATATGGAGAAACTACAAATATCAAAGAAAATTAAGACATATTCACACACTCATTTCCATTTTGTCTTTGCATGTAATCTGCACAATTATGTCAAAAGTCATCTTCTCCAATGAAGCTTACAATATTTACTAAGCTTCACTGTTTTCATAGAATCTTTACTGTGTGGAAGCAGGCCATTTGGCCCATCAGGTCCACATTGACATCTGAAAAGCATTCTACCCAAAACCTTACCACCCTCCCCAACCTCCCCATCCCCCCATCCCCAATCCCTGTAACCCTGCATTTTCCATAGCTAACCTACCTAGCCTGCACAGCCCTGGGCACTATTGGCAAGTTAACATGGCCAATCCACCTATCGTGCATGTCTTTGCACTGTGGGAGGAAACCCACACGGACACAGGTAGAATGTGCAAACTCCACACAGACAGTCACCTGAAGGTGGAATCAAACCTGGGTCCTTGGTGCTGTGAGGCAGCAGTGCTAACCACAGAGCCACCATGGCACCCCAATCCTGTAATATAAATAATATTTAAAAGACAAGTCTGTAATAGCAAAGTCCATTGAAATGGTTCAGTATTTTGATCATTAAATTTTTCTACGAGAGCTAGAGAGTCATGATCAGTATATACCAATGTCTCTCTGTAATCTTAATTTAAAGGTAAAGTCAACATAGTCTTACCAGACCATAGAACTAAAAACCGAAAGAACTGTGTATGCTGTAAATCAGGAACAAAAACAAAGTTGCTGGAAAAGCTCAGCAGGTCTGGCAGCATCTGTGAAGGAAAAATCAGAGTTAACGTTTCCGGTCCGGTGACCCTTCCTCAGAACTGACCCAAAACATTAACTCTGATTTTTTCTTCACAGATGCTGCCAGACCTGCTGAGCTTTTCCAGCAACTTTGTTTTTGTTCCAGACCATAGAACTGTTCGGTCATGTGAGAGAGAGAGAGAGATGATTGGGGCTGATGTAACCTGCGTGTTACCACACCACATTCGAGGGAAGAGGTTGAGAAGGAGAATCCTTCATAATAACCTCAGTCAGTGCAGATATTGAACACATATTGATGCTTTAATACATCGCAAACCAGTTGTCCAGCCAACCAAGCTAACCAACCCCACAATGAACATACACATCAGAGTATTTAAGATCCAGTAGCAATCCCAGGGTTTCTTCTTCTATAACACAGTATCTCTCTTGGTGTTGAATCCTGCTAGCTTGTTGATGCTGAACCTATCTTCTTGTCACAACACTGTACCCATTCTCAAACTAGTAGAATCAATTCTTACTTTGAAGACTTCCATGAAATTTCATGGTTCATTGATTAAAATGGCTTTTTTAACTTCTACAAAAGATGCTTGGTACTCTCCTGACCACTTTACCTTGGCTTTCTTTTGGAGCAAGCCCATCAATAGAGCAGCTATTGTGCCAAAATTTGGTAAGAAAAAACTTGTGATTAAATCTATGCATCTCAAAAAAGGTTACATTAATTTCCATTCAGTTAAATGGCAAGGAATGAGACAAATGCTCGTAATTTTGTTGTACTTAGCAGCTCTTCTCCGTGCCCTAACAGATGCCATAGATTGGTTACTCGTAATTTTACAAATTCACTTTTGGCAAGGTTTATCCTTAGCCAGCTAACTGTGATTTCCTAAACAAATCCTCCAATTGTTCCAAGTGATTCTCTAAAGTGTCACTGTAGACCAGTACAATATTAAGGCAAACTACACAAGTAGGAATAAAAGCAAACTATTGTAGATGCTGGAAATCCAAAACAAATACAGAGAATACAGGAAAATTGCAGCATTTGTGCAGAGAGAAACCGAGTGAACATTTCGAGTCCATTACAACTCTCTGAAGTTGTCAAACTTGCTGAGTTTCTCCAGCAATACCTGAGTTTATAAGACAACTAGTAACAATGGCTACCGCTCTGGAAAACAGTGAAAACAATTTTTTTACTTGAATGGCATCACTCAGCATTTAAAAAAAAAATCTGTTATGACAGAAGTGAATAGCTCTTTAGGTCTGTGTCTTCCAAGCAAGGTTTTAGGTAGAAGTCTACCCAAGAATTGTAGAATTAGAATGAACCATCAGGCTTAAGTACTATTAGAACATAGAATAGAACATAGAACAGTACAGCACAGTACAGGCCCTTTGGACCAGAATGTTGTGCCGAACTTTTACCCTAAAGCTTACCTTCCCGACTGCACCCTGGCTCGCGTCCTCACCACTCCCGCCACTGAAAGCAAGAAGGCCGCTGCTGCACGAGGTAAGTTTTTATAGGGAATCTACTAGGAATCTAGAGTTACTTTGACTGGGTTCAATTAGATGTTCACCCAAAGGTATTAGTTTTAATCTTTCGCCTGGGTTTATTTCTCAGGACCTGAGTGCTAAGGATACTATTTTCATAGGAAAGGATTGTCCTAGATCAACATTATTTATGGCCAAAGTTGCACACCCTGGTTTGTCTCTACAAATTCCTTTAAATTTGATAATTAACCTCATCAAAACCCTTCATTTTTACATGTTAAATATGAAAGCCTGGCATCGAACCTTTCTCACAGTTCAGTGTTAGCTACCCAGACAATGTATCGTCAATTTAAGAATTCTCTGGACCTCCCTCTGCACCATCTTCACTGACTCATTCATCCTTCATTGTCCTTACTGCCTGAAAGACTTGCATTTGTGCATTCTACTCTCATAGGTGCAGTAAAAGATACATCTAATCTAAATGGTGGAAATTTGCTTGCTCTGAGATGTTGGGTGAACTTGGGCATGAATTACAAAAGGTTAGCTTACAGGAACAGCAAGTAATTTAGAAAGCTGAGATAGACAAACTAATCAGAGTTAACATTTCTGAGGAAGGGTCACCAGACCTGAAATGTTAACTCTGATTTTTTCTTCACAGATGCTGCCAGACCTGCTGAGCTTTTCTAGCAGCTTCTGTTTTTGTTTCAATATTCAAGGCATACATTAGATGAATGTATATATTAAAATATGTTAAATGGACGTAAGAACAGATAGCGTATTTTTTGTCAATCATTCCGGTGAATTAGCTAAAATGGCTCGACCAATATTTTTGCCCATTCCTAATCAGCCTTGTGAAGGCGGTAGTGAACTGTCTTCTTGAACTGCTGCAGTCCTTGGGATGCAGGAACATCCGCAGTGCTGTTAGGGAGGGAGGTCCAGGATTTTGACAGAGCAAAACTAAAGGAATGGAGATATATTTCTAAGTCAGGATGGTGAGTGACTTGGAGGGGAACTTGCAGGTGGTGGTGTCACTGCGTATCTGCTTCCCTTCTCCCCTAGACAGTAGTGAATGTGCATTTGGAAGGTACTATCTAAGGAACTTTGGTGAATTTCTGCAGAGTATCTTGTAAATGGTACACGCTGCTGCTACTGTGCATTTGTGGTGGAGGGAGTAAATGTTTGTGGCCATGTTGCTTAAAAAAAAGACAGCTTTGTTCTGTATTGGGTCAAGCTTATTGAATGTTGTTGTAGCTGCACCCATCACTCAAGCAGAGAATATTCCGTCACACTGCTGACTTGTATGATTTAAATGTGATTTTATTTATTTGCTGGCTTAGAGAGTAAAATCTGACGTGGACTAGTTGGGCCAAATGGACTGTTTCTGTGTTTTGATGTCTTTGGATGACTATGTCTTTCAACTTTTTCCTCCTACTCTCTCCTTTGTGTCCTTATCCACTTATTCCCATCTTAAAACTCTTTATTTAGTCCATGGTTCCCTGAAATTTATAGTGGTTGTGTTCTCTGTAATGATTTGTCTCCACTCTCGGAATTTGCAATAGCCTTTGGAAAAGGGTATTTTATAGTTCTTTTGTTTTGATTATCTTCTACCTCACTTTAGCTAGCTTAGTCATTATCTTTCTAAAAACGGCACATTTTAATCTAAAGATCTTGACCATTTTTCTCCTGGATTCTTTACCCCCTGTTTGAACCTTAAATCATTTTAGATTTTAGTCATATTAAACAGATACTGCATGCAACCCTCCCTGGGGCTATTGCTGGTCAATAGTTTCAAGTTCATAATAATTAATTTCTTGAACAAAAAAGAGGTGGGAATTCTTAAATCTGAATTCTGGATGCCAGAATCAGTATTCAAAGGGGACCTAATAAGTGATTAACTCCGGTTGAAGCTGTAGCTAAGTCGGAAGGACATTTAAGTCACTTTGTCCTTGCTTTGGATTAAGTAATGGGAATCCTTTTCTGATCAATACATTGGAGGTTTTGGGTTTAAGAAGAATTTGTCAGGATTCGGTCAACTATCTTCCTTGCCAGTTAGGCCCTTCGGGGCTAAAAGTTTCACATCATGCTATGTCCTGGAATAATATATTGGATTGTATTTTACCAACTCTCCTATGTTCAAAAAGCTCGAAAGATCTGCTTCCACTGATTATAGCATTGAGAGTCAGCATGGCAATTTCAGTGAGACATTGGACCAGTTCTTTCCATCTCTGTGTTGTTGGAAGCCTAACGTAACTCAAAAGATACTTGTGAGACCCAATGGAAATGCCAAATCACTGCCAACAGAAACATTAAAAATAGGAGCAGGAGTAGGCCATCCAGCCCATTGAGTCTGTTCTGCCATTCAATACGGTCATTACTGATCATCCAAAATAGTAACCTGTTCCTAAATTCGCCCCATACCCTTTGGTACCTTTAACTCTAAGAACTATATCTAACTCTTATAAGGTAATTGATTGAGAAATTTAAACTCCAATAGGCAATTAATAGGCATCTGGAACCCTCCAAAAAAAGTCTTTAATACTGAGTTTGAGCCAGAGATTTTATATGGCCCTGACTGGTCTCCTTAATAGTTAGACAGGAGATATTAGAGAGACTAAAGTGACTGTTACTCCTGGGTAATTATACTACTGAACCTTTCCCTCACCCACTCCCCACAGAACCCCTTCTCTGCCTGCCAATCTGGCTCGACTACGCTACTGACCCAACCCCACTACACTCCCCTACAAAGGCCAATTTGCCCCAAACTGAGCTAACCTATCTCTTCACCCACTTGCCATCTTACCCCCTTAACCATCTGTCACCCTACCGCTTTATCCAACACTTTTACCTTATTTCAGTAGCTTCTCCAAGAGCTTTGAAACCTGATGGTGACAAGATCACTAGGTCTGGGTCACTGCATCCCCTTGGCATGCAGGTCACTATAGTCTCCCAATTGGGGAGCTAACCACTTATCCTGTCTGCTAGTGAGGTACATGGTCTGGTATATTTTGAGTTAAGGCCTCAAGTAACCATTAATTGATCATTTGAAGGTGTATTTACTGGTGAATTGAGAAAATAGCCCACGGACATTCTTACCCAACTCTTAATTGTAGAGGTGGCGAGAAGGGTGAGGGGGGAGTATCTCTCCAGGGCGTTATAAGCCCAGCTCGCGAGCTTTCATGACACCTCCAGGAAGGGAAAGATTCGACTCAAAGTATCTGCTCTGCATTGGAAATAGTGATTCCAGCCCAGATTACCAGTGAATTAGTAAATATTACATATAAGTAACAATTTACAATTTTTAATAAAGATAATTGTAGTGAAGTAAACTTACAAGACTCTCAAAAAGCAAGCAATATTGTTTGATTAATTGCAAAACCTGTTTTTTATTTTTGTAAGTCAGAGAAATATAAGACAACATTCCTTTTACTGCGCAACCCCCCAAAAAAATGCTTTGTATGTGCACCACATATAAGCAGATTCAATCTTTTTAGCCATGACATGTTATGTTTGCATTCATAGTCAGACTCAATTTTTCCATGCACAAATGCACATTTCGTTTGGGGATACCACTGAACTATTCACAAAGGTTCGACCAGGTAATACAAAGTTTGTGTTGTAAAGATGTACTGAAGTACAAATTACTCTCACACTTTGCCAATGTCATTTCAGAATAGCGACAACCCACATGTATGCTCGTAGTTCACTTTTAGATTAGCAAATAAGTCAACCCTGTTTCTGGAGGGATTCTTTCAGGCATCCAGTCTTGACTTGTATACATAACATTTATGTTATATATAGATTCATGTGAATTGTGATGATTCTATGTCTTCAAGAGATGTATTTTGTCCCTTTTTTTAATGAAGAAAGGTTGAGACAGAGGTGAAGAGCACTCTGCTCAAAGCCAATACAGTTAACAGCTTGTGAGGCCTTGGGTTTTTTCTTCAAGTTGGAACAATAAAAGTAGCCTGAATGGGTAGGGTCAAGCTGCCACAGAATCTGGATTTTTCGTTTTAGTTTTCTGTGGTTGCTGGGGTTTTGAATCTGAACATGGAAGCTCTTATTCCTGTCTCTGTTACAGCTAAAAGCCAGGATTCTCTTCCAGCTGCTAGAATTGCATGTGAGGCAATCTATTTTACTGAATTTGCCTTTGTCAAAGGTGTGTTTATGGGATGTTACTATGTTGGAACAGTTAATTCATAGTTGTTTATATATATTTTGTTAAGTATTTCAATAGAGTTACAGTTAGGCAAGTTGTTTTATTTTTATTTTGTCTATATTTTAACTGTAGTGCAAAAATATGGTGTGTTTTGCTTAAAGTTGAGTAGTTTGACCAATTGAATTGCATCTGGAACACAACGCCTTATAATTACCTTTAAAAAAGAAAAAGTTAGGATCTAGGTTATTTTCTTAATATATTTTGAGGGTGTTTAGTCTGGTCCATTAAACCCATGATGCTCCTTATACACTCACGACTGCGTGGCCAAATTCTGCCCCAACTCCATTTACAAGTTTGCTGATGTCACCATCATTGTAGGTCAGATCGAAAACAATAGTGAGACAGAATACAGAACAAAAGATTGAGTACTTAGCAGCATGGTGTAAAGACAATGAACTCTCCATTCATGTCAGCAAAATGAAGGAGTTGGTCATTGACATCAGGAAGCAGAGTGGAAGTCACATCCCTGCCTGCGTCAATGATGCTGAGGTGGGGAAAGTCAAAAGCGTCAAGTTCTTAGGAGTGATGATCACCAACAATCTGTCCTGGCCCACCCATGTTGATGCGACAGTCAAGAAAGCACATTAACGTCTTTACTTCCTCAGCAGGCTAAGAGAATTCAGCATGTTCACAAAGACTCTTACTAATTTTTATAGATGCAGCACAGAAAATGTTCTATCTGGATGCATCAAGCATGGTATGCAACTGCTCTTCCCAAGACCGTAAGAAACTACAGCGAGTTGTGAACGCAACCCATCATGAAAACCAGCCTTTCATCCATTAATTCCATCTATACTTCCCACTTCCTCGGGAAATAACTAACAAAATAAAGGACCCCTCCCACCCCGGTTACACTCTCTTCCACCCTGTTCAGCTGAATTAATGTCAAATTTGAGCTAGAAGACCATAAGACCCAGAAACAGATAAAGGACATTCAACCCATCAAGTCTGCTCTGCCATTCAATAAGATCATGTCTATCTGATAATCCTCAACTGGATATTCCTCAAAGCCCTGGAATGCCTTACTGATTAAAAAATCTGACTGTCTCAGCCTTGAATGTACTTAATAACCCAGCCTCAACAGCCTTCTGGGTCAAAGAACTCAACAGATTCACTACCCCCTGAAAGAAAAACATCCTCCTTATCCTTCTCTTAAATGTGCATCGGCTTATTCAGAGATTTTATTGTCTGGTCCCAGGCCTTCCTAAAGAGGAAATAAACTCTCCACATTTACCATGTCAAGCCCCCTGTGAATCTTATACATTTCAACAAGATCTCTGCTCAGTCTTTTAAAATCTTATGAATATATCTTGATTAGTAAGGGATCAATGTTTACGGGTAGAAGGCAGGAGAATGGAGTTGAGAAACATATCAGTCATAATTGAATGGTAAAGCAGATACGATGGGCCAAATGGAGTAATTCTGTTGTTATATCTTATGAACTTATGGTCTAACGTACTAAACCTCTCCTCATAAGAAAATCCCTCTATACCCGGAATCAACTGATTGAACCTTCTTTGCTCTGTCCCTAATGCTAATACATCTTTCCTTAGATAAGAGCACTAAAAGTGTTCACAGTACTCCAGTTGTGGTCTAACTGATAGATAGTAGGAACTGCCGATGCTGGAGTCTGAGATAACAAGGTATGGAGCTGGAGGAACACAGCAGGCCAGGCAGCATCAGAGGAGCAGGAAAGCTGACATTTCGGGTCTGGGGGAGGGGAAGGGGGCTCTGAAATAAATAGAGGGGGAGGTGATGATAGAAGGTGGATAGTGGAGCCGATAGGTGGAGAGGAGACGGACAGGTCAAGGAGGCGGGGATGGAGCCAGTACAGGTGCGTGTGGGTAGGAATTGGGATGTGGCTTCATCCCCGCCTCCTTGACCTGTCCATCTCCTTTCCACCTATCGGCTCCACTATCCACCTTCTATCATCACCTCCCCCTCTATTTATTTCAGAGCCCCCTTCCCCTCCCCCATTTCTAAAAAGGGTCCAGATCCAAAACGTCAGTTTGCCTGCTCCTCTGATGCTGCCTAGCCTGCTGTGTTCCTCCAGCTCCACACCTTGTGGTCTAACTGTTGCCTTGTATAGTTTTAGCAAGACTTCCCTACTTTTGAGATTTTAGGTATAATTAAGGATGAAATAGATTCTTGATCAGTCAGAGAATCAAGGCATACAGGCAAATTGCATGAAAGTGGGCGTGAGGAATATCAGGTCAGTGATGAAATAACTCCACGGAGGCCAGTATCCCGTCTTCAAGTCACCGTCAATTTACACACGCGCAGTACATGGGCATTTAGCAGCTAGTTCAGAGCCAGTCCCTTGAGTGAGGAGATTCTCTGAGACTCCTGTTTATATCTGTCAGCCAGGACTCTGTTTGGCCCAAATTAACAGCCCCAGTCAGGGAGAGATCCACCTGACCAATTTTGTTCCAACTACTGCAGGCCATGATCCTATTGATTGGTGGAGCAGGCTCAAGAGGCCGAATGGCCTACTCCTTCTCCTATTTCTTATGATCTCATGAAAGCAAAATGCTGTGGATGCTGGAAGTCTGCAACAAACACAGAAAATATTGAAGAAATGCAGCAAGTCTGGCATCCACCAGACCTGCTGAGTTTCTGTAGTGTTCTCTATGTTTGTTCCCTATTTTAATACTCCCTTGTCTTGGTGTCAGTTGTGGCCCTTGTAATCAATCCCTGTGGCACTACAGTAGTTACAGGTTGCCATCCTGAAAGTGCTCCCTTTATCACAAATCTCTGACTTCTATGAGTTGGTCAACCATCTACCCATGTTAATATACTATCCTCAACATCATGGGCTCTTATCTTATTAAGTTGCCGTGTGTGTGGTACTGGGCATTAGTGAACGAGATGGTTTTTCTTATGAGAATCAATAGTCATTACATGGTTATCATTAGAATTTTTTAAATTCCAGATTTTTAAAAATTTAATTCAAACAGAACAGGCAGAATAGTCTCAAGTGGCTGACTCCTATTCCAAATTCGAATGCCCACATGTGAATAAGAGCAAGCAAAGAATATTCATTCAAGTTTCAAAGTTGTAAACCTGCTAATGAATAACCTGCTGTCTCCCAGAGTATAATGGCTAACTGAGATACTTTTTAAACACATATCCAAAATTCCATCACTGTTTCCCCACTGCCTACTTGCAATTGGCTTTAACAATTAACTCCTTAAATGAAGCAGAAATCACCCTACTTATAGTTATTTCCTGAGTGGTAAACATGACACTGTGCTGCAGGCTGTAATTCAGTAAAGGATTAGATACATGGTAGTTTGTTAATCAAGGTTCTGGGTGCAGATGCTTTCATCAGAATTAATAGTTTGCTGTTGTTATTAATCATAACTAAAGTATTTCATCTCGACATTTGAAATAAATCAACCCGCAGGTTTATCTATATTTCAAAAAAAAAGCACAAAACATGTCCATTATCATCAGGTTCAGCTTGATTTATTTTGATATTTATATAGACTAGATATTGGTCTTTAACAATTGGGTTTCTGCACATAAATTACTTATACATTGATTAATATAAAGTGGGCTTTACATAATTAAAAATAGAGGTTGCAACTAGATATTCCAATCTACAAAGTTTCATGAATATCCTCCTATTTTAATGCAGTCCATGCACATTAATAATGATTCATTTTTGAGTTATTAACTAAATCCTAAGTACATGCTTCTAACAAGCAGCCTCATTTTGTTTCACCAATAATTCCAAACAAAAATAAATGTTGCTAGTTCCTGTTCTATTTTTCACCAGATGTGTTAAATGGCAGATTCCTCTATTTATTTCATTGCTAATGTCAATCTCTGAATTGTCTGAAAAAATGTAGCAGCCTGAAAAGGGGCAGTCAGCAATTTCCAGGATGATTCCAGAGATGTTATAAAGGAGGAATTAATGTGATATCTGGGACCTGGAAGTTATTTCTTTAAGAATGGATACCACTGTTAAGCTAGATCTTTTCTGTTCTCACAAGCAACCATAGATGCAGCGTATTTGTACCTGATGAGGTGATACTTATGTTACCTCTTGTAACATAAGAACTAGACGTGGATAATATAGAAAAATTCAATTAACGTTTGTTACATTTCCTGGTATGTATGTATATGTTACTATCCTAGGCATTGTCACATCTGGGCTAGCATTAAGTCAGTTAGTTACAAATTGTGGCACACTTCTCTCTGCATGTAATGCTGCAAGTGGCTTAGTAAGATGAAGACTGACATCTTTATACCATTGGGTTACATGCCATGATACGGTGATGATCTCATGACCGTATCTCTTAAAGGTAGTTTGCCTGCTAGCTGTGAGATTTAATATCTCCTCTTACCAAAATAAAAAGAAATCCAAAAATAAATGTATATGCAGTTGATTCAGTAATTGTACAAACAGGAAACCCAAGTTCATAAGATTGGCAATTCAAATTTCAATATAATGTTTTGGATGTTTGATAACGAGACCTGATTTGGTGATTATATACCCATCAGAAGAGATACATATTGCTCTCAGTAGCTCTTCCCTCACAACTTGATTGTCTTGCTGCTGGTTGCTGTCATTCAATATCATCACAAAGTCATCATTGCTGCAATTTTCTACCTCACCATCTGTGTGTAGGATTGGTGTGTGATACATTGGTATGAGCTGACTTCTGTTTTCACAGCACCATGATCAATAATGACTTTGTCTGATCTGGACTGTTGCATCTTAAAAATCTTTGCTGGCATCCAGCTATTTGAGAGTGGATTTCTGACTCACAAACTCTGTCTGCTGTGTAATTGGGGTGCTAAAAACAACAAATGCTGAAGATCACAGCAGGTCAGGCAGCATCCACGGAGAAAGAGCAGGCTAACGTTTCGAGCCTAGATGACTTTTCATCAGCTGTGATCTGTGGTCTCCAGCATTTATTGTCTTTTTTAGTACAGATTCCAGTATTGCAGTAATTTGCTTATGGAACTGGGGTTGTTCTCTATCTGCTCACTGGTCGTGCATCTCTTTCATTCTCTTCTGTTTTCAAAGAAGAATGCTCTGTGTTTCACAAGAGTTAGACAGTTGGCTGCAAGGCAAAGTCATTCAAAGTTGCCTTCCAAGCAGAGATAGCACTGTGGATGGTAGACGCTTCTTCTGAAGTTACATGCTGCACTTCCTTGGAGGATCGGTGAATAGGACTACATCCTCTTTGAGATGCAATATTAAAATTACTGATTGTGTCAAAGTTATTTGGGTACAGCTATTTGAAATCGTTGATTCAATTACTCTGATGTATCACAAGAGGTACATTTTGAATCTGTACATACTTGTAGTCCTGTCACTGCTGGACCATTGGTACTCATCAAGTCAAGGATTTCAAGAACCCAAGATGAACGCCTGTAGTGATACTGCTGTGTGATTGTGCCACTTCACGGAATTGCTGATCCATTAGATGGTGTGAGACAGTCTCTTGGAGGTTGTAGCATGGAGTGTCATCTATTGGGGTACATGTCTTTTAGAATGTATCATGATAATATGTTGGCACTAACTCCTGTGTCAGGGTTTGTCCTCCTGCCTTTTGGGGACACATTACGTTAATGATCATAAAAATATCTGATCACATTATACCATTGACACAGTATGAGAGGTTCACAATATGAAAGTCTTGGTCATCATCTAAGAATTGTGTTTTACTCAGTTGATTTTGCACTTCATTGAAATGTTTATATACACTTTTAAGTGTGTCCTGGCTCCCAGTATTGTGGTTTTGCACTGTATTGTTGTTTACCTTGGTGGTCTCTTTGAAACTGGATTTTCTATGTGTGTGAACATGTCTTCTGATGCCAGCTACTTTGCAAACGTGAAGAAATGCTGAACATCTTTTGGGTAGGTGCCACAAACTGTATCTTAATAGTTTTGGTGTACTTTGCTGACTGTAGTAATGGTTTTATACCTAAAGTAAGTAATTGATGCTGGTCTGCCACTATACCTCCATTATGGCATCCAGGTTCCAGCATTGTGTCACTGGTATGGACATTTTCCTTGCTCAGGAGACATTTCCTGAAGGTTTTAATCTTATAGAGGAGACTACCAATGGAATTACCCTCTATGTGAGTTTTCTTTCAGAGAAATCCTACTTCAGATCGTTGGCACCTTGTGACAAAGTAATCAACAGTCACTGGGTGTTTCTATCTGTATGACAAAAGTATAAGTCTGTTGATTTGAAGATTCTTTCCCTCAAACTTCTCTGGATTTTTTTTAAATCATTCTTTGAAAGGCTGAATGTATTTATTCTGCGAAGCTCTTCTTTGCTAATAGGAAGTAAAATGATCAAAGATTACCTGTTGGGATAATTTATTGCTTGAACAGTGAATAAAAGCTGGATATATTGCTTAAATAGTATGAATTCAGTGAGGACATTGTTTGTTGCCCAATCCATAATTAAATGCTTGTCTTCAATTTCTCATTGAAGTTCTTTTATTGTTAAAGTGTAGTGTACCTTGTTTGTCTCTATCCTCTGCTTGGTTTAGTGTTCTGTCCTTTTATTTTTTCTTCTTTTGCTTCCATATTACTTCATGTTTCATTGTTGTAGCCCTTTTTGATGATGAGTGTTGATGCTTTTTGGACTGTCTTTAATAAATAGTGTTATACTGGTGGGTTCCAGCTACCAGAGGGAGTTCATGCTAAATGAGGAGGGACACAGCACAGGCACTGGCAGAAACAAAATGGAAGAATGAACCAACCTCTGCACAAAGGTCAGCTTCTTGAATTCAGAAAAACAGTCTATTTAAATGCTTGAAGTGTTGTTTTGGGGAATAGAAGTGCGATGCATTTAAACTGACAGTAGACTTTGGCTGTTAATTATAATCTTAAAATTATAAGAAGCCTCTTGATTGTTATATGTTACTTCTAAATGGGGAAGCATGCTGAAAATTCATTTTATCATGTAATAACATTATGGGTTTTATAGCTTGATAAGGCTTGAACCCAAACTTAAAGAAAATATACAGACCTTCTGGATTTTAATATATTTGTTGCTATTAGTCTTCCAAACACTTTGAAGTCCAGGTTTGTCATCTAGCTGATCTCCAGTGGAGTTTCCAAGGGTCATGATCTGCTACAGATACAGTGGTGTTCTTTTTACCTTCAGTAGGCCATTCATATTTAATGAGGTGGTACACTTATGTAGGGCGGCACGGTGGCTCAGTGGTTAGCACTGCTGCCTCACAGCGCCAGGTGCCTGGGTTCGATTCTCCCTTGGGCAACTGTCTGTGTGGAGTTTGCATGTTCTCCTCATGTCTACGTGGGTTTCCTCCCACTGTTCAAAGATGTGCAGGCTAGGTGGATTGGCCATGCTAAATTGCCCATAGTGTTCAGGGATTGTAGATTAGGTGGGTTTGGGGAATAGGGCTGGGTGGGATGCTCTGAGGGTCGGTGTGGAATTGTTGGGCTGAAGGGCCTGTTTCCACTGTAGGAATTCTATGGAAAAAAGTTCTGCAATGTAAGAACTAGACATGAGTGATGTAATATAGAAACATCTATTTCAGCACCCGTTACCTGCATGTATATTCCAACCATAGACATTGCTGTACCTGGGCTAGCTCTGAGTAATTTGGTTACACACTCGCACTCTTCTCTCAGTAACCCTGGAGACTGAGGCCTTTGCACAATCAGATCAAATGCCATGATATGGCGATAAAGTTACAAACATGTCTCTTAATGAATGTGGCATACTAGCTGCGAGACATAACATAATCAAATCATTTGAGAAATTCCTGATGTGAGCATTCATGTTGTACCTGCTGATATCACTCAGAAGTAACAAAGTCTTTATCATAAAGGGTTTTTGAGGCTGGGTCATTCAGTACATTCAAGGCTGAGATAGGCAAGTTATTAATCAGTAAGGGTATCAAAGGTTATGGGGAAATGACATGAAAGTGGAGTTGAAGATTATCAGACATACCATGATTTCAATGAATAGGCTGACAACCAATTTATTCTTCTATGGTCTATGGTGAAGGATAACCTGAGACTTCTAGCAATGAAACTTCTATAACTTTTAAGATGTGAAAGCAAAGTCAAATAAGTTATACATTTGTATCTTGTAGTCACTTTACAACTACCAATACCACTTTATATATAAAATTTTTTCTACAATTAGGGTTTGCAGTTCAACAATGAACTGCTCCACTCACTGACCTCCAGCTGGAGTGAAGCTAGATTAATTATTGCTTTTCTTGCCAAGGGCATTAACAGCTTAGCAATGTCTTGTTTGTGGGTTATTCTCAGGAAAGATGCACACATTGCACTACATGTTAATGAAGCAATGGCTTGTGGCAATTCAGTTCATAAATCCGATCATGCCATCACAGGCAAGTACTATTTGGAGGCCCGGTGCTAGCTTACAGGTAAGGAAAGAAAAACACAGCATGGAGAAAATGCATCAAACTATATAGCCTCTTCACTTTCATGAATATTGGAATAGCCTCAACTTCTAATAACATCCTCTTGCATTCTCCTTCGGTCAGGATGAGAAAGATAACATTCACAAAAGCCCACAGACAAGCACAAACAATAGCATAGAAACCTGCAGCCCAGAGGAGACATTTCATCCATCGTGCTGGATTTCTGAAAAATTAATCTTCTTTAATCTTCATGCTGATACCTTTTGTCTCGAAACTTGTAACATCCTCTTCCGCAAGTATCTATCCAACTCCCTCACAAAATTGATTATGGAATCCGCTTCCACCAGCTTTTCAGGTAGAACATTCTAGATTCTGATAGCTCTTTGATTTAAAATATTTCTCCTCATGTCTGCTCCAGATCTTTTTTCAAAGATTTCTGCACTCACCTGAGGGAACTGTTTTCATCCGTGCTGTCACTTAAAATCTTTAGTCATCTTGAAAGCGTCAATTATGACAACGCATCATCTTTCCTCTCCTGATGAGAACAGTAATAATTTTTCTAGCGTCAGCTTATTACTGAATTCCTGATAATGTCCTGTTAAAATCTCTCTCTATCCTTTTTAAAGATGATTAGAAACCCAAATAAGTAGGGTATAGCTGGTCCACTGAGCATAATAAAAGGCAGGTACGATCTGATTAAGTGGCCACTGGATTATGCGTTGAGGAGTAGAAAGTGAGATGCACGTTTTTGCTAAGTTAATAAGACTTCAGATTTGTCCCTAGCTTGCTTTTTAAAAAAGCAAGATCTACCAACACATGCAAATCTGAGATATAAACTAAAAGAAAATGAAGAATATAAGTCATAATTTTTTTCTTGAAGATTGCTTAGGGAGTCGTACCTATATTTATTCCAGTCTTACAGCATTAATACAGTAGTTTGGTTGCTCATCTAAAATAATGGCAGCTGGTAGGGAATGTTGCCATGTAGGATTTGCACCCAGTCAAATGATGCATGTTTGACGCATATATCTTCTACAGTCAGAACTAATTTAATATTTCAAGCAAGTCTTCACATAGAATTCATCACTCAGAGGGCTTGCTGATTCAGGGATAAGTGTTCAGGTTAGGGCTTGTTGTTGGCAACTCCAAATATATCATTCCTTCCATGTGGCTGGGTCAAACTCCTACAACTCACCTCCTGTGACAGCACTGTGCTGGGACCCATAGGTCAAGGGGACCTCACCACCACCTTCTCAAGGGCCATTAGGGATGAACAATAAATGCTGGCCCGGTCAGCAATGCTCCAATTCCATAGACTAATTAAAAAAGAAAGAAATCAAGGAAGACAAAGTTTGAATCTCATATGTATTCAGCTGCTAGCATGTGAAAGTATATAAAATATAAGAATTGACAAAAGCATGTTATTTCCCTGGAGCGTTGGAGACTGAGGACTGGCCTTATAGAAGTTATAAAATCATGAGGGGCATGGATAGAATGAGTAGCCAAGGTCTTTTTCCCAGAGTAGGGGAATCCAAAATTAGAGGGCATAGGTTTAAGGTGAGAGGGGAAAAATTTAAAAAGGACTTTAGGGGTAACTTTTTCATGCAGAACGTGGTGTGTGTATGGAATGAGCTGCCAGAGGAAGTGATGAACGTTGGTAATGTTACTCCATTTAACAGGTATCTGAAGGGATACATGAATAGCAAGGGTTTAGAAGGATATGGGCCAAATGCTGGCAAATGGGACTAGATTAATTTAGGATACCTGGTCGACATGGATGAGTTGTACTGAAGGGTCTGTTTCGATGCTGCACAACTCTATGACTCTCTGACTCCTTGATTTAGAAATGTCTTCAGTTTTGCTTCAGGTCAGTGGACAGTTGATGGGAGTTTGGTAAGATCACAAATGTCAATTTGCAGCAAATGAGCTGCAAGTCACTCACCATGCGAGCTTAGACATACATCTTGTATCCTGTATCGCAATGGGTCAGGATTCTGAAGCTTCTCACTTAACACTACTATGGGAACACCATTAACATAAGAACTGAAATGGTTTAGGAAAAATATGTAAATTTGGCTGTCTCACATCTGAAGAACTTAAACTCTGCTATTGTTCCTCAACTGTATTTTCTGCTAAACTGCTTGCACAGTCCACTCCAGCCAAGCTGAATGAGAAAATCTACCACCTCATGGTCAACATTCACAAAGGATATTTTAATCAGAAATCATTTATTAAACTTGCCTCATTACACAACACTAGATCCAAAATAGCCTGATCCCTGGTTGGATCTACAACATATTGTTCTAGGACCAGTTCTGAGGAAGGGTCACCGGACCCGAAATGTTAACTCTGTTTTTTCCTTCACAGATGCTGCCAGACCCGCTGAGCTTCTGCAGCAACTTTGTTATTGTTCTAAGAGACTGTTCAAAAAAAATTATGAGTTCTTCCTAATGGCTACCTCTACAAATATGATTTTCTCAATCTTTATGATATCAAAGTCACCCATGATTAATGTACTGTTTTTTCATCATGTCTTCATTATCTCCTGATTTATTCCTTGCCCAACAGAACAGCGATTAGGGAGCTACAGATTTCTCCCATCTGTATCTTCTCTCGTTTGTCATTCCTAATCTCCACCCATATGGAACATACATCATCCAGCCCTCAAACCATTGTTTTGCTAACACACTAATTACATTGCATACTAACAAAGCTACCCTGTCCCCCTTCCCATCCTGCCTGTCCTTTCATATATTTAGTTCCTAGGTTTGATCTCCCCGCAATCATATCTTCGTAATGGCTATTAGATTATACCCATGCTGTTAATTCTTTTAATTCACTTTGACTACTTTGGGCATTTAAGAACTATCAATTTAGCCTTTTCACTCTTTCTTCCCTCCTTTGACCCTGTTTGCTGTTTTGTCTTACTAGTGCTTGTGCACTTTCTCCCTTTTGGTCCCACTCTGATTTTCAATATCAAAATATTTGCCCTGTGATGTCACCACATCCTTTTGTTCTTTTACTTTCTAAGCTGATGTTTTCCCCATCTCCCCCACCCCATTTCATACAAAACCCTCTTGCCAGCTCTTGTTATTTGATTTTCCAGGACACTGGATTCAGCATGTCTCATGTAAAGCTCGTCCAACTGAAACAACTTCCACAACAGTACTTCTACTGCAGTACTGGTGCCAGTGTCGCACACACTGAAACCCATTCCTCCCACAGCAACATTTAAGCTGACTATTTAATTCCTTGATCTTATGACCCTATGCTGGATTGCCCGAGACTCAGTTGGTAATCCTAAAATTATGACTTAGGAGATTCTATATTTTAATTTAATAATACAATTTAATTTAATTTCCTAACTGTTAAAAATCTTTCATCAGAACCTGCTTTCCAGTCCTACCTTAGCTGTTAATACCAACATGGATGGTGACACCTGGAACCTTCCCCTTCCATTTCAAGTTCCTATTCAGTCCTGAGGAGAACTTCTTTACCCTGGCACCATGTGGGCATTACAGCTTTTGGGACTCCTGCTCATGGCTGCAAAGAACAGTATCGTCCCCTATCACTACTGTGTTCCCATTTTATCCTTCCCAGTGAAAGGATCAATGTATCACTTTGTCATGGTCAGTTCACTCAATGTCTGTGCTGTCCCTACTCTTATCCACACAACTTGTAAGAACCTCATAGCTGTTGGACAAATGCAAAGACAGAGGCTCCTTGAGAGCTGCCCCTTTGATCCCTACACCTGCCTTGCCAATATTCCTACTCTCCTGGCCCAGATCACAGGCCAAGTTTGAATGATCTAATCAAAGGAATGTGCCTGTCGCTTTGAGCTAAATGTTCAGGTAACTTTCCCCTTCCCTGATGTGACACGATGCCTGCAGCTTGAACTTCATCACTTCAACTCGATTTGAAGTTGTGCAAGTTGCAACCAGCTTGTTCCAAACATCTTCATATTGGATCCCCATGGTGTCCACCAGGCAGCATGGTGACTCAGTCATTAGCATTACTGCCACACAGTGCCAAGGAACTGGGTTCAATCTCAGCTTTGGGTGGAGTTTGTACATTTCCCCACTCCTGTGTGGGTTTCCTCTGGGTGCTCTGCTTTCCGCCTACAGTCAAAAGATGTGCAGGTTAGGTGATTGGCCATGCTTAATTGTTGATAGTGACTCGGGATGTTCAGGCTAGGTGAATTAGCCATGGGAAATGCAAGGTTACGAGGATGGGTTGGAGGCTGGTTCTAGTTGAGATGCTGTTCGGATGACTGATGCAGACTAAATGGGCCAAATGGCCTCTTTCCACACTGTCTGGATTTTATGAATTCCCACATGCTGCTGAAGCAGCGCATCACGTGACCTGCCGTCCATATTGTATTTTGTTTAAGTTAGTAACTAAATCACTCTAATATCCCTGCTCTTTAGTTTTGAAAAGTCGGTCAGTCTTTTTTATGGACTGGTATCAATCTGATAATTAACAAGGTCTTTTCTAATATAAAGGAGAAAAAACTAAGTAGAGACCTAAACACAAACTGAAAACCTCATGTTTACTTTAAAGACTCGAAATACCCACCAATCAGCTGCTTTGTTTCAGCAAAATCAAACACAACCTTTCTTCATCTGCTGACCTTTTTGAAATGCTCACTTCAGGCACTCTTTTCTGTTGCACTCTCTAATGCTAAGTCGCACAATGCTGACTACCAATATATGATTTCAACACGAAAGGGCTGATTTGAGTTGGTTGATGAGGATCCCGTTTCAATTGGTTCTTAATTAGGCTGCTGTTTCAATGCATCCCTTGAAACATCCTGCTCGAAGCTCAAACTACAGAAATTTAAAATGGCAAATTTCACTCTAATGCCGACAACAAACTACAGTCAAAGTTAGTCTAAATTAAATATGTAGACACTTTCTTACCCAGGAAATATATGCACTAAGAATTTTTCAATTGCCTTTCTTGGAGATTTAAGAACATATTTTTCTCACTGCTTTTCTTAGGTTTCCTGACGTGTTGATTCCTTCCTTCGCCATTTGGGATTGGATCGATGATATTAATAATGAGCATATTGAATACTGGAGAAGGTTTGAAGGTCTAAATGGTTCGCTTCTCCCCGTTTTTCTACATGTCTATGTCTGTGGAGGAGGTTGGGTAGGGGAGAGAATGGGGAGGTGTTACCTTCATGACCTGTAGGCCCAAAACGTCAGCCTTTCTGCTCCTATGATGCTGCTTGGCCTGCTGTGTTCATCCAGCTCTGCACCTTGTTGTCTCGGATTCTCCAGCATCTGCAGTTCCTACTATCTCTCACCTTCATGACCAGTTGTCCAAGGGGTTATGGCAATGATGAAATTACATCTTTGCAGTTTGTGGCAGTATATCTCTGATTTTTCACCTCTTTTAACAAATGGATTTTTAAAAAAATGGGTTGTGAGCTCTCATTGTTGCATTTTGCAGGAAATATCAGATCAGCAAATCACCCCTGTTGTTCTGTAACTATGTGATGCCACTCAAAGTAGCCATTAATCATGTGTTAGTCACAACGAAGAGCTTCAGCAGTTTAAGTAGAATAATTTAGAGACATTCCCTTAACATCAGTAAGCCTCATTGCACATGTCAATCACGCACAAATGGCTGGAACAAGCTGGAGGAGTAAGTATAGTGTGAAGGAGGCTGCAGATGCAAGAGAGCGGCTTGTCTGAGTACAAAGTTGTCGAAAGGATTAAACAACAAAGATAAATCTATCTGATATTCCTTTATCATTTAATAGCAAATTATTATGAAGCCCCCAGATAATATAAATAAAGAAGTATCAGTTATGGTTAGGAATTATTATTGCCAATATTATCAGAACACCACTTCAACTTTTAGCATACAGACTTGTCTGCTACTTTACTTGAGTCATTGACTCAAATAGAACAGCAGACATAAGAATATGATATGAATATTGCTGAAGGGAGATATGTGTTGTTGTTGCCTCCATTTTGTACTCAACAGGACAAATGCAAGAATGTCAGATTTCAAATGATTGCAATGCCTGATACCACAGGAAAAAAAGGGCCGCTGTTTGCTTGCAGATCAACTATGATTGGCTGAGACATGGCCATCAAGAATTATAGTCTTCCCATGCTTCTTCGTAGGTCACTAAAGGTACAAAGTTTGAACACATTCCTTTTGTTTGCAGAGAATGAATCCTTTCACATAAATGCGTGTTGTTGTAGCATAAATGAACCAAATTATGAGCTCAACTGATTTGCTTAGGTTGGTTGTTACTGTAGCACACTGGATTGTTTGCCAAGTGCTGTCCAATCCTAAAATTGCATCTAACAATGGGCATTTTGTTTCAATTTTTGCAACTTTGAAGTGACTTCATGATATCTATAGACAACAAGGTGCAGGGCTGGATGAACACAGCAGGCCAAGCAGCATCACAGGAGCAGAGAGGCTGACTTTTCAGGCCTAGACCCTTCATCAGAATAGGGGGAGGGGAAGGGGGTTCTGAAATAAATAGGGAGAGAGTGGGAGGCGGATAGAAGAGGGATAGAGGAGAGGATAGGTGGAGAGGACACAAACAGGTCGAAGAGGCGGGGATGGAGCCAGTAAAGGTGAGTGTAGGTAGGGAGTTAGGAAGGGGATAGGTCAGTCCAGGGAGGACGGACAGGTCAAGGGGGCGGGATGAGGTTGGTCGGTAGGAGATGGAGGTGCGGCTTGAGGTGGGAGGAGGGGATAGGTGGGAGGAAGAACAGGTTAGGGAGGCAGGGACAAGCTGGACTGGTTTTGGGATGCGGTAGGGGGAGGGGAGATTTTGAAACTTGTGAAATCCACATTGATACCATTGGGCTGCAGGGTTCCCAAGCGGAATATGAGTTGCTGTTCCTGCAACC
>NC_063333.1:24092680-24147370 GCF_021869965.1 Rhincodon typus
GCTGTGTTCATCCAGCCCTGCACCTTGTTGTCTCGGATTCTCCAGCACCTGCAGTTCCTACTATCTCATGATATCTATACTTCACTAGAGTTACATGCAGTGCAATTTGAATAGAATTAAAGATAGAGTGACTGTTATGGTCTCATGGTCATCTTATGGAGTATGACAGGTGGAGACAAGAATGAACAGAAAAGATCACTGACATTCTTGCAGTGCTGCTGGTCATTTCTGCAGACTGTGGACATGTCTTGATCTGTGGGGTCAACTAAGATCAGGCTACCAGGTTCTCATAGCGTGGCCTCCTTTGCTGTTCCTTTGGGAAGAAGATGAGCCTTCTCTGGATCATCTCATGTAGCAGGACCTGCAGGCCCCTGTTGGAGAATCACAGCACCATTTTCCTCTTCTCAGTCATGGTGGAAAAAAAACTGTCCTTCGAATGGCTGGGGAGGCTGGGAATGCCGATCTTTGTCCAGGAGCACAGTAACCTTTCAAAATTGGTATGGGCACCACGAATGCTAGTCAGATATCAGGTGAGTGGTAAGTTGGAGAAGATTGTAGTTAAGAGATACAATGAGTTCCTCTGATGTTGAGACAGGCTTTGTTGAGTGTCTTGTGCAATTCTGCCACATGTCTTGTCTTTGGCCCATTTTCGAACCTACGGTAATACACAGGGAAAACTTATCTGATTGGAATAGCCATTGTGAGCAGGATAATATCATGTGTTTGATTCTGCATTGAGCCTGCAAGACGGGAAAATGGTAAGGGGACTACTTGCAAGATCACTGCTGAGGCCAATCCCACAGCACATGCAGCTCGAAGAATCCCAATTTGTTCATTGACTGATAGTAATAGGCTTGTGCTGTTCAGAAGAGAATCCATTAGTAGATTTCGCAAGCAGAACATTGAGAGAAAAGGGTACTGCTTCATCTGAAAAATGAGTTTGGGTACAGGATGAGCCTTTTTTGAATTATCCATGGGGAATCTATATTTCCACACTGCTATCTTCATGCCAATGTTTCAGCTAATCAGAGTTAATTTGCTAATCAATCTATATCTGTTTTTGCTTGCAGTGTAAATTCTGACCCTTTGAAATTTGGATTTCATGTGTGTATCCTGTTGAATGTATGATGAAAAGCCTCAGCGAAACATGTCTTTCTTTTCCGCAACAGTCAAGTTCAATGCTGCCAAGTGACTGCCAGCATTATATGAATGTGTTAAATGATTATCTGCTAAAAATGAGTGTAATTTCTACCATATTATTCTACAGATGCTAAATGAAAAAGAAGTGAGAAAATGGAGCTGAGGAACTGCAGTAAGTAATGCAGTAAAACATATCTGTGCCACAAATAATTTTATACCGCGTGTTTCAATGTCAACCTCCCAAAATGGATGCTAAAATGAATGTCCACTAACTTCAATTTAATGTGATTGGGCATTAACAAGAGAGTGTCACTAGATGCCTATAGCAACATCAAGTTTGCAAAAGAGGAGAATGTGGTGCTGCATTTAATGGTAAATCAAGTTGAAAGATGTGAGATCATAAATCCTAAACAGAATGGCAGTTTCAGATGAATTCATGTGGTGAAATCGTAGATCAGTACAGGATTGAATTAGAAACTTGCAAAATTAGGAACTTGTGAATGGATGGAATTACTAATTATGGATCGGACCATTTGTGAAGTAGGAGATGATTCTCTCAGTGATAGGCTGCTGAGATAATAAGATTGAACATTCGACAAGGCAGAGCAGATAAATAGAAACAGTGTTAAAATAAAATCAAACTTTTATGCCGGGAGGGAAATATATAAACAGTAGCGAACTGTAGTTTGCATGGATTCAGAAACAACCAAATTAGAATTGAGTCCAACAGTGAGGGAGAGAAGGGAAAGTTTTGTGGATAGTGTAAATGTAATACAGACGAAAGATGAGAAAGAGAGCATCGAATGCAATTTTAAAAAATGCACTCCTAAAGACCAACTCCATTGCCTTCATGTACAGCAATAATTTATGCTTAATCATTGAAATGATGGTATCTGTTCGTATGGAAGCATTGACATATAGGAAGAGGCTATTCAGTCCTTTAAAACCTGTTTCATCATTCAATGGCTAATCTGAACGAGCTTTTGGTCATCTGAACTAAGAAGGAGTTTGGGGTGATATTTTCTTTCATAATGCCTCTGTAAAGTTAACATTCAGTTAAAGTTGCCAAATAAATACAGGTTGTTGTTGTTGCTGCATTTCGTCTGTAACAATCAATAGAATTGTCCAACAAAAATCCATCAATCCCAGTTTTAAAATTTTCGGTTGAGCCTAGCCTCTGGATCCATACATCTGCCACTCTATGTGTGAGGAAATGCTCTCTGATATCATTGCTGAATGACTGAGAGCTATGTTTTCTCATTTTAAAGATATGTCTCCCACAAGAGGAACTGGCCACCTATTCTATCTATCTCATCAAGGTATTTAATCTTTTGAAAAACCTAAATTAGATGACCCTTTATTCTTCTATATGCAATGGAATACAAGCCTACTCTGTACAATCTACCCAGTAACTTAGCCTTTTCAGACCTGGTGTTATTATGTTGGGTCCACTTAATTTGGATCCAGTCAGAACAAGCACGTGTTTGGTATTTTGAATCACCTTTTCACTTTCAGGAGAATATGGACTGGGTGTGTGGCCATTGTATTATCTTCTGCACCCTAAGCTTTAAATAATCATTTTGAACTGAAAATTTCAGCATATATTTGCTGTTGTTTAACTGCAATGTTCAGGAAAAAATACTCCATGCAGTTTGGGCACAATTAAAGAGTGGATGGAGACCATAGAGGAGACACAAAGAGAGTTGAAGTGGATGGAAATGGGTGTGGGGCTGAGTTGGAAACACCAGTAGGATGGGGAGTACTCAGGAGGGCCAGCCCTTGGGGGTGGAACCCTGAGTGGGAAAGAGGGGACACTCTCTGTTCCAGCTTGTAAAATTCCACCCGATGACAATCAATCTAAATTATTTCAGGATGTCTTTGAGGCATGCACTACAAGAACCCAAATTTCTTCATTATTTACAGGGCAAGCACATAAACATTAAGCCATACTGTAAAGGTTTGTGCTGAGATTGGGCATCTTACATTTCCGTTTGAATTCTGTTAGAATGTCTCCGCTTGGTATGCTCAAACAGAGATTCTGTTGTTTCACAGATCATAGGTGTGCATTACGCAAAAGCTGCACTTTTTCTCCACGGAGGATTGAGCTGTTAATGCTGAGTTTCATATCTTCACAATGCAAGCACATTGAACAGCATTGTAGGAGAGACTACAAGCTGACAGATAAGTGGGAAGGTTCCACTGCTGGGTCTGCAGTGGGATGAATGATTGAGAGTTTATTTTTGCAGACTTTGGTGAGTTCATAATAATCCTGCTGGAGGATCTTACCTCAACAGACACGACTCATTATTATTGACCTATAGCTTGCGATTATTCCATTAACATTGTCGCACTTCTGTAACAAGAAACTCACTAACCAGTCAATTCCAGTGGGTAAAACATATAATTTATCAAACTGCTGGATTTGTTTGACTTCAGCGTTTTCTGTTTCCCACAACTATTAACCTGGTTTGATTCTTTGACTCAGTTAGATTATTTTTGAACTATTCTGTTTATTTCAATAATTTTGTTCAAGTAAAGCTTCTGAGATCCTAACAAAGTCACAATAGATGTAAAAAAGGTTGACTTTATGAATTTGCATGTATAAAACTATCGACATTTATAACTTAAATTTATAGCATCTGGCAAACTGTATGCAAAATTTCATGTTGCATTATTGATTACCCAAAGCAGACCATAAGTTAGAGTGCTACACTGTGAAAAGTTTGCACAACTGGCCCATTCACAGTCTGGTTTCTTAAAGAAATGCAAGCATTTATGGAACACCTTTCACTGGATATTTCAAAGCATTTACAATCAATTGACTTCAATTGAAGTACTTATTGTCATGTAAAAGTTATCAGAGGGCCACGGGCTCCTCTCTCAGTGAGGGGGAGCAACTGGTGGCAAATTGAACCTGAGGGGCACCATACACAATGGGTAAGTTTGGGAATGCAAGCTGCCCAAGGGAACTTCAGCCAGTCTAGACATTGAACCTGCACTGTTGGTATCACTGTCCAGCTAGCTGAGCTAACCAGTCTTCATAGACTTTAATGTTTCTGCCTTGTTGTAATGTAGAAAACTTAGCAGCTAAATTTCACTCAACCATCACACAAGACAAATGTTCTTATGATATCAATGGAGGGATAAATTGAGGAAGGTGATGACCTAGTGGTTTTACACTGGACTGTTAACCCAGAGACCCAGATAACGTTCTGTTTGGACACAGGTTCGAATCCCGCTGTGGTAGATGGTGGAATTTGCATTCAATATAAATTTGGAATTAACAATCTAATGGTGGCCATGAAGCCATTGTCAGGAAAAACCCATCTGGTTCACTAATGCCCTTTAGGGAAGGAAACTGCCATCCTTACCCCGTCTGGTCTACATGTGACTTCAGGCCCACAGCAATGTGGTTGACTCTTAACTGCCCTCTGGGTATTTCAGGATGGGCAATAAATGCTGCCTGGCCAGCAGCGCTCTCATCCCATGTATGAATAAAGAAAAAAACACAAATATTGGTCAGAACACCAGGGATAATTCCCCTCCTCATCTTCAAAACAGTGTCGTGGAATTTTTATATTAGCATGAGAGGAGAGCTGAGGCCTTAGTTTAATATCTTATCTGAAAGATTGCCCCTCTGACAATTAATTCAGCAATCACTCAGTACTTTGCTGGAGTGTCAACCTTGATTTTTGTGTTGAAGTCCTGCAGTTGGATACAAGCCGAGAACCTTCTGACACGAAGCCAGACATGATATCAACTCAGCAATGGCTGACACACCAGCAGAGCTATGGCTGGTAAAGTATCGTTTGATGAAGAAGAATTTCCAGTGCAGCTTTTAAGTAGTTTAACAGTGTGTAGGTGGTTTTAGTATCACTAACGTTTGTGATGAAATAGCTTTGGATGAAGCATAGAAGTAAATCAACAGAAAAAGCTGCTGCAAGTAATTTCCACATTATAAAAAATCAGTTTGAGTAAATGCAACAGGAAGCTGTTGCTTGCTGAGTAAAAAACCATGCAGCTAATAATTACAGCTTAGTGCCTGCTTTCTGATGGAACAGCAGCTTTATACCTAGATTTATAGTGCAGGATGCACAAAGCACTAAATCAGTGTCAGAACATGATGCATCTGGTGCATTGTGATTATAAGACACCCTGCAGAATCTTTTTTAATATCATCAAGCAGTGGTTAACTTTGTGTAATAATAGGCTACATTTTCTGAGACATTGTGCCCAGTGGGAGCCTTGCTTGGCAGAACACTGATCACAGGATCAAATAGGGAGGCCAGCACATCCAATTCAGGGCATATTGAATTCTGTGTCTATTGGAATGAATAACTGAAAAATAATATGTGCCATGAACTCCATACCTGATTCCCTGATTCGTGCTCCCATCAAACATGACGATTGATTATAAATCTCAGCCCAGCATGGACTTAATCAATGCGGTCAGAAGTATCCTGGTATGCCTTTGGAACAGCTGGGTCTTGAACCTAGAACATCTAGCCACCACTGCACAAGCTCAGTTTGCACCAGTGCATTATTTGTTTCTTCCTATTGTAGCTGATTTAAGCATCTTGGAATTCGCCACTACAGTAAGGATGCTCTATAAATGCATGTTATTTAATTTCCCATCTATCACATGCAGAGAGAATATGAAGCACACAAATAGAAAAGCAAAGACAATGAAAGGAAAAAGAGCAAAAGTGTGTGAAACACAACTTAAAAGGAGCAGCAATTAAAGGCTAAAACATCAGAAAGTCCATATGTGTTCAGGACTGCCTGTTTATATGAAGCAAAGATTTCTTACACTCCAGTTTTGTAGGCATAATTCAGATCAATTAATTTACTAAACTAAAAAGTCAAAAAGGACAATTTAGAACAAACTCTGATTTCCAAATATTGTAGACATTCAATGATTAAAATAAAATATATGACTTATTAAAATACCTCACAATGAATTTTGTCTAAATTAATTTGGATAGTGTATAACCATAGGGCATTAATCCTCATAGTGGTTGAATGTTTTCAGTGTATTCTGTTAGTTTCCAATATCTGTAGTGTTTACTTTATAAGACATCACATACCAGAAAATAAGTTTTGTAAGGATCTGTTGAATGAATAATAGTCATCAGTGAATGAAAATAGCAGGAAATCGAGGGAATATTATTAATTGGTTACACAATGCAAAGTTGGTAAATCTGCTCCCTTGTTCAAATAAAGGTAGTCAATGGAAATAAAAAATGAACAACACAACAGATAATTATTATAACAAGCTATTTCATACAAATGTTACATTCATGTGTGCACCAGTGTTTGGGTTAAAGTTAAACTCAGAGGTTACAAAAAGCAACATGTTTTCAACAGTATGCTGTGCTTCCAGACATCCCAAGTACGATGGCATCTGCGACCTTTATTACCTCAGGTCACATGCTATGAAAGAATGATAATATTACGAGCATGTCATTTCAGGGTATTTCAGGGTTTCAAAGTTCTTTCCTTGGTATGATCTATCACTTGATCTATAAAATAGAACTGCATATGTTATTTGCACACTCATAATTTAGTAAAGATGTCACTGAATGCCCAGTCCATATTAAATGTTTGGCTCCCATTTCTCTTCAAAGATTTTTGCTCTTTTTTCTTTAGAAATATAGTGCAGTGCACACTTTGTTTATTTATTTCACTGATTTTGCCTTCCTCTCTTTTTATTATTCCCTTTACTGCTTCTGATTCCTTTTATTTTTCTCAATGCTGCTCCTTTACAGATCTTGGCCCTATAAGAGCGCTGGCTGATCAAATACAGATGTGTAGTTACAGGTTTCTGCTTGTTGGTAGCTTTTAAAATGTTGTGCCAATTTCAGAAAGAAAATGGTTAGTTCAACCAAGCTCCAGCATGAAGCCTTCATAGTGTGGAAAAAATATTTCTAAAGAGAAAAAAATGTTCAACTTTTTTACTTTAGGAGACCAGTGTTTTTGGGCTGCTTAACTATATATATTTTTTTAAATGAGTACTGAAGGATGTTGCTTTTTTTTTAAAAGAAAGAGAGAGACAGAAAACTGATTGGCAAAGGCCTGTAGCATTTGGTTTTGATTGTATTTGTAATGCCAGCCTTTTTGTTTTTAGGTAAAGGGACTCTTAGAAAATTCTTATATGTTGAAAGAGCTTAGAGCTAATTTCTATTTAATTAAAATCTAACCTCTGGCTGGGTTATACACCATTTACAAATCTGGATGGCTGTCTGTACTCACAGAAACTGATACTGCTGATTGTCTGAATTCTTTGATGCTTAGGGGTGTGGTCCAGTTAGCCTTCAGTTAGTTTCCAAAGATCTGACACTGAAATCTCAAGAGTCTTTTTTTAATAGATGGCAAGGCTGTGAACTATGATGTGGGTTTTGCCTCTAGTAAGGTATTTTATCTGATGTGACAATGCTTATGTTATCCCCCATAACATAAGAAACTAGGCCTGGATAAGTGGCCTTCTGTGGTACAACAGTGATTTATTACAGCTAACTATTAAACACAGCTAACTATTAAAACATTTTATTTACATGCACATCAGTGCCTGGGCTAAAGTTAAACTATGAGGTTTCACAATACGGAACTCTTTCAATGACATGTCATGCTTCAAGTGATCCCAATAAAATGGAGTCTGAGATCTTCAGATGCTTAGGTCACATGCTATGATATGGTGATAACATAAAGATCATGTTTCTGACATATTGTCTGTGAGACATAGCACAACCCTTTCAGTCAGACTGGCTTTAGTCAGTTTACTGAATATGTGCACATAGCCAAAAGCATTTTGTATCCCACTTAAACTCTGATACTCCCCATATGAATAGAATTGCTTCTGTAAATCTCAACAGCATGTGTCTATTTAAAGTATAATTAAGTCAATATAGCTTCTTCCATCCCTTCCCCAGTTCCAGCAGAAAGGCAGAGCCTTAAACCGAGTTCCGGGAGCTGTAGTCCAAATCAGTCATATACACAGTGACGCCAGTGGATTCTGTTACTTGTCATTCACTGAGGTGATATATTCTGGGAGTTGTTGACCACTACCTTATTCTGTCTTCTCAGCATCAAGGTACATAATCAACTTTAATTTAAAATATGATTCAAGACCCAGATGCAGAGAAATGGAAAAGAATACTAAATGAAAACCAAAAGAACCACAGATTCTGTTAATCAGAAATGCAAACAGAAATTGCCGGAAAAAGCTCAGTTCTGAGGAAGGGATGCTGGATCCAAAATGTGAACTCTGATTTCTCTCCACAGATGCTGCCAGACCTGCTGAGCTTTTCCAGCAATTTCTGTTTTTATAAAGGAGAAAAATGCTGGATGAAAATGTTGCTGAAATTTCAAACACAGAGTCCTGGTGAATTATTTGTTTGTTAAGTTTAGTAGTTTGGATTTGAAATTCCACAAATGTCAATGCAAATAAAATGGCCAATATCAGACTTTGGAGTTGGGTACACCTGTAACTAAAGTCTCATTCCAGGTTACTCCAATTAAGCTTGTTTCCAGCTAAAGTTCAGTAATGGGAGTTATTTGTTTCAGCGGAATTCACATCCTAGTCTCACTCTAGCACCTACAGTTCTTTAAAATGCTCTTTAAAAGTTTTCAGAAACTGTGGAAGTTGAATGTTAATCAGATTTCCAGTATTTTACTGATATTTAGATGTGAGACTAGCAGAAACTTGTTGGGGGATTCCATGGAATTTTAGAGTCTGCTTTTTTACCATTAAACCTTTCTGGAATCTCAAGAATTTGAGACTTCTTATCTCTAACCTAACTCCTTATTAAAGAATATTTACTGCTTGCTACCTTCATTGGAAACCTTCTCAATGGAATGTCATATTAATGGCAATCAGCATTATTCAATTAACAATGATATGTTGCTTTTTTATGAATATGATATTTAAGTCAATCAGCATTTCAAGTATGCCTGATGCTTTACAGATATTAAGAATGCTTTGCAAGACTAAAACTTTTAAGTGTGATATGAATTTCAACACGGCTCATAGACATGTTCTGGATATGTAAATTTAATTGTGTAGATGCTACCTTTTTAAAATCATGCTGAGAAATAAGGTCTGGTGCAAAATTCTGCTGAAATGCCAATTTTCAAATTTCCTTCTTCCAGATGCTGAATGATTCTGTTGTGTATTTGTGAAATTCCCTGAGAGAAGTTAGGGAGAAACTGTTCTGACTGGTAGAAGTATTGAGAACCCAAGCGCAGAGGTTTAAGGTAAGTGGCAAAAGTGACCTGAGAAAAAAACATTCAAGCAGTGATAGTGTGTCGTTAAGATCTGGAATGCAAAGTCTAAGCGTGTGATAGAGGAGAAATTAATTGAGAGTTTTGAAAAGGAATTGAATCATTATTTGAAAAAGTAAAAATTTCAGGGCTGTGGTGAATAGGCAAGGGAGTGGCACAAAGTAAATGCAGAGAGCCAGCAGGTGCACAACAGACTGAATGGCCTCCTTTTGCTCTGTTGCCTTTCTCTGACCCTGTCATTCCCAATATTTTAACTTTTTATTAATTTAGTAATTTTATCAATTTTCTTGTTGGAGAGCTATGCCATGAGGAGTGATGTCACGAGGTACCTATCAAACAAAGGGTAGCTGAAATCTGGAACTGTTTTCCCAAAAATCATTTGATAAACATTTGGTTCAATATCGTTGACTGTGCTTCTGACTTGAAAGATGCTGCATGATCTGTTAGTTATTTCCAGCATTTTCTATTTTCATTTCAGATATCCACCTTCAACAGTAATCTGATTTTGCATTCATCGTCAGTGGTTTGTTTTGGAATTCTATGTTGTTTAGCTGAAGAACATACACTACTCAGACTGATTATTTTACCTAAGATACATTGCAGAAAAAATAAGTGGTAACTGTGGTGGATGAGTTCAAGTTCATCAGCTGAACATCTCTAGCATACAGTAGTATGAGGCTCAGGGCACAAGATGCAGCATTTCATTTCAGCATATTGAAAAAGACCTTTCCTTAAAGTGTATTGTTCCTAGTCAATGAAAACTTATTGATATCCAACTTTATTTTTTATTAAAATGTGCAGATGCACTTAGCAACAAGTCTTTCAATAATGAAATCCAAAGGCAGCAAAGTCCATTCCGAGGGATCCTTTAATATTGTCGTTGCTATGGGAATAGAACTGGGTCAGCAGATGGTCAGAATTATGATGAAAATATGGAAAAATGGAATATTTGAGTGGAAAGGCGAGGTCTAGTGATAGGCGATAGAAGTATTTTTGCTTCAGGGATTGAAAGTTATGAATATAAGGAACAAGCTTTACTCTGTAATTGACATTTAATTCAATCTCTGTACAATATACAGAAAAATCATAAATGCATTCATTTGTGAGCATGTTTATAATTTTCCTTCAACGAGCACACTAATTCCAATGATTGGGAATCTTTATTCCTTAAATACTTTCATGGTATATGGGTGCTGCTCATTTGATGCCAATTCTTAATTGTCCTTGAAATGATTGGATTAATATAGCCATTTCATAGGGCAACCAAGAGTCAACAACTATGCTGTGTATGTGGAGGGAAGAAGAAGCGTAGGGCCTTTAGGCCATCTGCACAGGGAATGCAAGTGTGTAGGGACTGGACATCCATGGTAAAGATGAGGTGTTGGGGACCAGGGAATTGGAAGTTTTGGACCTCCGCTTCTTCCTGTCCCGCAGGCCCGACCAGTCCCCCTCCACTGACACCCTCATCTGCTTAGCTGAACTCGTCCTCACCCTTAATAACTTCTCCTTCAATTCCTCCCATTTCCTGCAGACAAGGGGGGTGGCCATGGGTACCAGCATGGGCCCAAGCTATGCCTGCCTCTTTGTAGGTTACGTGGAACAGTCCCTCTTCCGTACCTACACTGGCCCTATCCGTCACCTCTTCCTCCGTTACATTGATGACTGTATCAGCACCGCCTTCCACGAGGAGCACGAGCAGTTCATTCACTTCACTAACACCTTCCACCGCAACCTTAAGTGCACCTGGACCATCTCTGATACCTCGCACTCCTTCCTGGACCTCTCTGTCTCCATCTCTGGCAACCACCTGGAAACCGATATCCATTTCAAGCCCACTGACTCCCACAGCTACCTAGAATACACCTCCTCTCACCCACCTTCCTGCAAAAATGCCATCCCCTATTCGCAATTCCTTTGCCTCCGCCGCATCTGCTCCCGAGATGAGGCATTCCACTCCCTGACATCCCAGATGTCCTTGTTTTTCAAGGACAGCAACTTCCCCTCCACAGTGGTTGAAAACGCCCTCGACCGTGTCTCTCGCATTTCCCGCAACTCATCCCTCACACCCCCTCCCCGCAATCACAACAAAAACAGAATCCCCCTTGTCCTCACGTACCACCCCACCAACCTCCGGATCCAACGCATTATCCTCCGGCACTTCCGCCATCTGCAATCTGACCCCACTACCAAAAATACTTTTTTCCTCCCCACCCTTATCTGCTTTCCAGAGGGACCACTCTCTCCGTGACTCCCTTGTCCGCTCCACACTCCCCTCCAGTCCCACCACACCCGGCACTTTTCCCTGCAACTGCAGGAAGTGCTACTCCTGCCCCTACACCTCCCCCCCACCCCCATCCCAGGCCCCAAGAAGACCTTCCACATCAAACAGATGTTCACCAGCACATCCGCTAATGTGGTATACTGCATCTGCTGTTCCCGTTGTGGCCTCCACTACATCGGGGAAACCAAGCGGAGACTTGGGGATTGCTTTGTGGAACACTTACGCTCGGTTCGCGACAAACATCTGCACCTCCCAGTCACGAACCATTTCAACTCCCCCTCCCACTCCTTGCACGACATGTCCATCCTGGCCCTCCTGCAGTGCCACAACGATGCAACCCGAAGGTTGCAGGAACAGCATCTCATATTTCGCTTGGGAACCCTGCAGCCCAATGGTATCAATGTAGACTTCACAAGCTTCAAAATCTCCCCGCCTCCAACCGCATCCCAAAACCAGCCCAGCTTGTCCTGCCTCCCTAACCTGTCCTTCCTCCCACCTATCCCCTCCTCCCACCACAAGCCCCACCCCCATCTCCTACCTACCAGCCTCATCCTGCCTCCATGACCTGTCCGTCCTCCCTGGACTGACCTATCCCCTCCCTAACTCCCCACCTACACTCACCTTTACTGGCTCCATCCCCGCCTATTTGACCTGTCTGTCTCCTCTCCACCTATCTTCTCCTTTATCCATCTTCTATCTGCCTCACCCTCTCTCCCTATTTATTTCAGAATCCCCTTCCCCTCCCCCATTTCTGAAGAAGGGTCTGGACCCGAAACGTCAGCTTTCCTGCTCCTCTGATGCTGCTTGGCCTGCTGTGTTCATCCAGCTCTACACCTTGTTATATCAAACCTGATATTGGTTTGGTTTGTTTAGCTGACTATAACAATAGTGTTGACTGTGTCCAATGTGTGCAATTGTTGTTTCTTTCAAACTTGAGTCCATCACAATGATGTATCAATGGCTTAGGCCTTTTTCTAGTTAAAACGATTCTTCCTGAAGGCTAACTCAATTTGACAATTTCTCTGTTGAGTAGTCACACTCATGTTGCAGCATCTTCTGATAAACTGGTCAATAAACTCCTTTGGTTGTGTGACATGAGTTGGAGTGTGCTAATCCTGAAATAAATCATCACCTTGAAGTGACAGTTAAGAACTTTTGAGATCCAGAGAATGCATAAATGGCAGATCAAATTCATAATCGATCATGTATTGGGATCAGTGCACTCCACATAATTTTTCATCCTGCTTTTGTCTAACTTTCAGTATGCCTTATTCAATTGACCTCTTTTGAAAACAAATCAATATTTCCACAATTTTTCAAAAGTCAAGTCCTCTGAAAATATGAGCAATGAAGCCTTCAGAATAGAAATTATCACTCAATCTGCCTTGTCAACACTTTTAGCAAGCGCATCCTAACCTACGCCTAGATTTTCCCTTTGCCTTATCCAGTAGGAATTCAGGATACCTTTTTAGTAGCTGAAGAAATACATAGAACATTGAAATTTGTTTCTGAACACCAGGCGGTTTCATATCTGGAGCACATTGCTAGGTTGGTACATCCAATGGTAGTCAACATCCATAAAAGACAGTTGACCAGACTCTTCAAGAAGAACCAGAACAATAAAACACAGCAAATCCAAATGTTCTGAGGAAGGGTCACTGGACCCAAAATGTTACTCTGTTTTTTTTTCATCACAGATGCTGCCAGAACTGCTGAGCTTTTCCAGCAACTCCTGCTTTTAATCCAAGTTCATTGTCACCCCATGACATTGATTTACCAAAATGGTAAATACTCACCCATTAAAATGCTTAGAGGCAAAGATCTCCTCTGAGTGCCACATACTACAAAATCAGAAACATGTCTTAGAGGAAAAGATATAAGATTTTGTTGCAGAGAGGTATTTTCCCTGTATGTTCACAAAATTGGATCTGTCAACATATATCTAACAAATATATGTACATTAATGATGTCTTACTGTACCAGTCCTACGAAATTTAGTAGTCAAATTTACAATAGCCCTCAGGCTGTGACCAATACTAACAGGGTGAACTTACAGAAGGTTATTTCTTCAGATCTTATTATCATATAACTATAAAAAGTGTTGTTATGGTTTCAGAAATATTGCTCAGAGGACATCACTAACATTCTCAGCAAATAAAGGATTTATATAGCACCTTTCAGACTCTCGGGAGACTTCAAAAGCTTTTACAATCAATTAAGTAATGCCACTGTTGTACTTTAAGAACAGCACGCTTCCACAAACAAGGTGATGCTGATTAGATTTTCATGTCAGTAATGTTAGTGAAATGTAGCCATTGGCCTGGACACCAGGGAGATTTCCACTGCTTTTCAGAATACTGCCATTCACATGCGGCAGAGGGTGATTTTCATCTGGAGCACAGCCTTTCCAACAGTGCTTTATTCTCTCAGTACAGCACTTGAGATGATCAGCTTTGATATTTCATACTGCCCCTCAATTTCCTGTCAACTTGCGAACTGTGTAATCATTGCAAAAAGGTTTGAAGAAATTCCGTTGCAAGTGACTTTTACAGTATGCCTAATTTAGTTCAATATTTTGTAAATTTATATGTAACGGTTCAGGCATTTTGGACGTGACCAAAAGTCATATGTTTGATATTTATGGGGATAAGACTGAGGCTGGAAAGATGCACAATCACTTCAGTCACAATGCTTGATGACACACACCATAAAATAAAAATACTCTTTTCGGTTACCAAGGTGACCAATTAAATAGCTTATTTATATCAGGTTTTAAATAACGAGATCTATCAACCAGGTTTCTGAATAAACAGTATTCACTTATTATCAAAACAAAACTTATTTGGTAAAGATGCAATCATAGATGTTGGTGTGTTTGCCGAGCTGCAAGGTTTGATAGCAGACATTTTGTCCCCTTACTGGGTGACATCCTCAGTGCTGTGGAGCCTCCTGTGAAGTGCTGTTGAGTCGTCCCGGCTCGAATTTATATGGCAGGAAGGCTGACGTTTCGGGCCTAGACCCTTCATCAGAAAACCCGAAACGTCAGCCTTCCTGCTCCTATGATGCTGCTTGGCCTGCTGTGTTCATCCAGCTCTACACCTTGTTATCTCAGATTTTCCAGCATCTGCAGTTCCTACTATCTCGAATTTATATGGCCTGGTTTTTGCTGCTCCCCGTTAGGTGCCAGTTCCTGCGATTGTGTGTTGTAATGGTTATTGTAATAGATTGTAATAGATACCATGGACAGGATGAATGTGGTTTATAAGATACCATGCGGAGACTGCACAAAACATTACATGGGACAAACAGGCAGACAACTAGCAACCCGCATCCACGAACACCAGCTAGCAACTCAACAACACGTCCAGATGCTTTCGGTTTCAATATACACAGATGAGAAAAACCACACTTTCAACTGGGACAACGCTACTATCATAGGACAAGCCAAACAATGGACAGCTAGGGAATTCTTGGAGGTTTGGCATTCATCTGCGGACTCCATCAACAAACACATTGAAGTAGGCCTGATATACCGACCATTACAACGCACAGCCAGAACTGGCACCTACCGGAAGCAGCAAAAGCCAGACCATATAAATTCGAACCGGCACAACAGCGCTTCGCAGGAGGATCCACAACACTGAGGATGTCACCTAGAAAGGGGATGAAAGGTCTGCTATTAAACCTCCTAGCTCGGCAAACACATCAATATCTACAACCAGCAACCGAGCTACAAATCTTCACTCAAACCATGATGCAATCATAGGTTGAGATACACAATCAATAATCTAGAAGTAGGAATGCTTATTCCTCTAAATATCCCTCAAATACTCAGATACACTTCAGCAAAAGAGAAAAAAAGAATCTCTACACGCATCAACTTTCTGAAAAAAAACACACTTTGGCCAATGGATTATGTGATGATGCTGTGGCTTTAAGAGGTTAATTTTGCCCTTTTTTTAAAAAAGAGAGGTTAGAAGACAGAGGTACCAAGCTGTCTACTTGGAAAGCTAGTAAAGTAAACAGCTTGTCAGGTCTGGGGTTTGTTGTTAAAGTTGGAACAGTAGAAACAGCCTGGATAGATTTGGCCTGCTTTCACAGACCAGGGTTTCTAGTTCTTTATCATTTTTAGGTTTAGCTTTAAGCAGTCGCTGTTGTGGGCTTGAAGAAGTGGAAAAGCTATTTTTTCCCTCCCTTGATTATAGCCACAAGCTGTGTGTTCTCTTTGTAGGCTGCTGGATTGCATGTGAGACAAAGTCTGTTTTCCTAAATGTGCCTTTTAGCCACAGGTTGTGTTTATGGCATGTTACTATATTGGAACAGTTAATTAGTAGCAATTACTGTGTCAATTATTCTGTTCAGTTTTCCAATAGCATTCAGTTATTCTAAGTTCTTTCTTTTGTTATATTTTTACCGTAGTATTTGAATAAACTGTGTTTTGCTTAACGTCAAGTAGTTTGACCAGTCAAATTGTATCTGGAACACAGCATTTTATATTTGCCTTTAAAATAAGAAAAAAGTCAGGGTCTAGGCTACCTTCTTAAAATATTTTGAGAGGAATGGGTCTGGTCCATAACAATTATTTCTGAAGTTGAAAGAATAAAGCATCAAGTGTTCAGGAAGCTCTTGCTCTGATATTCTGGTACATGTGGTCAAGTTGTTAATCAGGCATGGTCTCTGACGTCTGGCAGGCACTGGTCTCTCAGGAAGTGCAATGTTGGGATATTTCTTCAATCACTCTTTAGAAGAACAAATTGGTTTCACTCCAAACTGAGTTCAAAAGGGTTTTCTTTTCTGAATTGAGAGAGAACAGTTGTTCTTTGCAAGCTTTTCTTAAAGTCAGCTTGTTCTTAGGAAGTTTTTTCTTCCAATCCAGGAGGCTCTTATCAATATTTCTTCCAATTAAACCCATTAATGAACAAGAACTTTCTTCAAGCCAGTCACTGTTTAGAAACTGTGTCAGCAAAGTCAACATCAAAGCAAGCAGTTATAACCAGTCATGTGATTTATAAGGAATCTAATTCCAAAAAAATCTCTGATGTCACAGTGATAGTAAGAACTGCCGATGATGGAGTCAGAGTTAACACAGTGTGGAGCTGGAGGAACACAGCAGGCCAGGCAGGATCAGAGGAGCAGGAAAGTTGACGTTTCACTTCAGGACCTTCCTGCTCCACTAATGCTGCCTGGCCTGCTGTGTTCCTCCAGCTCCGCATTGTGTTATCTCTGATGCCACAGTGATTTTTTCAATGACCTTTTATAAGGAAATCACTCCAGGAATTTTTATTAAAATTGATATCAATCTATTTCCATAATCCTCCAAAATGTACACTCTTCAAGTAATGCTAATTACAGAACATTGTCATAACAATGTCAATTGTTCAAAGATCTTTAGAAAGGAAGTTGAACCTCACTGAAATTTACAATGTATTTTCTCTCTATTTGGTTGCCATCTTTATAGTGGCATCAGAATGATTTGTATTTTAAATCGAAAGTCTTCAAAGCTGTGTTTGATGTGCACAAGTGATGGTTTAATGACTTAAATCTTGGATTTTCATGCATAACAAGGGTACTAGAAGAAGTAGTATCATATTAGTTTGTCACTTTCCAGGTCGTGATTGTTTGTGTTGATTACTATTTGTTTTACACAATTTTCTACGTTCAGTCATAGGCTCACATGAGTTTCAAGAAGTTTTAGAGTAACTCACAATACAGGAAGATGGACAAAAAGTCTTGATGTCATTTGTGGTGTGCCTCGTTGTTTTTGTATCAGAAAATTTCAGGTGTAACAGTGTTTGTTGTTTTGATTGTTCTCAGGTCCATTATATTCATACATTATTTATAAATTTCAACAGACTTGCTTGTGAGACTTTATCACCTGGCTGCTATGTCATGATAGAATTCTTCATTAGGATTAAAAGTAAGGTCAATTCCAAAACTAGAGTCCTAAATCTAAGCAAAGGAAATTATGAAAATATGAGACGTGAGTTGATTGCAGCAGACTTAGTAACTTTATTAATAAGGTCAGAAGTCACAAGGCACCAGATTATAGTCCAATACCTTTATTTGAAATCACAAGCTTTCGGAGTGCTGCTTCTTCGTCCAGGACACCATGTTGTGAACTCTCATGTTCAAGCTGAGCTGTTTCCTTGGCTGCTGGTTCCATTGAGAGTAATATTCCCAATGCTTTCCTTAAGTCTGGGTTTCTTTCCATCAGTAATCTCTTCTGGATTGCTTCACATCATAAACCACACACCAATCTGTCTCTGATAGCATCAGTTGAGTTGATTCCATACTCACAGAATTCTGCTGTCTTCTGCAAAACTGTTACAAACTGGAAGATAGATTCCCCATCATGCTGGCTGCATTGATGGATTCAGAACCTTTTGGTTTTAGTGACAAATAGTTTGAATTGAATTAGCTTTATTGTCACGTGTACTCCAATGATGACAGTGAATAATTTATAAGTTGCCACTTAACAGCGGCATCTTAGGTGCAAAGGTGCCTAGGTTCAATCCTTAGTTACAGAATAGAGAAATGAAGAAAAAGAAAGGTTATGTTACAGCTGTGCACAGTATGACCATAAGTCAGAAAAAAAACAAGAAGCAAAGTTAAAAAGAAAAACATTACAGTCTCTCTCCAAAGGCTCTTTGCAACAGATCAATGCAGGGTACGTGGTTTGCCACCCACTCTGCACTGGGTCACTGCCACCCACTCTGCACTGGGCGCTGCCACCCATTCTGTACTGGGTCACAGCCACCCACTCTGCACTGGGTCACAGCCACCCACTCTGCACTGGGCAATGCCAGCCATTCTGCACTGGGCGCTGCCACCCATTCTGCACTGGGTCACTGCCACGCACTCCACACTGGGTCACTGCCACCCATTCTGCACTGGGTCACTGCCACCCACTCTGCACTGGGTGCTGCCACCCACTCTGCACTGGGTCACTGCCACCCACTCTGCACTGGGTCACTGCCACCCACTCTGCACTGGTTGCTGCCACCCATTCTGCACTGGGTCACCGCCTCCCATTCTGCACTGGATCACTGCTACCCACTCTGCACTGGGTCACTGCCACCCACTCTGCACTGGGCGCTGCCACCCACTCTGCACTGGGCGCTGCCACCCATTCTGCACTGGGTCACTGCCACCTATTCTGCACTGGGTCACTGCCACCCATTCTGCACTGAGTCATCGCCACCCACTCTGCACTGGGCACTGCCACCCACTCCGCACTGGGTCACTGGTCATTGGCGCCCTCACTTTGGCTTGTTGGTCACTGGCATCCCTGCACTGGGCTGCTGGTCACTGGCATCCTCGGTCTGGCACCAGCGTCTCTGCCAACTCCGTTTTGGAGTCTGGGGCCAGGTGTTCGAGGCTGAGAGAAGAGAGAGAGGGGAGGGGAGTGGAAAAAGAAGAAAAAGAAGAAAAGGAACTGGCAGAGTGGAGGAGCTCTGGTTCGAGCATCCTACTCCACCGCTATCTTGCCATTCTGTAGGATTCCTACTATTTCTTCATGAGTTTTGGAACCTGGCTTCCCTGCTGTATTTTCCCTTCTAATCATTCAGGAACGTATGGATCACTATATCTGCTTCCATTTTGTTAGCTTGAACAAAATAATGGAATCTCTCTGTGTGGAAGTTCCAACTCTCAGTATTTTCATGATATTGTCTTAAGTCCTTTTACAGAATTCCTACTGTGTGTAAGCAGGCCTTTTGGTTCATCGAATCCACACTGACACTCCAAAGAGCATCCCATTGAAACTTACCCCAATCCTGTAATGATGGATTTTCCATGGCCAATCCACCTAAACTGCATACCTTTGGACTGTGGAGGAAGCCCCCCACGCAGACATTGGGAGAGCATACAAACTCCACACAGACAGTTACCCAAAGTGGGAATTGAACCTGGGTCCCTGGTACTGTGAGGCAGCAGTGCTAACTACTGATCACCCCCCTGCCATACAAGGGCTTGCAGTATATGATGTACCACAAAAATGTTGGCACTATCTTGCTACATCCTCTCTAAAACAAGGGTGTCTTTTTTTTTCCGAGTCTACAAACCCTAGTTGAAGACATTTCTGTCCAAGCAACGTCCTCATTACTCACAGTGTTTCATCAAGGTGGAGCAGGTTGTGAGCTTCTTCTGTACTGTTCGCCTCTTTTACTGGAGTGATTATTTTTTGCTGAATCAGAGTACTGACCCGGTGGATCTGAAAGTAGTTTTTAACCCTTGTCACCAGTTTATTTCTTGTGTTAGGTTCCAAGAAGGACCAGGAGGCTGATGTGTTAAACATCTCTACAATAGAAGTGTTCACTCGACAGACAGTCAGGATAGAGATGCTGGTTGTCCACCCAAAACACTGGATAATGTCATCATTACATTGAGTGATCAGATTCTTAAAGTGACAGCTCACCATACTTAAATAGATACTCAACACACATAAAAGCTTCCATAAGTGTCTAAAAAGATTAGCGATGACAAATGAAGGCCCTTTATGGCTTGAAATGAGAGAATTGATAATGGAGAACAAGTCAATGACAAAGATACAAAATAAATAAAATAAAACAAAGAACTTCAGCCACTGGAGATGTGAAACAAAAAATGAAATTGCTGGAGAAACTCAGCAGGTCTCGCAGCATCTCTGGAAAGAAAGCAGGGTTAATATTTTGTTAACCAATGACTGTCAGAACTGACTCGATACGTTACCTTACTGCTGCTGTACAGGGTCTTGGTGAGGCCACATCTAGAGCAATGTGTGCAGTTTTGGTCTTCTTTCCTTAGAAAAGATATACATGTCATGGACGGATTGTAGGGAAAGTTCACCAGATGATTCCGAGGATGGCATTTTTGTCATATGAGAAGAAGTTTGTTCGACTGAATGTGTATTCACTAGAATTTAGAAGAATGAGATTAGATCTCATTGAAATATAAAAAAATTCTGACAGGGGTGGACAAACTGGATGCAGGGATTTGTCCCCTAGGGTGAGGTAGGGTGTGGGGGAGGTGAGTGGCAAAGTTGGGGGGAATGTATTAGTGGTGCTGATCTGGATGCAAAACTAGGATTCACAGTCTCAGGACATAGGGTAGGATTATTTTGGACTGAGCTAAAGAGAAATTTCTCTTGGAAAAATTCTCCACCACAGAAGGCCGTGGAGGCTATCACTGAATATACTTATGAAAGCAGTAGAGAGATTTCTGGAGATAACATGTGTCAAGGTTATGGGGAGGGTGTGGGAGTATAACTTTGGGATTGATCATTTTCAATGGTTGATTGGGCTTGGTTGATTGGGCCAAATGACCTACTCCAGCTCCTTTCTATGTTTCTATAACTTGCTGCAATTTGTAATCAATAGTTTTGCAACAAAATATTTCTTGCGGAACTTTCTCATGAAATTTCTCATTGTCTTTTTTCCTGCTTTCTCACTGACAAATGATCCGATCTTCAAAGTAGCTGTTGCACTGCTGACTGCACAGGGCAGTGAATCTGTACACCAGAGATAGTAGGAACTGCAGATGCTGGAGAATCCGAGACAACAAGGTGCAGAGCTGGATGAACACAGCAGGCCAAGCAGCATCATAGGAGCAGAAAGGCTGATGTTTCGGGCCTAGACCCTTCATTTCTGATGAAGGGTCTAGGCCCGAAACGTCAGCCTTTCTGCTCCTATGATGCTGCTTGGCCTGCTGTGTTCATCCAGCTCTGCACCTTGTTGTCTCGAATCTGTACACCATCTTACCCTGAAAACACAAATCACGTTCAGAGCTGCCAGGGTAAATGGGAGGCTTGCAGACTGAATAGTAGTAATATGCTCACCTGCCTCTCAAGAGATTATGTTTCAAGCAGTTTAATGTATTTCCGAAAGATGCAACATTTTGGACTTATTCCGTATCAACTTTTGACACACAATTACTATTTGCAATCAATGAATTTATTTTAGAGACTAAATACATTTGGATAATGGGGATTTCGTATAACGAAGAGGGAAAGGCTCAGGATCGTCCATTCAACCAGGTCCCATCAATATTTTCCTCAAATCACATGCAAACAATCAGAGCCAAGCGCTGCATTAAATGAAGTTTAACTTACATTTTACAAAGGGATTGAGCCATTTTTACCACCTTTGTTTATTGCAGGATAAATAAATGTCCAGAGCTAAAGCAAGTGAAGTAACCATAACTATTTGAATCATTAGTAATTGTGCAACTTTACATCTAACAAACAATTCAGCTTTAAGTGAGAAGCTTTCCATATTTCTCTCTCTCCCTCCCTCCTTCTCTTTTCTCTCTTCACTATACTTCCCTTAATTGTGTTCAGCTCAGTGGGGTGTGACATTGTCCAATTTACTTTTAGTGCCTATATTGGATACAGACTAAAAACCATGCTCAATCAGATCATTAAAAGTATCCCCACTCAGCTCTCCAACCCACAGAAAGCATAGCTGCCCATCAGCTTGAAAGAATAAAATTAACAGGTACTTCACTTCTTGTGATTGTGGTCTGATCCTTCCAACGATGAGATTTATTTATATGGCTCAAAATGTTCTTTTTTGTAAGGGGGAGGAATGATACTCATCAGGTTTGATGTCTCTCAAAAATGGTCCCAAAGCACCAAAGAGGGGTTGAGTGCAGTAACCCACCTTATAGAAAGATAGAAACATAGAAAATAGGTGCAGGAATAGGCCATTCGGCCCTTTGAGCCTGCACCACCATTCAACATATCATGCCTGATCATGCAATTTCAGTATCCCATTTCTGCCCTCTCCCCATACCCCTTGATCCCTTCAGCCACAAACAGGCCACATTCACCTCCCTCTCGAATACATCTAATGAACTGGCCCCAACAGCTTCCTGTGGGAGAGAATTCCACAGGTTCACAACTCTCTGAGTGAAGAAATTCTTCCTCATCTCAGTCCTGAATGGCTTACCCCTTATTCTTAGACTGTGACCCGTAGTTCTGGACTTACCCAACGTCAGGAATGTTCTTCCCACATTTAGCCTGTCCAGTCCCATCAGATTTTATATGTTTCTATGAGGTACCCCTCATTCTTCTAAATTCCAGTGAGTACAAGCCCAGGCGATCCAGTCGTTCCTCGTGTGTCAGTCCTGCCAGCCTGGGAATCAGTCTGTTGAACCTTCGCAGGACTCCCTCAATAGTAAGAATCTAAGTAGGAAGCCTATCAAATTGCTGTGAACACTCACATTTGGAGAGAAATATGTTGGCACTGGGAGCAGAATTGAAATAGTATGAGCTGAGGTTTATTGCTTCAAACTAAAGCACCTAAGTAATGACCTGAAGGTAGATGAGAGAATGGGTGGCTATGGTGACATGGTGGCTCAGGTTGGCACTGCTGTGTCTCAGCACCAGGAACCTGGGTACTTGGTTGCACCCTCAGGCAACTGTCTGTGTGGAGTTTGCACATTCTTCCTATATCTGCATGGGTTTCCTCTGGGTGTTCCAGTTTCCTCCCATAGTCCAAATACGTGCAGGTTAGGTGGATTGGCCATGGGAAATGCAGGGATTGGGTAGGTGGTTTGGTCTGGGTGGGATGCTTTTTGGAGGATTGGTGTGGACTCGATGGGCTGAATGGCCTGCTTCCATACTGTAGGGATTGTATGATTCAATGAACATACTAACCATGGTATAGTGTGAACCACGATAAATAAATATTGCGTTCAATCAGTAATGGTGTAAAAAGATAATGTCTTATTATGTTGGGTCATTCTGCCATATAGAATACACTGGGTTTAGAATGTCCAAGTGATTATAGAATACCTACATCAAACAATGTGGTTCAGCGGCATACAGATTCAACATTAGAACAGGAAATGGGAACAACATTTTTCAAACTAGGATTTTTATCAATGTTCAATGATTTCTTGTAAAATTTTTAGAGTATTTTGCTTTAACGATACCTTATATACAAGGCTGTTCAAATTTTGTGGCATCTCAGTTTTGCAAAGATATGAATAAAATGACATGGTGTGAAAACAAACATTCTATTGCAAGAAATGGGGACACATTTTAATAATATAGCCTCAATATAATAAATGAGATGCAAATCTCTCCATCACTACATCCCTCTTCTCCTCCTTTAAAATATTGCTTAAAACCTGACTCTGACCAAACATTTATTCACTAATCATAATAGCCCAGATCTTCCAATCTCCAGAGGGCCAGAAACTGCACATATGACCCAAGATGTGTGTTGGGAGTGAGCAACAGTCCTGATAGACTAACTTCTGTGGGAATTGACCATCTATTGAGCTTGTTCAGAGTACAACAAGTGTAGGAGTTGAGTGGAAATCCATGCCTTTTAAGATATAGGCCAAGGTTCTGGTGTCAATTTTTGTTTGATTATGCTCCTATGAAGCAGTTTGAAATGTTTTAATCAGCTAAAGGCTCTATATAAGTGAAAATATTTTAGTTTACTGTGATCTGTTTGAAGCCCCCTATCCTTGTTTTCAAATGTCTCCATGTTATCACCTTTCAGTATGCCTAACTACTTTGAGTGTTTCAGTTCTCCAAGATCTCTGCATTGCTCCCAATCTGGAAGCAACAGAATTCCCAATTTTCTTGCTGTAACATTAGTGGGTTTGTGTTCAGTTATTGAGGACTTAAAGCTTTGGAACTCTCAGCTTCCTCTCTTAGCCTCTCTGTATCTTTAGCATTCTTTCCTCCTTTAAGCGCTCTCTAAAACCAGCACAGTTAACCAAAGATAGTAGGAACTGCAGATGCTGGAGAATCTGGGATGACAAGGTGTAGAGCTGGATGAACACAGCAGGCCAAGCAGCATCAGAGGAGCAGGAAGGCTGACGTAAGAAGGCCCGAAACATCAGCCTTTCTGCTCCTCTGATGCTGCTTGGCCTGCTGTGTTCATCCAGCTCTACACCTTGTTATCACAGTTAACCAAAGGTTTGATCATTCAGCCGAATATCTCTTTATTGGTTTGGTGTCAAATTTGTTTGACAATTGCTCTTGTGAAGTTAGAACATTTCACTATGTCCAAAATGCTTTTCCAATGCATGTAACTGTTGTTGGTTGATTTGATGTGGCACCAATTACTGCCATTTAACATCTAGCTATGTGAACGAAGGCTGCAATATTGTTAGATGAGAGACCACTTATTATTAAGTGGCAGCTGGCAAGAAGGATGGCTATTATTAATTTATTACTTACAATGTTTCAGTATATATAGGCAAGTAAAATTTTAACTTTAGAAATACCATTCAAACTAAGAGTACCATTTCAAATTATTTGTGTAAAACATTGCCTTTTTTCAAACATGTTTGAGATGTAGTTGTACCACCAATGACAGCCTTGGGACTGGGTCTTTGGCAGACTAGAGAATTTTCTGACCAAGGAAGGTCAAGTGAATCCAGTGCACAAAAACCTTAAAAGAATAGAGCTCACCTTCATGAAGACCCTGATGAAAAGAGACTGGACTTGACACATTAACTCAGCTTTCTTCCCACAAATGCTGCCAGATCTGCTGAGTTTCACCAGTAATTTCTATTTCTGTTTCAGAGTTCATCTTGAGTTGTATCAATGGATGTGGGAGTATAACTTTGGGATTGATCATTTTGATGGATAAATGATTTTCCAACTGGGCACCGACAACAAACTGGACAAAATATAGTTAAATGTAATATGAACAAAGACTGATGCAAAGCTACAAGATGCAACTACATGGAAAATGGGAAGGATTGAGAGAGACCGACCACAGAGTGCTAGATTAGGGAGGTCCACCCTGTAACTGTGATTCTATTGTCTGGCAATCAGTAACAAGTTGGAGTTACATTCATTGAACAAAATAGGCTCAGCTATTCAACATTTAAACAAAATCAAGGATGGATTTTACATGTGAAAATCTAATACCGAGGATACATCAACACTACTGTAATAAGTAAACTTGCTGTTTGTAAATCCTTCCATGAAGTATTTGGAGTACAAAGCAGTAACAACTAAGATATTTGACTCAAAATCCAATTGAAAATGGTGGGGTTGGGGTCTGTGGTGGAGGTGTGTGTGTGTGTGTGTGTGTGTGTGTGTGTGTGTGTGTGTGTGTAGAAAGAAGCTTCCTCCACCTCCACACTGTGTTGACTCTGAGTCCAGCATCATTGGGAACTATAGAACTTTGCCGTGCATACTAAAAACTCTTATCTATCAACTTACATTAAGCAATTTTCAAGTCATTATAGACTTGCTCTTGTAGCCTGGTTCCATTGCTGTAATAGCATGCTTATTATAGCTTTTTACAGAAAACAACTCTCTGAACAGAACATGAAAATACATATTGTGAGTCACCATAGCCTTATCAAACCATAGGGCTGCTCTCTCATACAGCAACAACTGATGGTGATTTAACCTGAGGGCCAGCGTACCTCAGGTGAGGGGAAAGCCCTTCAGGGTAACCTCAGCCAGTGATGGCAATTGAACCAACACTGTTGGCATCACATTGCTTCACCAACCCAACCACCCAGCCAACTGAGCTAAACCACCACCAAAAATACAAGTTATAGAACATCTCAGCATTTCATCATTATTTTTATTAATGTTCAGTCAAGACAGATTTCCCGTATCAACATCCTTCCATGTATTTTTGGTACTTTCTGTATTAAGTCAACATGTTAGAAGACGAGATAACACAGTGTGGAGCTGGAGGAACACAGCAGGCCAGGCAGCATCAGACGAGCAGGAAAGCTAACGTTTCGAGTCAGGACCATTCTTCAGAAATGGGGGAGGGAAAGGGAACTCTGAAATAAATAGAGAGGAGGGGTGGGGCTGGGGAAGGTAGGTGGCATGGTGATAAGTAAGTGCAGATAGGCAGTGGTGGGGATTGGTCAGTGAGGTGGGAGGAGCAGATAGGTGGGAGAGAAGATGGACAGGTCAAGGAGGTGGGGATGAGCGGAAGATAGGTAGAAGACGGACAGGTCAAGGAGGCAGGTATGAGGGAGCTGGGGAAGGTAGATGGGATGGTGATAGGTGAGTGCAGGCAGGCAGTGGTGGGGATTGGTCAGTGAGGTGGGAGAAGCGGATAGGTGGGAGAGGAGACGGACAGGTCAAGGAGGCAGAGATGATCGTGGGATGAGGCTGGGGGTGGGGAGATTTTGAAACTAGTAAAGTTCACATTGAGACCATTAGGTTGTAGGCTCCATCATTTTAGATCATAACAACAATATTTTGCAAAAGACTGCACAAGAAACTTTGAATCCACAATTATATTCTCTGAAAAGGTCAGAAATCAAAATAATTTTACAAATTATATGGATTTGAAGTGAATCTTCCATTTGCTTGGTTACAGGAATTTTTTTGGACAATTTGGAGAGTTATGTGTGGGTCTACTGGTCATACTAGATTTCCTGTAAAGAATTATGATCAAGTTCATTCAGATGGTGATTGCATTGCCTAATACTGGGGGGTTTCAGATACTCATTACAATTCCATAGCATCTTTCATGACCTCAGTACAATGCAATGTGCTTCACAGGCAAAGAAGTACGAGTGAATAGCTTCGAGTCAGACAGGAAATGCTGGAGAAGATGCAGCACCAACTTGGTCAGAACCCAGGGTGTGCAGTGATGTAAAGGGGATTGTGTTGAGATGGTGTTTGATGATAATGCAGCTTTGGATCTGAAAGGAAATGATTCTGTTCCTCCTGGTCCAGAATAAGTATGTCCCATGGCTGTCCTTGCTCCTCCTGAGGCTGGGAAATCAGCCGGCCACAGTTAGAGCTGCAAAGCTGGTTAAATTTGAGCTTTCCACGCTGTTTAATGAATGTAAAGTGCCAACCTATGATCTGGAAATGGGTCAGATGCCTGGCCAATTTCCAACCGGTTAAAGCTGAGAATCATGTTTGCAGCTGCCTTCCTGACATGTCTGGTGTTTTTTGACATGGGGAGATTCTAACCACTCTAAAGTTCTTTCCACATGTCAACATAGTCTTCACAATGTGGGTAATTGTCTCTCATTGTGCAGACGTCCTTCAGCACCTAACGTGTAAAGGCTAGTTCTGTGCTTTACAGGATTGGGTTACTGGGCCTTATTGGATTCCATATTACTGGGAGAATATTGATGCTAAAGAGATGTAACCTCATAGAATCACTTACCTGGCATAAGAAAATAAGAAGTCAAAGAAAGTGTTGAAAAATGGCGACATTTCGTCACGACACATCAGATATGATTAACATGCTAAATGATATGAAATCTTGGGGTGGAGTTTCCAGTTGCCAGTCACTGAGGGGCTAAGAATGAGGGAGCCTTTGGCACAAGGTTAAAAGGAATTGCACTGCCCAATTTCACATGGATGAAAATAACAGTTTTGCATATTTTTGTGATGGCAACCTGTAACTGGGTGGGAATCCAGTACAAGAAACTTTTTGTTGAATTACCTTTATCTCAACCACCTCTGAAAACCTGATTCTCCAAGCCTAGGGAATTTCCTCCATTTTTATTCTTATCTCAACAGGTGATCGGATTTTGAGACTGCGTTAAGGAGTTTCTCAACAAGGCTCCATAAGTCTAGGCTTTCCAACAATTGTATAAAGCTACACAACTAAATTCAGGTAGTTTCAGGAAATGGCAAGAGGACTGCAGCTCTGCTGAGCTTTGACTGCGGCAATATCTGAAATGTTAAGGACTCTTGCGGTGTGGTGGTAATATCGTTACCTCTGAACCAGGAGGCCCAGGTTTAAGACCCACTTGCTTCAGATGTGTGTAATAACATCTCTGAGCAGGTTGATCGGTAAATATCTATCCATTATGACAAGAAGCAAATGGGATTGAACAGAAAATCAATTACTTTCAGCGGGAAGTCGGGACAACTGAACTAGTTTTGGATGAATGAGTTGGCTCCATTACAAAATCAGAATAAGCTTATTGGACTGAGTGCCCTAACCATATCCATCCCAAGTGAAATTAGACAGCAATGAGCTACCCAATGACTGATGGCTGCAAGCCAGCATCCAGGAACAGAAATGGTGTAAATTGTGGTTGTTTATTCTGGAAATGATCACTGAGATGGCTTCAGCTCCGTGCCAACCATCTAAAGGAATGACACAGGGATGCTGAGAAACAATTAAAGGAATGATTTCTCAAACTAGATAGGAATAAGTTAATCAAATTGTATGGCAAAAATCCTAGAAATACTGTTAGACAGAAAGGCCACTTAACTATGCCTCACAGTTTCAGGGACCCAGGCTTGATTCCTGTGTGGAATTTGCACATTCTCTCCATGTCTGCATGGGTTTCCTCCGGGTGCTCTTTTTTCTCCAAAGATATGCAAGTTAGGTAGATTGGCCATGTTAAATTTGCTGTAGCGTCCAGTGTAATAATGCGGAGGGTGACCCCCACCCTCTGAGAATTAAAACCAAAACACCCAAAGAGGAGGGCCTCACCCTGTAATCTGCTAAAAAAAAGTGTGAAAAGTGGTGCAACCTTCCTTGCAGCAACTTCTAGTCATTAAATAAAAGAAATCTCTGACACTCACTTTAAAATCAACAAGTAACAATGCATTGGGAAGTGATGGCCTACTGGTATTATTGCTGGACAGTTAATCCAGAGACCCAGATACTGTTCTGGGGACCAGGATTCGATTCCCATCATGGCAAATGGTGGAATTTGAATTCAATAAATATCTGGAATTAAGAGTCTAATGATGACCATGAATCCATTGCTGATTGTCAGGAAAAATCCATCTGCTTCACTAGTGGCCTTTAGGAAAGGAAACTGCCAACCTGGCCTACATGTGACTCCAGACCCACAGCAATGTGGTTGACTTTTGACTGCCCTCTAGGCAATTAGGGATGGGCAATAAATGCTGCCTAGCCAGCGATGCCCTCATCCCATGAATGAACAAAGAAAAAAAATCTAACTCTAACAGTGAACAAACTAACTAAACTATTGAAAACTGAATAAACCTCTTCTAATTACTAACTATTACAAATAAAACAAGATTCTAATGTAATATTGTTCCAATAAATTCAAGTCCCACTTATATGAAATTTAAAAAAACATAGAGTTTTGTCCTTCAAAATTACACCCAGGTTACAAGTCTTCCAAAATGTTCTGAGCCTTCTCCATTGAATGTTCTGTCAGGAATATTAACTAGTTGTGCCATTGGTACCTTTCATTTAGCTGGTACTCTCTCTAAGACTTAGAGGAGACCAGCAATTCTCTTGACAGTTGAGAGCTGTTAACTCTGGCTGATGACAGTTAATTCTCCTGCTTTTGACCAACTGGCCTCTTCTTTTATACCCTTGATGACATATCCACTTCTTACAATAGGCATGGTCCTATGTTGTCAAAACCATAAGGTTTAAATTTTATTGGCTTTTGCTATTTAAGTGCCTGGTTCAAATTGACTGGCTAAATTCAAGACTTGTTATCTTGATAACAAAACAAAACTGCTACTTGGCCTGCTAAATGTACAGCCTTTTGTTACAAATGTTTCAATTCGAGTACTTTCTGTGCACCTGCAAACCGACAAGTTGCTGCCCACAGACATCCTTTTTGAATCTTTAAGAGTAGGAAAAGCACATCATCATTAAAAGGAATCACACACTGCTTTTCCTTCCTAGCATTTTACAAGCACCAAATTCTAACTTCCTGCTGTCCAATCCACAAATACTCTACTCAACTTCGCAACACCTACCCTTTAAGAAAAAAAAATGAACCATCACTGTGAAAAGATGGCTTAACACTTTTTAAAACTTTAACTCCATTACATCACTAGATCCATATTTCATTAGTTTATAGTTATATATTTCATACTAATTCTATATATACATGCAACATCGAACACTATCTTATATAAACATTTTACTTTATACTCGTGATAAAGCATCAGCGATAATATTTTCATGACCCACAATATGTACAATCTGTAAATTAAATGCTTGTAACACGAGATTCCAATGAAATAATCTGGTGTTCTTGTCCTTAAATCTTTCCAGAAATGTCAAAGAATTGTGATCAGTATACACAGTCGTCTCTGATGCATTGTTTGAAATATAAATATTAAAATGTTGTAAGGCCATTACCAAACTCAATAACTCATTTTCAACAGTTGAATATTTTTTCTGGTGGATATTGAGTTTTTCTGAAAAATAGCCGATTAACCTTTCAATTCCACAATCATCCTCCTGTAATAACACAGCTCCAACCCCTATGTCGCTTGCGTCTATGGCAACTTTGAAGAGTTTCAAAACATTTTGCATGGCTAAAACTGGTGCAATGGTTAACACTGCTTTTAAATTTTCAAATGCCTCCTGGTCTTGATCTGTCCACTGAAATTTTGTGTTCTTTTTTAACAAATCCATCAATAGTGCCAACACGCTTCTAAAGTTTGGTACAAATTTCCTGTAGAATCCGCACAATCCCAAAAATCATCTTTCTTCGAGGATGGTCTTGGAAATTCCTCAATGGCCTTCATCTTCATATTCCTTGCTGTCATCCATCCGTATCCAAAGTTGTGCCCTACGAATGTCACTTCCGCCTTCTCAAATTCTGTTTTTGCCAAGTTTATGACCAACTTTGCCTTCCGTAGTCTCTCAAAAGAGCTCTGCCAAATGCTCCATGTGATCTTTCCACGAATGACTAAATGTCGCTAAGCCATCTATGTGGATGCCACAATTAGTCAATCCTGCCACAACTCTGTTCATAAGTCTTTGAAAAGTGGCTGGTTTTTTTTTTCATTACAAAGGACATTACTTTAAATTGATATGGCCTATTTGGGGCTACAAAAGTAGAAGCTTCTTTTGATCTCTCCATCAAAGGTACTTGTCAGTAACCACAAAGTAACTCCAAATTTGTGATGTAAATGGCTTGTCCAAATTTTTCCACACAGTCCTCCAGCCTTGGAATTAGATATGAGTCAGATTTAATCATGGCGTTAGAACATAACATCATTAGAACTAGGAGCAGGAGTAGGCCATCTGGCCCCTCGAGCCTGTCCCGCCATTTAATAAGATCATGGCTGATCTTTTTGAGACTCAGCTCCACTTACCCACCCACTCACCATAACCCTTAATTCCTTTACTGTTCAAAAATTTATCTAGCCTTGCCTTAAAAACATTCAGTGAGGTAGCTTCAACCGCTTCACTGGGCAGGGAATTCCACAGATTCACAACCCTTTGGGTGAAGAAGTTCCTCCTGACCTCAGTCCTCTGCTTCCCTTTATTTTGAGGTGATGCCCTCTAGTCCTAGTTTCACCTGCTAGCGGAAACAACCTCCCTGCCTCCACCTTATCTATTCCCTTCATAATCTTATATGTTTCTATAAGATCTCCCCTCATTCTTCTGAATTCCAATGAGTATAATCCCAGTCTACTCAGTCTCTCCTCATAATCCAACCCTCTCAACTTTGGAATCAGCGGAGTGAATCTCCTCTGCACTCCCTCCAGTACTCCCTCCAGTTGATGACTAAAATTCTGATAATCTTTGCAGAATCATTGAGTACCATCACGTTTGGGAACCAACACAATTGGCAAACTCCACTCGCTTTGACTCATCTCAATGATGTCTTCTTGGAGGATCACTTCCACTTCCTCCTGAACCTGCACTGCTTTGAGAGGATTAAGCCTGTAGGGGTGTTGTTTTATTGGAACAGCATTCCCTATGTCAACCTCATGTACTATGGTATTAGTCCTCCCCATTCCATTTCTACACATGTCCTCATAGCAGTGCAGCAAGTCTTTCAATTCAGTTCTCTGTTCCTGGGACAGATTGTTTACTACCCTATCCCATTCCTTAAGGACTTCCTCATTATTCAGTTCATTTAAGGCACATCAAAGTCCACAGCATCAATATTTGATTCCTCCTTTTGAGTGGCGGTTACTAATACCTTTTTCTTTAGTTCTCTTTCCCTGTCATAGTAAGGTTTCAGCATGTTCATATGACATACTTGATTTTTTTTTCTCCTATGTGGCATCTTTGCCAGATAATTCACCTGACTTAGCTTCTTCTCAATCTGATAGAGACCACTAAACCTTGCTTTGAAGGGATCTCCTACCACTGGTAGCAACACCAATACTTTATCCCCATAGGCAAACATACAAATTTTAGAATTCTCATTTGCTTCTTGCTTCATTATGTGCTTTTCCACCTTCAAATGTTGCCAAGCTGATTCACCTACTTTGTTTAATCTTTCTCTCACCTCAGATACATAATCCAACTGTGAGGTATCCGACCTCAGACATGCCAACTTTTCCTTAACTAATGTTAAAGGACCTCTTACTACATGTCTGAATATCAATTCAAATGGAATAAACTGAGTTGTTTCATTTGGATCATCTTTAATAACAAATTACATTAATGGGATACCTTTATCCTAATCATTTGGGTAATTCCAGCAATAAGCCCTCAGCATGGTCTTCAGGGTCTGAGGCCACCTTTCCAATGTTCCCTGGGATTCAGTATGATATGCACTTGATTTAAAGTGTTTGATACCTGAACTATCCATGACCTCCTTAAATAGTTTGGCAGTAAAATTGGACCCTTGGTCTGATTGAATCTCCCTGGGTAGTCCATAATGGGTAAAGAAAACAAGCAATTCTTCTACAACCTTTTTTGCCTTGACATTTCAAATGGAATTGCCTCTGGAAACCTGGTAAACATGCCCATTATGGTTAGCAAATTGTGGTCCCCACTTTTTGTTCTAGAGAGGGGACCTACACAATCAATCATAGCCCACATGAAAAGTGCTCCAAATGTGGGAATTGGCATAAAAGGTGCTGGTTTTATTACTGCCTGTGGCTTTCCTACCATCTGACATGTATGACAGGTATGGCAGAATTCAACCACATCTTTATGTAATCCAGGCCAATAGAAATGCTTCTATATCTTAGCCTGTGTCTTCCTCACCCCTTGATGACCTCCTGCAGGTAATTTGTGTGCTACCCACAATGCTTCCTGTCTGTATGCTACCGGCAACATTATCTGGTGAACTTCCACCCACTTCTCATCTGCACTAACCTGCCAAGGTCACCATTTCTCCCTTAAGATTTTATCCTTAAGGTAATAACATTCTGGAATACATTCTGATTCCTTTTCAGAGTAGGCTTTATGATATAAATCCCTTATCATCTTTATCTTTTTGTTGTATCTCCATTAGTCTTTCAGAACTCTGCCTGATTCTCCATCTGCTTAGGTTTTTCCTTTACCACCTCATCAAACAGGGTGTCAGCTAACTGGACCTCAACTCCTTCATCTTTCCCTTCTCGTTTTAACTTATGGCTGTGGGATCTTGTCCCGACACAGTCTGGAAAAATTCCAGGGTAATTTCCTTTTAACTCCTCAGTTCACTTGTTTTCTCCTGGCTTCTCCACTACAATGGATATCATTCACATCTGTGATCCAACTATATTGTTTCCAAGAACAAACTGTATTCCTGGAATATCCACTTTTTCAATCACTTCCACTGTCACTATCCCAGTCTTGATTCAACTTTCTAGCCTTATCTTACACAGGGGAACATTAATTCTCTCTCCATTTATTCCACAGATTATCAGTCTCTCAGGCAATAGTTCAGAAGGACTGCAAATATTTTCAACACTTACTATTAGAGACTGACCAGCTCCCATATCTCTCAATATTTTAACTTCTTTACCTACTCCCCCTGTTCTATCTTACTATCCAGCCTGTGACTAGACTGTCCATTCTCCTGCAGCTCCCTCGACTCCTTTCAGGATTTCCTTCACTACCTTAACCAATCCCACTGGTTTAGCTTCTTTTAAAACATCCTTTTTCTCAGTGCCTTTCTCAAACCACCAGCACTGTGACTTTGTGTGTCCCATCTTATTGCAGTGAAAACACCTGATGTCTTTCATCTCTTTTCCACCCTCTTGGATTTTTTTTTTTTCACTTGTGGCAAACTGTTCCCAGGGTGATCTAATTTTTGTTTTAATTGAAGGATCTCCCTTTTTCCCAATTTCTATCCCTCACCGAATGAAATTGCTGTCAGAAGCTAGATTTTGATATATGCACTAATACATATTCATCTGCCATCTCTGCACTTCTTCTTGCTGTTTTAACTTTCTGTTCCTCAGCATAAGTTCTTACCACTTGTGTAAGTGAGTTTTTAAATTCCTCCAGCAGAATAATATCTCTAAGATCCTCATATGTCTTTTCTATCTTTAATGCTCTCACGCATGTATCAAAATTGTTATTTAATTCTTTCAAACTCGATATAAGTCTGACATGGTTCCTTTCTTATATTTCTGAATTGTTGTTGATACGTTTCTGGTATCAATTTGTAGGCACTCAAGATAGCCTGTTTTACTCCTTCATATTCTCTTGACACCTCCTCTGACAGCACTGCAAACACCTCACCAGCCCTGCCTGCCAACTTGGTCTGAATTAGCATTACTCATATATCATCTGGCCAGTTCATCTGTTTAGCCAATTTCTCAAAGGAATTTTGAGGAATTCAAAGGAATCAAACGTGTTTTCTCTCTTGAGAGCTGAGAACTGTTAGCTCTGGCAGATGGCAGTTAATTGCCCTGTCTTTGTCCAACTGCCCTCTTACTTTATACCCTTGATGACATATCCACTTCTTACATTAGCCATGGTCCTATGTTGTGAAAACAATCAGATTTAAATTTAATTGGTTTTTGTTACCTAAGTGCCTGGTTCAAATTGATTGCTTCCATATCTATTTCATCAAAGTTTGGTAATGTTTTGACATATTTGTATATTCTCCTAACAAGCTGTTGGTTATGATGAGTTTGCTCATCTTCACTTCTATCTTGTAATCTTACCTCTGTCATTTGAAGACTTTTTTCTTGAAGTTCCAAATTCATCTTTTCCAACTCAAATCTTCTTGGCCTTTCTTCTTTTTTCAGCTAGGAATCTTCATTCCCTTTCTTTATCTTCTAACTCCAATTGTCTAATTTGCAATTTAATTTTTTCTAACTCCACTGCACTTAACTGTTTTTCTGATAAACCTAAATGCTTGGCTAACTCTGTTACAATTTCAGCTTTCTTCTTATCCTTAGTTAGACTCAATTCTAGCCTGTCTGCTAATTCTAAAAGTGACCCTTTCTCTGTCTTTCTAAACTTTTTTGGCAAATTTGGGAAGCATCTTCGATCCCCAAAACTTCTTTAGCAAAGTTAAGAGACATTTCCCCACTTTTGACTTAACCAACAACAAACAACCGAAATTAAACAGATTTTCCTCTTCTCACTTAAGATTTATTTAAAGATTAAGACACTAATCTCCAAATCTGTTTAAATCTGCTGGGACCTTTTGTACTCTAAATCAGTTTAAATCTGTCCAACTCTGTCCAAATCCATTCAGATCCTTCAGATGATCCAAGCCCATTCAGATGCATTCAGATCCTGGACTTGACTCCTCAGTCTGTTATAACGCAAAGGTTGAACCCCCTCCCCCGCCGCCATTGAGGACTAAAAATGAAACACCCAAAGAGAAGTGCCTCGCCCTCTAATCTGTCAAAAAGAAGTGTGAAAAGTGGTGTGACCTGCCTTTCAGCAACTTCTAATGGTTAACTAAAATAAATCTCTGACACTCACTTTAAATTCAACAGATAACAGTTTATTTATCTAACTCTAACAGCGAACAAATTAACTAAACCATTAATAAACTAAGTAAATCCCTTCTAGCTATTAACTATTCCTGAATAAAGCACCATTCTAACGGATTGCTGTTCCAAAAATACAAGTCCCACTTATATAGAATTAAAAAAAACATACAATATAGTCTCTCAAAATTACAGACAGGTTACGCGTCTTTGGAAATTTTCTGTGTCTTCTCCATCGAATGTTTTGTGAGGAATATAAGTTAGTTATGCCATTGGTACCTTTGATTTAGATGACTCTTTCTATAAGACTTAGAGGAGACCAGTGATTCTCTCTTGAGACCTGAGAGCTGTTAATTCGGGCAGATGGCAGTAAAGGGTCCTGACCTGAAACGTCACCTTTCCTGCTCCTCTGATGCCTGCTGTGTTTCTCCAACTCCACACTGTGTTATCTCTGACTCCAGCGTTGGCAATTCTTGTTATCTCTGAGTTAATTTTCCTGTCTTTGTCCAACTGTCCTCTTCTTTTATATCCTTGATGACATATCAATTTCTTACAATAGGCATGGTTCTATGTTGTCAAAACCACAGGATTTAAATTTAGGATAACAAGGTGTAGAGCTGGATGAACACAGCAGGCCAAGCAGCATCAGAGGAGCAGGAAGGCTCAAATTTAATTGGTTTTTGCTATCTAAGTGCTCGGTTCAAATTGACTGGCTAAATTCAAGATTTGTTGCCTTGATAACAAAACAGAACTGCTGATTGGCCTGCTAAATGTACCGCCTTTTGTTACAAATGCTTTGTTCGGCATGGATGTTGCCTGCCACTTATACTGCAGAATGACACTTGCCACTTTTCAACCCAAGCCTGAATATTGTCCACCTCTTTCTGCATTTGGGCATGAAGTCTTTCAGTACCTAAGGAGTTACAAATGATGCTGAATCTTGTTGAATCATCAGTTAACATCCCAATCCCTGACCTTATGATGCAGGGAAGGCCATTGCTGAAGATGTGAGCAGCTTATTGACGAGTATGTACCATTTTATACAACTTATTCTCCTTCAGGGATATTTGTGGGGTTGTTTCACTAATCTTCCAGAATGTCTTTTTTTGAGGTAATTGAGGATTCATTCATTCCAAGCACATTCTCTGAAGGTCTTCATTCCTTGCACCCAGGATGGTACACTGAGGAATGCCTGCAGTGATGTTCTGTGGCTGATTTGTTGAACTAGAAAGACAAAGACCATCCTTCTTTGTGCTTGGTGTGACCCTGAATGATGGAGAGTTTCCCTGATTCCCGTAGATCATTCAGAATTTGCATTAAGGGTATTCTTCTTATGTCTTACAAAGGCAGACTTTATTGAGCAATATGCTTCTTTTAAGATGATTGATTTTGCTGTACACATGACACTCGAACTGGACATCTGTTGCCTATGGGCCACCTTACTGCCACAGCAAGGACCTTTTAAAATGGCAGTTGATATCTGTTCAGTGTGATTCCCTGTTTGGTGCAGCGGAATGCTTTTGGTTTTACATCCTTTAAGGTGAATGGCCTCAAACGGCTTGCTAACATTCATCCTGTGTTCGTGCCTATCTGGGACCCATTGAATTCAAGAACATTTCTGAGTGTGGGTAAGGTGAAGTTCATTGCTCGTCTTGAATTGTGGTACTGTTCATGCTAGTCATTGGACTGAATTCACAGTTTTGTTTTCTCTACTCCAATTTCTGGGAAGGCCTCAATATCTTTACTCACCACTGTCGACTGATGGTTCCCTTCTCCTCATACTTTGGTCAGATTACCACTTGCCTCGGTGTATAAATATTGCTAGCAGCCTTGGGATGTTCAGGACAGATGAGAACGGGATGCTGTGCTAGTGCAAACTAGTAACAATTTTGAGTTATACAAGGATATGCAGAAGCAAGGCAGAGCAAGGCTTTGTTTGTGCCTTCTTCAAGCAGATCTTAGTCTCATGTGATTTGACATAATCATTATGACTTACCTGCTCCTGCATATATTCAGCAACTTTGTTACACTATTGATACAGTTAACCCTCAATAGAATTCAGACCTAAATTTTGGTAACTGACTTCTTTTCAATACACATTTGTGGTAATTCATACACACACACCTAGATCTTTATTGTGAAAGAAGAATTTCTTTAATATGAGGATGAACTTGTTTGGAATTTTCTTCATCTTCTTATAAACAAAATCCTTTTTTCAATGTCTTATGCAAATAAATTATCCTATGACAGTCCAATTACTAATCCAAAGAATTCACAGCAAGACTCCAACCTTATTATAAGACACTGAACCACAGAAATTTACAGCACAAAAGGTGACAATTTAGTCTATTTGGCTGGTACTGCCTCTTTGACGCAGCAGTCATGTTGTTATGATCCTAGTTGATGTTACTCGGAATAAAATCAGACCCCAGACTGAAATCTGGCTCGATAGATCATATTTTGCTTTGGTTTGGTTTTAACAAGGCAGAGTCTCACTGAAACACAGATGCGGAATGTTGCAGATTTGGTTTTAACAATAAAACAGAAGCTCGTTAAGCAAAATAAATAAGATCAAATAGAACAAAGAACACTGTTTACTTAAAGCAAAAGCTTTAAGCTTCTGAAAGTCAGTGGTAATACATAGTTTATTACTCCTCAAAACACTATTTTATAAATCCTAGAATCATCCTTTGTGCAGTACCCAAAACATCCTTCTACAGTACTCACTCTGGGGAAGAATTCCATTCTCTAAATTCTCAATAATAGGTTTAATTTAAATATGACTTCAACTCCCAGTTCCTGCATTCTCACCTTCAAATAACCTCTTCAGAGTATTACTCAAATTGGCCTGGTCTGGAACTACTACTAGACTCTCTGATCTGAGGTAATCTATTTTTACTAGCTCCTTCTTCTCTCAAAAGCACTGCTTAAATCTCCTTCTTCATCCAAGTGTTCAGCAAGGACTGGTTGGACTGAAAGGTCTGTTTCCATGCTGTTTGACTTTATGACTTCTGCAGAACTGCCACAAACTCAAACTAAAAAGAACCTTTCTTCTCTATTTATGGGTGTTTCCCCTAAGCTTAAAAATAAGTTCAGAAATTTGTACCAGTTACCTTGATCCGCAATTGTTTACCATGCTTCGTGGGCCGAAGGGCCTGTACTGTGCTGTACTGTTCTATGTTCTATGCTTGGTCATAAACTCTCCTATTGAGAAAAAGTCCATTCGTTCTGAAAATCAGCTCTCTGTCATTAAGTAGTTTTAAAAGAAATCACCATTGCTACAGAAATATTTGCAAGTTAATCATCAAACCTTATAGACATAAATCCTCAAGTGTGAATAAGATGGGCAATAACTGTTGGCTCAGTCAACAACACCCATGTTCCATGAATGAAAAAAAAATACAAACCTATATGTCACTAATTCAAATTGCAAAAACCCAAACTTAAAATAAATTATATTAAAGTATATATAACTCACCCCCCCAAGATTCAAGAACAGCTTCTTCCCTGCTGTTATCACACTTTTGAGTGGGCCTCTCAAAAACAATTCTGATCTCTATTTCACTGCACCTTCTGTGCAGCTGTGACACTGTATTCTGCACTCTGTTCTGCTACCGTGATGCACTTTGTATGATATGAGCTACCTGTAGAGCACATAAAACAACACTTTCCCCTATATCTCAGTACATGTGACAACAATAAATCAAATCAAATCACATCAAATCGGCCTTCATTACAATGCTTTGTCCATATCCCAAAAGTTCCACATCTTCAAGTTCCTGTCTAAATACTTTTTGAAATTATTTGTGTACTCAGATTCCATTACTTTTTCAGGCAGAATGTCCAGATATTGGTAACTTTATCAAAATGACTTTTCCTATTTTGGGCCAAGTGGAAATTTAAGGGAGTTTCATGGAAGGTTTCCCTCCGTGAGTCCTGATCACTTTTCTTGTGAAAATCTCTACAGTTCACTTCGTGAATTATTCACCCAGCCTCTACAATGCCCATCTCATTAAATCATCTGCTTATGGAGGCAGGAAAGCTGATTGTGCCTGTGATCAGGTGGCATGGATACTGCAGGCACCAGTTGCATAGCACATCAAATGCTACAAGCCAGGACTGATTATTCCAAGTCTGTTTCTATATCACATTGCAGAAGGTGATGGCTATGATAAAGAAGTTGATACCTCACTTCACTCACAGGGACCTGGAGGTCCTGGTGGAGGGACAATGGAGAAGTGGGCCATCCTCATTCCTCAGCATTGCCAGAGAAGACCTTGGCATCCAATCCTGCCAGCCAAGTCAGAGATCACTATTCGGATGATTGTGTGTCCACAGTTCAGAAGAATATTGCAAGAAGTTTCTTTTGTGATCCATAAGTGTCTGTATCACCATCTTCTCTCTGCTACTGCATACTGTGGCTCTGCCAGTGTACACACCTTCCATGAAAACTTCTACAATTTCATGCAGTATCTTCCCTGAGTCACTCTCACCTACCCCCATTCCCCCCAAAATAAAAACCTTTCCTGTCATTTGCTCTTTGAACTTATTCAGTTGGGAAACCTCTTGGAGTTATAGAGTCATAGAGATACACAGCACGAAAACAGATGCTTGGGTCCAACTCATCCATGCCATCCAGATATCTGAAATGAATTTAGTCCCATTTGCCAGCATTTGGCCAATATCCCTCTAAACTCTTCCTATTCCCATTCCTATATACATATCCAGGTCCCTTTTAAATGTTGTAATTACACTAGCCTCCACCACCTCCTCTGGCAGCTCTTTCCATAAACACACCACCCTCTGCGTGGAAAAATTGCCCGTTAGGTCCATTTTAAATCTTTCCCCTGTTACCTTAAATCTGTGCCCTCTGGTTTTGGACTTCCCTACCCTGGGGAAAAGACCTTGTCTATTTACCCTATCTATGCCCCTCATGATTTTATAAACCTCCATGGAAAATAGCCCCAGTCTCTTCAGCCTCTTCATATAGCTCAAATTGACCAACCCTAGCAACATTCTTGTCAATCTTTTCTGAACACTTTCAGTTTCACAACATCCTTCCTAGAGCAGGGAGACCAGAATTTCATGCAGTATTCCAATAGGGGCCTAACCAGAGTCCTGTACAGCTGCCACATGACCTTCCAACTCCTATACTCAATGCACTGACCAATAAAGGCAAGCATATCAAACGCCTTCTTCACTATCCTATCCATCTGCGACTCCACTTTCAAGGAACTATGAACCTACACTCGAATTTCTGTTTGTTTAGAAACACTCCCCAGGAACTTATTTTAAGTGTATAAGTCCTGCCCTGATTTTCCTTTCCAAAATGCAGTACCTCACATTTTTCTAAATTAAACTCCATCTGCCCATTGGCCCATCTGATCAAGGTCCTGTCGTACTCTGAGGTAATCTTCTTGGCTGTACACTACACCTCCAATTTTGGTGTCATCTGCAAACTTACTAACCATACCTCCCATGTTCACATCCAAATCATTTATATAAATGACAAAAAGCAATGGACCCAACATCGATCCTTGTGACACACCGCTAGTCACAGGCCTCCAGTCTGAAAAGCAACCCTCCACCATCACCCTTTGTCTTCTACTTTCGAACCAGTTCTGTATCCAAATCGCTAGTTCTCCCTCTACTCTGTGTGCTCTAACCTTGCTAACCTGACTACCATGAGGAACATTGTCAAATGTCTTACTGAAGTCCACATAGATCACGTCCACTGCTCTGCCCACATCAATCCTCTTCGCTCCTTCTTCAAAATCCTCAATCAAGTTCAGGAGACATGATTTTCCATACACAAAGCCATGTTGACTATCCCTCATCAGTCCTTGCCTTTCCAAATACATATAAGCCCTGTCCCTCAGGATTCCCTCCAACCACTTGCCTACCTCTGGTGTCAGGCTCACCAGTCTGTAGTTCCCTGGCTTTTCCTTACCACCTTTCTTAAATAGTGGCACCACACAAGCTCCAGTCTTCCGGTACCTTGTCTTTATCTTTTGATGATACAAATATCTGAGCAAGGGGCCCAGCAATCATCTCCCTAACTTCCCAAAGAGTTCTGGGCTACACCTGATCAGGTCCCAGGGATTTATCCACCTTTATGCGTTTTAAGATATCCAGCACCTCCTCCTCTCTAAAATGGATATTTTTCAAGATGTCGTTATTTATTTCCCCACATTGTCCATCTTCCGTATCCTTCTCCACAGTAAACACTGTTTCAAAATAGTCATTTAGTATCTCCCCCGTCTCCTGTGGTACCACACATAGGTGGCCTTGCTGATCTTTAAGGGAGTCTATTCTCTCCTTCGTTACGCTTTTGTCCTTAATGTATTTGTAGAATCCCTTTTGATTCTCTTTAACCCTATTTGCCAAAGCTAACTCAAGTCCCCTTTTTGCCCTCCTGGTTTCCCTCTTAAGTATATTCCTACTGCGTTATACTCTTCTAGGCTGCTGCTAGCCACTTTTATCCCACTCAATCCCACCCTTTGTCTCATTACAAGAGAACCACATTGCAGCTCTCTCATAATAGGTGCGAAAGAGCTAAGATGTGCGGTGGGGTGGCTGACATACATCTCCTTATCCCCGATGAAGAGATGACCTTTGAGTCACTGGAGAGGTTCAAGACCACTCATGTGGGGATGCCAAGATCTCCATGTCCTGGTAACCAAGTAGGTGACATGTGCCTTGCAAAACTGCTTTCACATGACCACCACTGTGAACAGATTTGTAACATGCTCAAGCTTCAACCCCTATTGCACCACAAATGGCTATTCCTTTCTTCTCCAGCCACAAGCAGCACCCACACAAACTCTGCACTGAACAGAGCCAGTCCCTCACCCCATCAGATTGTCTTCCAACTCAGAGGAAGAGATGGCAAATACCTCAGAGGAAAAATTAGCAAGACCTCCTCCTGTACCTTCCACCAGGTGAGATACATTCACCTCAGAGGGCTCTTCCACTCGATTAAACTCAGGAGCATGTTCTGGTGAACATGTCACTGCTACCTCTTCACAGCTATGACGTGGAGGTGCCAGTGTTGGACTGGGTGGACACAGTCAAAAATCACAAGCTTTCGGAGTCTCGCTCCTTCTTCAGGTGTTAGTGACAAGGTGGCATCAGGCACAGAATTTATAAGCAAAAGATCAAAGGGTCATAGAACTGATGCGAATGTATTGAACAAATCTAAGATGGCTGTTAAATCATTAATCAGTTAGAAAGGAGGTGCAGGTTTCCATTGATTAATATGCAAATCCCAGAATTTCTTTCAAGTCACTGCCCAAAGATAACTAAAGGTTTTATCGGTGTGTACAAGAGGTGACGTCTCAGGTCAGACAATGCATTTTAGGAGTGAGGCCTTGTTTAGAATCTGTGTTTTAACTTAGAGTCAGTCTGGTTTTATTTCCAAAGTAGGAATTTGTAAAATGCCACTTTGACTGTCTGCAAATTGTGTGCTTTTTGAACAAAATAGAAATTACAAATTACAAATCTGCAAATGCAAATTCTAAACAAGGCCTCACTCCCAAAATGTAGACAAACGGGAGGCTGGAAGAACACAGCAGTACAGGCAGCATCCGATGGAAAGGAGCAGTCAATATTTCGGGTATTACCCTTCTTCAGAACTGTGCACTGTCTGACCTGAAATGTCACTTCTGATAGGCTGATAAAATCTTTAGTTATCTCAGGGCAGTGACTTGAAAGAAATTCTGGGATTTGCATATTAATCCATTGAAACCTGCATCTCCTTTCTAACTGATTAAAGATTTAACAGCCATCTTAGGTTTGTTCAATATACTCACATCAGTTCTATTGCCCTTTGATCTTTTGCTTATAAATTCTGTGTCTGATGCCACCTCCCTCACTAACACCTGAAGAAGGAGTGAGACTCTAAAAGCTTGTGTTTTCAAATAAACCTGTTGGAATAAAACCTGGTGTCGTGTGATTTTTGACCTTCTTCACGTCTAGCCAAGAAATAAACACCACAGGTTGCTGGCATTTGGAGGACAGCTAGAAACTTGGCACTTGCTCAGCCCCAGGCAGATGATGACCCCATGTTGTCAGCTATAGATAACTTTGCGTAAATTTGCACAGGAACAGGAGACAGCCTTGTCAGACATACTATATGAGCTAGATTAGAAGATGGTGGAGTCCAAGTCTAAAGGAAAACGTAACTTCGGAAATACAAAATTGCTGGCGTCTTTTGTTACACTGTATTGGACCAATAAATTTAATAGGGCATTTTGGCCAGTAATTGGTATTTTATGCAAAAGGCTTTGCTTGATAGGAACAGGCCATTCAGTCCCTTAAGCCTGTTCTGTTATTAATTATATTATGGTTGATTTGTACTTCAACTCCATTTGCTTGGCTTTGTTCCAGATGCCTCAGTGTCTGCTAGCAAGTTGACAGAGTCATGAGCATCCATGCAAGTAAAATACAGCACAAACCAAGAGCTGAAAGACCTCTTACAAACAATCTTCCATAACATATAAAACCAGAGTATGATTTTGCTTTATCAAGGGACAGCTGTTTGTACCTGTTTCCATTATCATGTGTCAATAGTCACTGTTCCATACACTAATCATTATTTATTCTCTGAATATGAGCTTCAAGCAACATGGAATTTAAAGATCCAGTCCATGTTTTGGATCTGCCAAGTCTGATTTATTCAGTTCGACAGTTAAGTGTTAAATATTGTCGACAAGCATTAAAAGAATTCGAATCATGTAAACTTATCCAGGTTTACAGTACAGAGGAAGGCCATTTGGGCCATCATGACTGTGCAAGCTCTTTGAAAGCAGGGCCTGCTTTTGTTTCTGGGAGATACAAAGAAGGCTGTTATAAAACATGTTCTTTTAAAAAATACTTCCAGTGGGCGTGCTAAAGGATTGGATACTTCCCTTCTGATGCTGAACAAACCTGTGTTGGGATTACTCAAATGAGAGGTGCACAGGGACACTACTGTATGCTTTTCCTTTCATTCCCAGTGCCTGCAATTTACCCTGGATTGGGAAACACAGCAATGAGCTATGTACATGAAGTGACATTGAGTTCTTTATTTAAATGTTTGCTCCAAATTCAATTTTCCCCTGGGTTTAGCTAAGGTCAGTGGATTCTTCAAGGTTACGGGAGCTGCACCTGTTAAGTCATAGAATCCTTACAGTGTGGAAACAGGCCCTTCAGCCCAAAAAGTCCATACCAAACCTCAGAGCATACCACCCAGACCATCCCCCTATAACCCACTGAATCTGCACATTCCTGAACACTACGGGCAATTTAGCATGGCCAATCCACTTAACCTGAGATAGTAGGAACTGCAGATGCTGGAGAATCCGAGACAACAAGGTGCAGAGCTGGATGAACACAGCAGGCCAAGCAGCATCATAGGAGCCGAAAGGCTGACGTTTCAGGCCTAGACCCTTCATCAGAAATTTCTGATGAAGGGTCTAGGCCTGAAACGTCAGCCTTTCTGCTCTAGGCCCATTTAACCTGCTCATCTTTGGACTATGGGAGGAAACCAGAGCACCTGGAGGAAACCCACATAGACACAGGGAGAATGTGCAAACTCCACACAGACAATCGCCCAAGGGTGGAATCAAACCCAGGTTCCTGGCGCTGTGAGGCAGCAGTGCTAACCACTGAGCCACCGTGCTGCCCTAAATAGACAAATAGTACAGTGAGTTTGTGAACCTTGGAGAAGCCTAATGTAGAGTTGGGAACCTTCTGAAAGATAATCTTAAAGGCTTTGGCCAACTTCAACCATCATAAATCAGATACTGTTTGAAAAGGTAAAGATGCCATTCATGCTGTGATTGATAAACAGACTCTATCCTTAAAAAGTAAGAGACCATTTAATTAATCATCATTATCCAGGTGAATTTGAATACTTTTTTCGAGTAATTGTGAGCCATTTAAACATAGCTGATGAGTTGGATTGTTACAAAATAAGGATTTTCAAGTTTACTGTCCAGGCACTGGAAGGTCTATTGCAAGGAGCTCTTAAGCCAAGGTGACAAATGTCCCAGAAGCAGCTTCTGTGACAAACAAAGGAGGAAATGGAAGAAAGAAAGAGATCTGGTCAGTCACCACAGCAGTGGGAACACCATTAGAGGACGTGATGACCCAGTGATGTTATCATTAGACTATTAGTCCACAGACCTCGGTAATGTTCTGGGGACCTGGGTCTGAATCCTGTCATGGCAGATGGTGAAATTTAAATTCAATATAAGTCTGAAATTAAGAACAAAAACAAAGTTGCTGGAAAAGCTCAGCAGGTCTGGCAGCATCCATGAAGGAAAAAAACAGAGTTAATGTTTCGAGTCCGGTGACCCTTCTTCAGAACACCGGACCCGAAACGTTCCTGATTTACAACATCCACAGTTCTTCTGGTTTTTATTCTGAAATTAAGAGTGTAATGATGACCATGAATTCTTTGTGGATTGGCTTACTAATATCCTTTAGGGGAAGAAACTGCCATCCTTACCTATCTGGTCTATATGTGACTCCAGACCCACAGCAATGGGATTGACTCTTAACTGCCTAGTGGGCAACTAGGGATGGGCAATAAATGCTGGGCTAGCTTATGCCACCCACATCCTGTAAGTGAATAAAAATAACATTATCTGCAGTTTCCTCTATCATCAAAGACATGGAAATCCTTCTCTAACACACCTACGCCACATGGATTGCAATGGTTCAAGATGGCAGCTCATCACCACCTTCTCAAGGGCAACTAAGGATGAATAATACATGCTGGCCTTGTCAGCAACACCCACATCCCATGATTGAGGAGGCAAAAAAATTATTCAAGGATCTCACTTATTTTTGTAATATGCTTTTCATCATCTTCTGTAACCTTCAAAGATTTGTGTACACACTCCCACAGTTCCCTTTTAAAGTTGCATCACTTACTTTATTGCCTCACCTCATTCTTGCTACCAAAATACATCATGCCTCTCTTCAGCATGACTTGCCGGGATTAAAGTTGATGCTTGTCCTTCTAAGTAATTGAAGTCCCAGGCCTGGGAGGTGCTTATGAAACAACTTCAGAAGTTTGCTGTGCATCATGCTGACCATGTGCACTCCAGCAATAGTATGATAGTGAGTCAGTCATTATAGATTATGCATATACATTGAATGGTGTGATAATGAGCTATTGTCATAAGAGCTTTCACCAAGCTCTTGCAGACTTTAATATTCAAATAACTAGTCCATTTAAGCTTCTTGTTTATCCCCAAGATGTGTTTGGTGGAGCTCTCAGCATGAAAATGTCACTAAAGGACAAGGTCATCATTAACCTGTTTTTTTTAAATGAGGTGTGAGTGTTTCCTGCCTTTTGTTAGTCCACTCTCAACACTGGGCAGTCCCAGCTGCGGACTGGTCTACGTTCATTTTTATGCTATTTCATTTTACCCCTGGCCAGGGTAGCATTTGTTTCATAGAATCATAGAATCCCAACAGTGTGGAAGCAGGCCATTCAGCCCATCGAGTCACACTGAACCTCGAAAACAGCATCCCATCCAGACCCATTCCCCTGCCCTGTCACCCCACATTTACCATGGCTAATCCACCTGACCTGCACATCGCCGGATACTAAGAGCAATTTATCTTTAATAGCTGGTCAACTGAATGGCTTACCACGCCCTTTCAGAGGACAGTTAAGAGTCACCGTCAGTCTAGTCCTACTAAGGATGGTTAATTCCTTCTCTAAGGGACATTAGTGAACTACTTGTATTTTTAATGATAATCAACGATGCTTTGCTGGGAGTTGAATTTTACTTCTTTTGGCTAAGTGCTAATGGCATCAATTTTTTGGAGATTCTTTTCACTGTAAGGCTGAGTGACATTTCTCACTATATCTCACCAAGCTGACTTCATTAAATACCTATTCCATCCCTATGGCATTCTGAATTTAGCCCCTTTTTACTACTTGCCATTTCCATGGCAACTTACCATTTGTCTGATGTCAGCTGAAAGACTACCATCCCCTGCGCCTGCACCAACTTTGAAAGGCTACCGTGCACCCAGAAAAATAACATTGACAATTCATTGAAGTCTCTTTGTACCAAATTAATAGAATGGCATCTCCAAAGCCATGCTGCCCATGGCACATAGCCGACATGGCTGACACACCTTTGAACATACAATCCCATTCTCTCACCCTAATCACTGTTTATCTGTCAGGCCACACAATTCTTAGCTACATCCCATCTTAACATGCTCTCTAAGTCATCATTTGTTGCCCCTAGTGCCCAAGTTGTAGTCCTGTAATTTGTCTTTGTCCAACAGGGGAACATCACATGCAGGCAAGCAATCGGACAACTCCAAGCATGAGCTTTTATTTACATGCACCAGATGTAAACACAAGCCAAAGAGAAAGAGGCTTCCTCAATGCAAGCCAAATTCTGGCATGATGACCAACCACTATTCTTCCATCAGCATGGCACCCAGCTCTCATCAATCAGATCTTATCTGACTTGTCGTACCCAATGCAACTGAGCTCTGCCATACACAGGGCCAGCTTCCTGCTCACTGTTGTCCTTGCCCTCTTCTTCAGGAGACTGCTGCAGTTCCTCCAATATCTCAGCATCCAGCACATTGTCTTACTGCCTGCTGCAACGGTGTAGTCCAGAACTCTCCAGAATGATGCTGGTCTCTTTGTCCAGACTTTACTGGAGGGCCCCGCATCCTCAGGAGCCCTATCATCTGTTCTACAATGGCCCTCCTCTCAACATCTTCACCAATTCAGCTATGCCAGCTGAGTAACCGACACATTATATCAAAGGGAGTGCCTGTTATGCTCTGAGACCCTACCCATCCCAGAACCACGTCAGCCATACAGATTATCATTGAATTCAGTGCAGTTCATCATCATTCTTGTATCTCAGCTGTGTTCCCTCATCCCACAGCACCCTCAGAAGTTTCACAAGTGATGAGATACTTTTGGCCAACATTCTTCTCCTGTAAAGACATTGCTGCTAACTTCTCTGTCATTGAGATGCCAATGTCAGATTTGCAAGCAGAAATGACACCATGCAATTTGCCTTTTATCAGCATTTGAACCTTAAGCATGTTCTCTCTGCACGCAATGCAAATGAACAATGATATGATTGCCAATGAAATGTGGCGAGAGTTTGCATTTAAGGATTTGGCCCGAGTGACTTAGCATCCAGTAAATATGGATCCCATACTTTCATGTCTCTGAGTGATACTGTCCAGTTGCATTTCACAGCTAGAGAACAGCAAGTGATGGCAGAGAACACAACTTATGCTGGACTCCCTCAACACTGGGCTCCACCTGGTCACCAGGAAACATCCTCATTCCCACCTCCGAATCTCCATATCCCTTTTTACCTTGCACTATTCCAAAAGCTCATTTCCATCCACTCCCCCAACTTTGCCTCCAACTTCCTCCCTACCCCCCCTCCCTAACATATCACCTTGATGATGCCCACCGTTACCTTCTACCCTCCCCCTGTTGAGGCCGTGGTGGTGGTCACTATTGATAACTTGCCCTCTCACAGCCTACCATGTCCTCCAGTACAGTTGTGCTTAAACCCTCCTCCTTTATGCTCATTGATTTACCCCTCTTCACCATCCCTGTCAACACCTCTGCACATGCCTCTGCTTTACACTCAGCCTTGAATCCCACAGCCCTTTGGCAGTGATCCCCCTGTAGGCACCTGCTTCCTATTCAACAATCAATGCATGGGCTCCCTCACCCCATGACAGTATTCTCCCCACACCTCTACCCCAGGACACTACAGGCCAAACCCTTGACCACTGTCTTTGCAGCTCCTCGCCTGGCGATCCTCAATTCCCCTGACTGTATGAAATGGCCCGACAGGATTAATGCTTGTGTTTTCCCCAGTCTGTACCAAGAACAAAGAACAGAGAAAATTACAGCACAGGAACAGGCCCATAGCCCTCCAAGCCTGCACCGATATGCTGCCTGTCACAACTAAAACCCCCTACCCTTCCGGGGACCGTATCCCTCTATTCCCATCCTATTCATGTATTTGTCAAGATGCCCTTTAAAAGTCACTATTGTATCTGCTTCAACTACCTCCACTGGCAGTGAGTCCCTCTGCCTATCAGTACCCTTTAGGGTTCTGCCGTTTACTGTATATTTTCCATCTGGATTAGACCTTCTGAAATGCATTACTTCACATTTTTACGGATTAAACTCCATCTGCCATCTCTCTGCCAAAGTCACCAACCGATCTATATCCTGCTGTATCCTCTGACGGTCCTCATCACTATCTGCAATTTCACCAACCTTTGTGTCATTCACAAACTTACTAATCAAACCAATTACATTTTCCTCCAAATCATTTATATATATTACAAACAGCAAAGGTCCCAACACTGATCCCTGAGTAACGCCACTAGTCACAGCTCTCCATTCAGAAACGCACCCTTCCACTGATACCCTCTGTCTTCTTTGGCCAAGCCAGTTTTTTATCCATCTTGCAAGCTCACCTCTGACCCCATGTGACTTTACTTTATGTATCAGTCTGCCATGAGGGACCTTGTCAAAAGTCTTACTGAAGTCCATGTAGACAACATCCACTACACTACCCTCATTGATCATCTTCGTCACTTCCCCAAATAACTCAATCAAGTTAGTGATACACAACGTCCCCTTCACGAAACCATATGGCCTCCCGCTAATACACACATTTATTTCCAAGTGAAAGTAAATCCTGTCTTAAAGAATCCTCTCCAATAATTTCCCTACCACTGACATAAGGCTCAGTGGCCTGTAATTAGCTGGATTATCCCTGCCACCCTTCTTAAACAAAGGAACAACATTGGCTATTCTCCAATCCGCTGGGGCCTCTCCTGCAGCCAGTGAGGATACAAAGATTTCTCTCAAGGCCCCAGCAATTTCCTCCTTTGCCTCAGGAGCATATCCACTGCACGTGCCCAGCCCAAGTAGATAACCAGCTGTGGCCAAATCCCTGGACAGTGTGTGGGATGTGCCTGTGATTGATAGTATCAAGACCCCCTGATCAATAGCACCACCCCTCCCCTCAAACCTCAGACTGGGCTGATGACTGGCCCACTACCCCCCACAAGCCTTTTCCAACATGGCCGTTTGGTTGAATAAATTTGCAGTATATTTGCTGCCAGGATAGTTGACATGCATTAGTGCACCATACAGAAGGATATTTGCACCGTCCCCACCCACCTCCAACAAAACAGATACTGACTAACTAGCATGACAAACAGCTTATCTTTAGAAAACAGCAAAAAATAGGTGGTAGGGTGGTTAGCACTGCTGCCTCATAGCTCCAGAGACCTGGGTTTGATTCCAGCCTTGAGTGACTGTCTGTGTGGAATTTGTATGTTCTCCCCGTGTCTTTGTGGGTTAACTCCAGTTTCCTCCCACAGGCCAAAGATGTGCAGCTGAGGTGGACTAGCCACACTAAACTGCCCATAATGTCCAGGGGTCTGCTGGCTGAGTGAATTACCCATGGGGAAATGCAGAGATAGGGTAGGGGGGTGGATCTGAGTTGGATGTTCTTCGGACAGTTGGTGTGGACTTGATGGGCCAAATGGCCTGCTTCCATGCTGTAGGGATCACATATGATGATGTATGGTCATCCTGAATGATCTTCTCTACAACCTGAAACTGACCCCTGCTCCCAGACTCTCCAAGCAGGGAAAAATCTTCCCTGCATCAAGTCTGCCTAGCCCTGTTAGAATTATATACAGTTCAAACAGATCCCTCGCATCCTTTTAAACTCTAGTGAATACAGGCCCTGTGAGTTAATCTCTCCTAATAGAACTGTCTTACCATCCCGAAGTATCAGCCTAGAGAAGCTCCATTGTACTCCTTGTTTGACTAGTAAATCCTTTTTTGGGCAGGAGACCAAAACACAGGCAATGGGCCATGTAAAAGTCTCACCAAGGCTCAGCATATCTGCCGTAAAACATCCTTACTTCTGAACTCATATCTCCTTAAAATGAAGGCTATTAAGCCATTTGTGTTCCCAATTGTTTGCTGCCCCAGCCTGTTTACTTTCATTGAATGGTGAACAGGGACAACCAGATCCCTTTGTACATCCACACTTCCTAATATGCTACTGTAGTGATTGTAATGAGGTCAGCCAGGTAGACTTCATAGAATATGAGTTCCCTGATTGGGTGTGCTAATCAGGGAGTCCTGGCTGACAGATAAGAACAGGAGTGTCAGACATCCTGTTCACTTTGAGAGCTGGCTCTGAGGAAGCTGGATCAGTGTCAAAGACTCTCCACTTGTAAATAAAGGGTGACTTGGTGATGGGATACTGGACTCTGTAGTTATTTCAATTACCATTTAAATAATACTCTTCCTTCCTGTTTATCACATTGAAATATATAACTTCACATTTAGCCATGTTGTACTGCATCTGCAATGTCTTTTTCCCCTCACTCAACTTGTCTAAAATACCTTGAAGCCTCCTCACATCATCCTCACAATGCACAATCCCATTTAGTTTTGGAAAGGTTGCATTTAGTTCCCTCAGCCAGGTCATTTATGTATATCATGAATAATTGAGGCACAAGCACTGATCCTTGCAGCACACCATTAGTCACTAACTGCTACCCTACAAAAAACAGTTATTTCCATTCTGCTTCCTGTCTGTCAAATAAATCTACAAAACTAGTTACACCTTCAAAGTAATGCCCCTTAATTGGCGACTTGCTTCTGCCTCATAAGAAACTCATTTTGCTGCCCTGCAAATGCATAAGTGAATTCCTCATGACATTAAAATGGGCATGACCAGACTTTTCAAATGATTCTGCCTCAAATCTCACCACAGCCCATATGAGATTCTGCCCACAGTCACCACTACTGACATTAATTCCTAATTCCAGATCTATCACTTGAATTTGAACCTTACAAGCTGAGATTTGAACTCCAGCCTGGGCCTTTGGATTACTGCTTCAGCGATGTTTACCACAACACTATCCCCACCCACCCCATGAGGTCTGATCTTTCTTGAAAATGGAGCTGAGCCCTGCAGAGTGTTAGTGAAGCTTGACTGTCTGACAGAAGGATGGTCAGTGATGAATGCAGTTGAGAATGACTGGGTGAAGGACTCAGGCTGAGAACAACATTTATTTGTGGAATTCTAGGCACGTACCCAGAGGGCAGCAGATACCCGAATCATGAAGAAACTGGAAACATTTGTTCCAAGGCCCCAGTATTTACCTTCTCGGCAGCTGCATGAGAACATCAGTAAACTTGGAATCAGAAAAGGCTGTTGGTCCTATCAAATTCAATTCCTCCTCACTTCCTGACAGACTGGATCGGACCCATTCCATTCTATGCCAAGGGACGCTGCTGAATGTTTGTCTTAAAGTCATCTTATTCCATAATTGTATAAAGGAAACACTGTTTCATCATCACATTTCTTCTTCTGCTAAAAATAACGACAGAGGAAAATATAATCTCACAAATGAAGGCTCATGAAACATGCGGTTTTGATGTAATAATTGGAATGGGTGAGAGATTCCTTTAGTGTGTGTTTAATCTAAGTGGGCACCATCTGGCTATAATCAGATGTTCGTTATTAAGGCTGTTATCTGTTTTCAAGCAGGCTAGGTCCAAGTGCTGTAAAATCTGATAGAGATTCTGACAGACGTGTTAAACAATCACATTGAGTACACAGCAGTGTGTGCTTGGCTGTTTCTGGGTTACAGATATTGACAAAAAAAATTGGGCAGACTGTGGCTCAGTGGTAAGCACTACAGCTTCACAGTGCCAAGGCCCTGGTGACTCAGCCTCAGGTGACTGTCTATGTGCAGTTTGCACATGGAATCATAGAATCCCTACTGTATGGAAGCAGGCCATTCGGGACACACCAACCAACCCGGACCCAACCACCTATGCTATCCCTGTGACCCAGCATTTCCCACAGCTAATCCACCTGAACTACACATTCTGAGACACTGCGGGCAATTTAACCTGCATTTCTTTGGACTGTGGGAGGAAACCCACACAGACACAGGGAGGATGTGCAAACTCCACTCAGGATGTGCCTGAGTGGAATCAAACCAGAATTTCTGGTGCTTCAGGCAGCAGTGTTAACCACCACGCTGTCCTAAATTTTCCCCATGTCTGCATGGGTTTCCTCCGGGTGCTCCAATTTCCTCCTCCCATCCAAAGCTGTGCAGGGTAGGTGGATTAGCCATGGGAAATGGAGGGTTACAGGGAATAGGGTGTGGGGGTGTGGGGTGGTGGCTCTGGGTGGGATGCTCTTCAGAGGTAGTAGGAACTGCAGATGCTGGAGAATCTGAGATAACAAGGTGTAGAGCTGGATGAACACAGCAGGCCAAGCAGCATCATAGGAGCAGGAAGGAGGACGTTTTGGGCCTAGACCCTTCATCAGAAATGGGGGAGGGGAAGGGACTTCTGAAATAAATAGGGAGAGAGGGGGAGGCGGATAGAAGATGG
>NC_063333.1:24147770-24165586 GCF_021869965.1 Rhincodon typus
CTTGTTACCTCTGCTCTTCAGAGGGTCGGTTTAGATTTGATGGGCCGAATGGCCTGCTACCACATCGTAGGGATTTGATGATTCTAAGATATTTTGAAAAACCAGGATGCAACCTTAACTGGTGCAGTGCGTCCGGATTTCTAGAACTAACGTATTGTTTAGAGCTCTGGTTTAGACTTGCGTAACTCATTTTCTTCTGGTGCTAGCATACATGATGCCAAGATTATACAGCCCACGGCAAGGAAGTACCCTCACATTTTATGAAGCATGCCTGTACCATAACTGAATGAAGCCAATATTTGAGAGAGAGGAGTGCTATTTTTTTTCCATCACGTAGTCAGCAGTTCATTGCTGCTAAACATTTTCTTTCATTTGAAAAATTAAAATGGTACAGGTGACCAAACATGGCCTTTACTGGTATTGATCTATTTGGCTGATGAATAGAAATGTTATGTGCTCGTCCATGCATTATTCATTCCACGAGCTTCATGACCTAAAATGGCTCTGAGTGCAACAACAAGTCAGATTTAAAACATGTTATAGAGGTTAATAAAATCATGAGGTGTATGAATAGGGTGAATAGCCAAGGTCTTTTTCCCAGGGTAGTGAAGTCCCAAACTAGAGGGCATAGGTTAAGATAAGAGGAGAAAGATTTAAAAGGGACCTGAGGGGCAACTTTTTCACGTAGGGGGTGGTTGCATGTATGGAAGAAGCTGCCAGAGGAGATGGTGGAAGTGGTCACAGTTACAACATTTAAAGGACATCTACAATTAGAAGGGGATATGGGCCAAATGCTAGCAAATGGGACCAGGTCATATTGGGATAACAAGGTGTAGAGCTGGATGAACATAGCAGGCCAAGCAGCATTAGAGGAGCAGGAAGGCTGACATTTCGGGCCTAGACCCTTCTTCAGAAATGGGATGTTTGGTTAGCGCGGACAAGTTGGTTCCAGGGGTCTCTTTCTGTGCTGTACAACTCAGTGACTCGATGTTGAAATCCCTGCATGCTTTCACCTCTCTTTTCTTTTCTGTGACCTTCTCCAGCCCAAAGCTCTTTGAGAAATATGCATCCTTCCAGATTTGGTTGCTTATGTATTCCCAAATTCCCTCTGGCATTGATGGCCATTTCTTCAGCTATCTAGATCCTAAGTTGTGGAATTCCCTTTCCATAACTCACCATCTCTCCACTTCTTCCTCTTCATTTAAAATGATTCTTAAAAGTCATATCTCTCAGCTGATTGAGTGTCTCTTGCTCCTGGAGACTCCTTGCCTCAACCAACAGTTTGGTGATTTAATGCCTGTGGAGCACCTAGTATGTTTTATGAAAGGGTTATAGAAATGAAAAATATTGAATAATATTATCAAAATAATGATCCCTGAGAGGGTATAGAGGAGATATACCAGAGTGGTCCAGGGGTGAGGGATTTCAAACAAGATTTGGTGGGAGAAGCTGGTTTGTTTCCTTTGGAATGAACATGATTGAGGAGAGATTCGGCAGCTGTATACAGGATTAAGACATGTTTAGATAAGGTAAGGAAAGAAAAACTCTTCCTGTTAAGTTGAGATAAAGGAAACATAGACTTAAGGTTCTGGGCAAGAGTTGTGAAAGGGATGTGAGGAAAATCTTTATGTTTACAGCAAGTGGTGGTGAGCTGAAAATTGCAGTTTATGAGATTGGTGGAAGGGGAAAGGATCAATGATTTCAAATGAAATTGGATGGACTCTTGAGGGAATTAAATATACAGGGCAACAGGGTAAAATGGGGAAACGGGAGTGACTGGTCTGGTCAGGGCAAAATGGCCTCCTATTCTCCTATCCTTTTATTTCCAGTTTCTTTCAAATCTTTCAGTCACTAGTTTAGAGGCAACTTACAGCATCTGATGGGAGAGAATAACTAGCTGTCTTCCAGGCATTGGGACTTTGTTGCAGAGAGAAAGACAGAGAGAGACCGGGATCTTGTTTAGCTGCAGTCCTGAAGCTTCTCCTGTTGGATCACTGTGCACAAACTGTCCATGTGCTCTGGAACTAAGAAGGAAATTGTTTGTCATGCTCATGACTTCTGGCATCCATAACCATGTCCCAATAGTACAAGCCAATCAGAAACCTGTCACTGAGTGAAGCTCACTCTGCAGACGCACCCTGATATTGAATCATCTTAGATCTCTTCGTCCACTCCTTGAACAAAGCAACAGCGTAAACACAACTCACATTGAGTTCCAGTAAGTTGATTCTATTTAAATGAAGCAACTCCTTCCCCATTTATTAGTATTAACCAGTCCTTTTTCCATTATGGTCTACAATTAAAAATTAAAAAAAGGGCTGAATCCCACAGTTTTTCGTCCAAGTCCGAGCTGTGCCAGGTTTTTTCATTGCAAGGGCAGGTGAGATTTATTGCCATTTCTTGCCAAACCCACGTCTTTAATTAGCTACGATGCCCCTGTGGTGTCTGTCACGTCCAGTTTCCATCCCATCTTACCACATGCCATTCCTGGATCAACTTGCTACTCAGTGGATATCCAACCAAAGATGGATATCCTTTGTGCCCTCACCATCTTTGAAAGCCCATGGATCCACACAGAATGCACAGTCAGTCTTAAGCTGGCTGGCACGGTTCTTGAAATTTACCCCAAATTTGGCAGGCGAGGGCAAATTGGTGCTCCTTTCTGTGCTCTGGAGATCCTGCTGGATGGGGTGGTGCCAACATGAGAGTTCCTCCTCCTCCTTTAGGACATGCAATAGAGGCCACAATACCAGACCATGCCAGCCTGGTCCAAGATTGACACCTGGGTTAAAACAGTCTCAGCCATTTGGAGGAATGCCCAACAATATAGGAAGAAGGTCAATGCAGTGTCACCAAATCTCTTTGATAGCTCACAGTCACTCTTTCTCTCCCACTAAGGCTCCAATGCTCTCAATCCAGCCTGCAAAATCACTCACTCTGACTCACCCAACACCCAGCACCACTGGCCTGCATGCCGTCTGCACTGTATACTCACCTGGACCAAAGGTTGGCTATTGGATGTCAAATGTGAACATTCATGGACATAGGGTACATGCCCTGAAATGTCAGTGCCCAGTGTACAACTTGGCCATTGTTTGGAGTAAGTAGTGATCTTAGTCTGCCACGTGCCCGCTCTGATTAACTTCTCCAGTTTTCCCAGTTTTGAGCTTCTTTGCCGAGTTTGGTAAGAAAGCAGCTGAATACTAATGAGACAAGTTGGACTGTGAACCTGACATTTAACAAGAAATAATCAGTGGCAATTGGCAACTCACCACTGCCTAGTGAGAATCTCACCATGCCATAAAAGATGGCATGAGATGCCCCCAATACCAAGATGGGCCTTGCCACACTTGTTGCCCATTCTATCTCATGTTTTGCCATATCCCATGTCATTCAGATCCCTCCTGTGGTTTTTGTACCAATCTATTCATAACTTTGTAAATCTCAATTGTGTCATCCTTCAGCTTCCTCAAAACTGAAGAAAACTATCCCAACTTATCCTTTCTTTCCTCACAGTTACAACTTCCAAGGCCCAGGAGTATTCTTATAATTCTCTCTATATACTCTCCAGTATGTCTTTCCTGTAGTTCAGTGACCAAGACTGTAAATAAAATTTCTGTTGTGGTTCACCAAAGTTTTATGCTGTTTCAGCATGACATCCCTGCATTTGTATTCTATGCTTCATCTATTAAGAATAGCTCTCCGTAAGTTTTTCTTTCCACTTTATCCATCTGCTACTTTCAGGGATCTGTGGACATGTACTCCAAGCTCTTTCCCTTCGTCTACCCCTCTCAATATCCTTCCATTTATTGTGAATTTCCTCACTTTGGTTGACCTCTCCTAATGTAATGCACTCACAGTTTGGATTGAATTCCAATTGCCACTTCTCTGCCCACTCAACAAACCATTGATATTATTCAGGGTCCCATAGCTATCCATTTTATTATCAACTACATGATAAATCTTTCAGTCTTCTGCCATTTTCTCATACTTCCGACCTCATGAAGGAGGGAAGGTGGTTGTTGAAGCAACTGGAGATTTTTTTGCCTGGGACACTAACTGAGGAACTCCTGAAGAGTTGTCCTGAAGCTGAGATGATTGACCTCCAACAATCACGACCATGTTCCTTTGTGCCAGCTATGACTCTGATAAGTGGACAGCTTTCCCCAAATCCCATTGACTTGTGTTGCAGGAGCTCCTTAATGTTACACACTGTCAAATGCTGCCTTGAGATCAATGTCAGTAACTCTCACCATCCATGTTTGTAGCAATTTATTTTGTGGTGTATTTCCGATGGGTACAGTGGCAAATGGATGAGATGGGCAGTAAGCAGACGTGAGTGGGTGAGGTCAGTAGATGGGTTGGCAGGTAAAAGTATCAGATTGGAGGGGTAATTGAAGAGAGAGAAAGAGACAGCGACATGAGCGGTGTCATTCCACATCAAACATGGGGTAAAACAAAGAGGAAAGCCTACATTAGCAAGAGAGACAGTAGAGCCAGCTCATAGACATTTCTAATGCTCTTCAACAATCTCAACAGCCTTGTGTCGTAACAGAATCATTTCAAATTCTCTGCTACCTCAGGTAGGTAATTGGTAAATAGCTGCATTAATACATTCATTAGGTAGACTGTGGCATTTGAGCTAAATTTGCATGTGCATCCTTGACTCCCTTATACTTCAGTTGTTCGCAGGGATCTGTTTTCTTTATCAGGGAGATGCATTTCAAATTGAGTTTTAATAGCTCAAAGTGACAATGCTTATCACAAATAAATGTAGTGCATCGAAAGATAGACTGTAATGTCATTTTCTGTCATTGCTTCTGCAAGATGCTAATGGCAGCAAACGGGTCACGAGCAGTTAAGTCGGGAAGACATGACATTTCTATGTCTTGGAGAAATGTTTAGGGTTGGTTGTTTGCTTGTTGTATTTGTGCAGCTGACGGTACAGACAGCCAAAGGAGATAGAGGCTGATATGCCTTGTACTTGTTCAGCAGTTGGGACGACGCTCTGTGGAGAATGAACATGTCAAAGGAAAAGGTCATTGCAATCCTGAAATTTATACATTATTCAGAAAAGTATTATCTTTTCATTGTGCTTTTATTGTCCAAATGTAGAATGTCAAGTGCAACAACACAAAGATTTGTATCAGATCAAAATTCAGTCAGAAACACGAATGCTTATTCGAAGTACAGAAATAATTCAAACAAAAAAATCTATGTTCTAATTTGTGCAAATTATTTTCATTCAAGGAAAATTTGTGATGAAAAAGCCAGATTGTGCAAGGATTTGATGTGGACAGAATAGCGAAAAATCCAGCGAAATAAAGAAATAGAAGAACTTGCATTTGTATAGCTCCTCATCAAATCCTGAAGGAACAAGAAACTTGTTTTGATGTTCTGAGATGTGTTTGAGAAAAGAAAAAGCAACATAAATAAAGATATATTAATGTAGCCAGGCATTACAAATAATACACTCTTTATGCTTGTCATCCTTCTTTAATTATAGGAATACCATGGTTATGTCCTTTGACCATACTCTATATTTCATCTATTTCCCTAAGACCATGAGATATGGGAAAAGAAATAAGCCATTCGGCCCATTGAGTCTGATCCACTATTTGATCAAGGCTGACATGTTTCTCAACCCAATTCTCATGCCTTGAGGAGTTTTGTGTCTGTGATAAAGTGACTCCCCCTCCACTTCCCCAGTGATGCTACAGATAAACACAATGAGGTTTACTGTGGGAGAGAGTTGGGTGACGTAGGAGACACATATGAGTCCTATCAAATCCCTGAGCCACCATTAAATCTTGGTGAGCTCAAGGATGATTCTTTACCAAATAAGACATGTGAGCTACTGCAGAGACCCGAACTAAGATCCTGCCACCAGTGGGAAAGGATTCCTACATTCTGTCCTTCCCACCTCCCTCATTTCATGCAAGACAGTTTCCCCGCTGCTGGGAATCAGACACAGGCCCTCTAAGCTGATTCTCCCAACCTCCCTACCATCATGGCTGCTCCAAGGAGTTTGATTTAATTCCATCCACAAAGTAATTACAGCACAGGAGATGGCCATTTCGCTCGAGTTTATAGTACAAAGTGTATGACATGGAAAATTCAGGTTTTAATAATTGAAAGCATTGTTAATTTTATTAGAGGAGATATAAATGATTTTGATGCATAAAAATTAACAGTTTTAAAGGACGGAATGTATCATGAATTAAATTATGTGATTCAGTGTTTCTAAGTGGCCTAAAGGTGTTGATCCAAGAACTGTTTATTGTACAGTAAGAGTATCAGCCAAGCTACTTTCCTGCCCCTTACGAACCCTTCAGACAATAATGTCTGTTCCATGATGAAAGGTTTAACCTCTTCGGACATGCATGGATATGCCACCCCGTTACAATATCTATTTTCTTCCAGACATAGTTTATAATTCATGATAATTTGTGTCTAAATATTCCATGAGCTATTAACTCAGAACTAATGATCACAGATTTTACAATGTGCAATTATTTTATTCTCAAAAAATGTTTGCATATCTTTCAATAAAATAATCATAGACTTCAATTATTGAACATAATTAATATATTTATATGACTTTCTTTCATTTACTATTTTGGTTAAGATAGGTTAATGCATCTGTTAAAATTATGGGCAAAGGAAAAGCATTCAATCTCATTAAGTGTCCATCTGCTAAGAGTCACTTACAGGCAATTACATTAGAATTGAGGGATTTGGTCCTTTGTAGTTTGTAAATAACTGGCATTAATTTTCAGCCTAATACTTGTCAGATCTTAAAGTGCTACGATCCAAAAATAGAGTAACAGCCCATTATGCCAGATCTCTACCTTTTATATAAGATACAAATTTTCAACAGTTCACTTGAAAGAGTCACTAGTTTTGTTATCATACACAAATGGTGTTAAGAACAGTTTTGTAACATTTTCTGTCAAAGAGTCGTGAGTCTGTGGAACTTTCTTCCACAGAGATAAGTGGAGGTCAGATCACTGACATTTTAAGGCAGATGTAGTTAGATTCTTGACTAATGATGGCCTGCTCCTAAGTTGTATATTCATGTGTACCCATCTCTATACTGCTTCCAAAGGATAGTTATGTAAATTGCTGTTTAATATGGCTAAGTAAAGAATATTCAGAAATGAATTTGAAGGGCTTAATAAAGAATTAATTTAACATTTTTGGGGCCATTTCTGGCCTGTTTTACTCATCCCAAGACTGCCTCAATGTTGATCAAGGAAACTGCTGTCTCCGAAATGCTGTTCAGCTGCTTGCATGTTGTTGGAACTGATCTGATCCAAATCGTGATGAAAATTCCATCACACTTTTGTCTTGTTCCTTGTAGATGGTAGACAGGGTTTGGAGAGTCTGGAGGCGAATTAATTCATCACAAAATTCCTAGCTTCTGACCTATTTGTACAGTTGCAGTATTCATATGGCTGGTTCAGTTTTGTTTCTGGTCAATTGTAACCCTTAGGATGTATTCAATATGGGGTTTTAGCATGGTAATGCTGTTAAATGTCAAGTGGAAACAGTTAGTTTTGGTCATTGTGCAGCATGAATGTTATAAATCACTGATCAGCCCAATCCTAAACATTGTCCAGGTTTTATTGCTTGTGTACTGCTTCAGTATCTGAGAAGTTACTATCACAGATAGTGAACGTTCTGCAACCATCAACCAACATTCCCACTTTTGACGTTATGCTATAGGGAAATCTTTAATAGAGCAGCTGAAGGTAGTTGAGCCCAGGTCACTATCCTGAGGGGTCAGGGCTCTTGTGGCACAGTGGTGGTGTCTCTACTTTTGGGATAAAAGATCCATAGCTGTCCTGACGGCTTCCTTGCGTGATGTACTGAGATGACTGAAATCCTTTTGTGCTTGACGTGATTCCAACCTGTGCAGAGCTTTTTCATTTATTTCAGTTTTGTTCAGGCTCTTTAATGCCATATTCACCCAAGTAGCAGTCACTCTCACCTCACATCTTGAGTTCAGCTGCTTCATACATATTGTAAAGATGATGTATTTTTATTATCTGTATTGTTAAATGCAGACTGAAATGTGGAAGGAACTATTTTTAAGTGAAAGATTGTTGAAGGATTACTGCAGTTTTTTTTGATTGCAAATAATTTGACACTTATTGTAAATACTGTTTACACAGCTGTTGGTTCAAGCAATAGTTGGAGAAGGTACAGATAAGCTGCAGCCACGGGTGCATAAAAATGGTGCTTCACCCAACAACAAGTGGCCAATTGGCTTTATGAATTACTAATGAGTTATTGATAACAAAGGCCTACCAACACCTATGTGATTGGTTCTCAGGTCTCTAAACAGCTTGGGGCTGTGAACAAGATATATAGAAGCCACCAGATCTCCACAAGCTCAGCAGCGCCTAATGGCTGAAGAGAATCAGTTTATTTTCCCTTCACCAGTTGCTGTAAACTCATTACTAATTATTAACTTTTGTAAGTGTGAACCAGCCACCTTGTGCCTCCTGCAAACCAGTGAAAACACCATGAGCCGGAAGATTGAGAAGCAGCATTCTGATCAGCACAAGATCTATGTCAGCAGATTCCGTGAACAGCAATCTTTGAACTGCTTTCCCAGTTTTCCCTCCATTTAAAACACTCATATTTTTGTCATATTGACTCTGTGTGTGTGTGTGTGTGTGTGTGTGTAAGAGGAAGTTTTCTTTTAAAGGGTTAGAGCTTTAACTAATGGAGTTAAAGTTACAGGGTATTAATTTTAATAGATACTCATTCTTTATAAATATTGAAACCTGGTCCATTCTTTCTGGCAATCTGTGTGTGCAAGTCAGGTAAACTGGGCAATTCTGCATATTTTAAAAAATCTTTGACTGGGGCTTGATTTCCAGCATGTTACTCCAGTGGAGGTACAACAATATCTAGAGCAAGGCAGTTACAAGGTCTTGAGATGAATTGCCCTGATGAAGTTTCTAATGTAAAGGGTTGAAAGATTTAATGTTTTGGACAGTGTGCAACAGCCCCCACTGAGATGATGTAAGCGATCATGGGAGAGAGAGAGACTTTGGAGAGAGAATCATGGTTTTGGTGGAGAGTCATATTTTTGTAAAGCAGTATCTAGAACTTAAACATATAATAAATCAGTTGTTGTTACAATCTATCAAAGGCTTAAAATCTCTTCTCTCTCACTTATCCAAACATACAATATAAAACAACCAAGCAATGGTGAACAAATTATTGCTCTGGAAGTGTTGCTTAATTGCACCATCAGTGATAACTTCCATAATTTTGCGAAAAGATCATACGTAGATTGATAAGGCAGCAATTGGTCAGATTGTATTGGTCCTGCTTTTTGTGAACAGGGTATTACACAGGAATGCATGAACTATGAGCAGGAGTAAGCAATTCAGCCCCTGAAGTGTGCTCAGCCTCAACTCCACTTTCCTGCCCACTCTACATAACCCTTCAATCCATTCATAATTAAAAATATATCAACCTCCTCCTTAAATTTACTCAATGTCCTGTACTCTGAGGTAGTGAATTCCACAGATTCATGATCCTTTGAGAGAAGTAATTTCTCCTCACCTCTGTTTTAAATTGCCAAGCTGGGTTGGGGGAAGGATCAATCTGGAGCACAAGTCTTCAGTTCAATGCTGGTGTGTTCTGGGGGTCCATAGCCCATGCTTTATCTGATACCTTCAACATTGATATCAAGTGGAGTGAATTGAATTGGAAGGAGATTGCCATCTATGATGCTGGGATTCTAATGAGGGGACCAAGGCAGATTATCCATATGGCAGTTCAGGCTGACAATGGTTGCAAATGGTTTACCCTTGCATTGTATGCTATCCCACTGAGCTCCACCAGTTGCATTGTTGTTTTTTTTAATGAATGGGTATTTTATGGATCCTCCTCCACTGGTAGTTGTTTGATTATCTATCAGCATTCATGACAGGATGTGACAGTGCTGGTCTAATCCATTGGTCATGGGATTGTTTAACTGCAAAGAACATATTGTCCCATGTCCAGCATGCATGTAGCCCTATGTTTCAGCTCCACCATATTCAGCTCAAGGAACTGAATTGCCTACTCCTGCCCATAGTTTACATTTTCAAGGATATCCAGTTGCATTTCAAGATGTTTTCTGAATCTATCATATTTGGTAAGGCAGAGGTGCCAGAAAACATGACAGTGTCCTCAGTGTCAAGATGAGATTTTGGTCCTAATTTTGCGATATAACTTCTTCTTTGGTGGTTGGTTAGTTCAGTTGGCTGGATGGCTGGTTTGCAATGCAGAGTAATACCAACAATTCCCGGACCATGGAGAAATCTCCTGCTTAATCTCTCTCTTGTCTGAGCTGTGATGACTCTGAAGTTAAACCACTAACTAGAGAGAAGCCCTATGGTCCAATAGAATATGGTGATTTTAATGCTTTCTAAATGCTATTAAATGCTTTCTAAAATTATAAATGTATTATGTCCACTGTACTCTTTTATTCATCTCACTAGTTATGTTCAAAAATCCCTCAGAGGATTTCAGGCCATTAGGATGTGAAAGCAGAAGTAAATCCTTCAGCCCAGCCAGTCCATTCTGCCATTCAATGAGATTATGGCCAATGCGATAATCCTCAACTCCACCTTTCTGCCTTTTCCCCATAAAATTAAAATTCAAATTATGATTAAAAACCTCAGCCTTGAATACACTGAAAGCTCCGGCCTCAACAATTCTCTGTGTTGGAGAATTTCACAGATTCACTACCCTACTGGAGAAGAATTTCCTCCTCATCTCTGTCCTAACTTGGTTTCTCCTTACTCTGAGATTATGCCTTCTGGTCCCAGACATTTTCATAAGTGGAAACAACCTCTCAGCATCTACCCAGTCCAGCCCCACTAAAGATCTTATATGTTTCATTCAGATTGCTTCTCATCTTTCTAAACTCCAAGGAGTAAGGACCCAATTTCCCTCTCATAAATCAAAATTGTATGTTCAATTATGTTATGATTTTCCAAGAGCCTTTTTACAATGACTCTTCATGTTTTGACCACTGCCAATGTTAGGTTAATTTGCTTATCATTCTTAATTCTTCTTCTCCTTTTTCATTTTAATGGTTATTGTTGCTATGTTCTTTAGGACCAGACCAGCTCGATCAGTAGTACTGCTGCCGAGCCACTCATGGAGGAGTATGTATTTATCAGCCAAGGGAGGATGTTACATGGTAATTAGCAGGAGGTTTCCTTGCCCGTTTTTAACCTGAAGCCATGAGACTTCATGGGATCTGGAGTTAATGTTAAGGACTCACAGGGCAACTCCCTCCCGACTGTATACCACTGTGCCACCACCTCTGCTGTGTTTGTCCTGCCGGTGAGACAGGACATATCCAGGGATGGGTGATGGTGGTATCTGGGACATTGTCTTTAAGGTGTGATTCCGGGAGTATGACTATATCAGGCTGTGGACTGACTAGTCTGTGAGACAGCTCTCCCAATTTTGGCACTAACCCTTAGATGTTAGTGAGGAGGACTTTGCAGGGTTGACAGGGCCGTTTCTGCCATTGTCTTTTTCAGTACCTAGGTCGATGCCAGATGATCCGTCCAGTTCCATTTCTTTGAGACTTTGTAGTGATTGGTACAAATGAATGGCTTTCTAGGCCATTTCAGAGGGTAATTGCGAGTGAAGCACATTGTTGTGGGTCTGGAATCACATATAGGCCAGACCAGGAGACGATGGCGGATTTCTTTCCCTGAAAGATATTAGTGAACCAGACAACTGACAATGATTTCATGGTTATCAGCAGATTCTTAATTCCAGATTTTGTTTTATGAATTCAATTTCACCAGCTGCCACGGCAGGATTCGAACTGGTTCACCCAGTACATTATCTGGGTCTCTGGGTTCATGGTCTAGCGTTAATACCACTAGGCCATCGCTTTCTCTAGTACTGTGGAATTTAAACAGGATGTGACCAATGGTTGTAACTGCAAGAAATGTAGGGAAGAGGGAGGAGCACATAGCATGGATAAAGGGCCACCATTTTCCTGCCATCAGTTCCCCATTGGTTAGGAGGCCATGTAGCACACCACCAGAACATTATACCCTGATTCATATAATAGCCCTGTGTAGAGGTGCTGAAAATTCTAGAAGGAAATTCAGACATGAGGGCTGAAAATATCCACTATCCCTTAACTGTATTGCAGCAATATCAATAGGAGATATTATTAAGCTGGAGAAGGTTCAGAAAAGGTTTACCAGGATGTTGTCAGGATGGATGGTTTGAGTCATTGGGAGAGGCGGGATAGGCCAGGGCATTTTTCATTGGAGTGTAGGAGGTTGAGGGGTGACTTTATAGAAGTTTATAAAATCATGAGGGGTATGGATAAGGTGAATGGCAGGTGTCTTTCCCCAGATTGGGGAATTTCAAGACTAAAGAGCATATTTTAAAAGGTGAGAGGAGAAAGATTTAACAAAGACATGACGAGCAACCTGTTTACACAGAGGGTGGTTCATGTGTGGAATGAACTTTCACAGGAAGTGGTGGATGTGCGTACAGTTACAATGTTTGAAAGACGTTTGTATAAGTACATGAATAATAAATGTTTGGTGGGTTATGTGTCAAGCGCAGGTGGGACTAGTTTAGTTTGGGAACATGGTCGGCATGGAGTGGTTGGACCGAAGGGCCTGTTTCTACGCTGTATGGCTCCATGACTCTACAATTCTATGTGCAACGGGTGCAGGGCCTATACATCCCTAATCACATAAATCGACCAGAAACCTTCTGTACCCGATTCCAGTGCCTTTTTCCTATTTGCACAGAGATATGGAAATTTTCTTCAAGCTTGTCAAACCAGCCCTTAAATCATATCTTTCTACTGATGGTTTCAAGACTATTTTACATCTTAATTAAAATTGTTACATCATAGGAGAAAGGAGGCAATCCTTAGTGAGAGTTATGTGAAAAATGGCTGTAAAATCTGTTTGAAATTGTTCATGATTTGTCACAACTTAATGCTAATTTTTCTTTAGAGTGCTATTTGCCTTTAAGCTTGTCCTGTTTCAGACAGACCTCAGCTGTACTTACTTTCAAAACTAGTCCTGCTGAGGAGCTGGTCTCTGAGGAGCAGCAAATTATTGTTGTCCGCCCACTGCCCCTGGTATGATGGATTATCAGTCTCAGTCATACAATCCAGAGGAGATGTTAAATGGGGACCAAGTTCTTCACTGCAGGGAGGGAGGAAATCATAAAGAAAGCCATCCTGCATCACTTCTGCACATCATTCAAAAGGCTTGTTACAGCCTAGAATGGAAAAAAAGCCTAAGATCTGGTCACCTGCTGCCACTTTTTGAAACTCACGGCCATGGAAGACCTAAACCGAAAAAGAAATGCTGGGAATAAAAAAAAAACATATTTAGGAGTTAATGAAGTCCATTAGACCTAGAGATCAATTCCCTGTTTTTTCACCAAATGCATCAATAACTCTTTCTCTAGAAACAAATTGAATTTGCTGCAGGGTCTCTTTGTAAAATGTAATTTGACAAGCCCATTGCTGTACTGGTGACTGGCCCACTGTTAGAAGGTGCTGAAAATATTGGTGCATACTGCATGGTTATTATTTGCAATCATTAAATTCCTGTAGTTCTTCATTCTTCCTCCCCCTCTTTCATCTTAAATAGAATATTGAGAGAGGAGACAAAATCTCATTGCACCATGGCAGAGAAAACTAGTTCCTCTTCTCAGGGAGATGTTAGGTTAAGGCCCTATCCACCCTCTCAAGTGGATACAGAAATTGCAGGGGAGCTTTTCTGCCTAATATTTATCCCCCAGTGAACAAGACTAGGAATCAAACAGATTATCTGGTCATTTTAAATATGATTTCCTACTGTAAAACAGTGACAGCATTTGGAATACCCTGAGGTTATGAAAGGTACAACATAAATACAAATCTTTCTCTCTTCACCTTTTCTCTCTACATTTTTTACTGAGAATATTGGCCAATGAACAACACCTCATTTTCCATGTGGTGACTGTGCAGCCCTCCGGGCTCAATATCAAGTTCAATAATTTTAGGGCCTAAACTCTCCCATGTCCCAGCCCCCTGCCCCACACACCAGGCCTTGTTACCACATAACCACATGAGGAAGAGTCACTGGACCCGAAACATTGACTCTTTTTTCTCCTTCACAGATGCTGCCAGACCTGCTGAGCTTTTCCAGCAACTTTGTTTTTGTTCTTGTTACCACATAGCCTGCCATTACACACCCCCTGTTGTTAGTCACTAATAGTCCCCTTTAACAACTATTCACCCTCCCAGCCTGATCGTTAGCAACTCCTTTGTCTGTCCCACTGTTCTTCTCTCTCTTTAGGCTCTATCCTATCGTTTACTCCCTACCCCACCCACCTCCCTATTTTCTGCATATAAACTGACATTTTCCCAGCCACCATCAGTTCTGAGGAAGGGTCACTGGACAGTTAACTCTGTTTTTGCCTTCACAGATGCTGCCAGACATGCTGAGCTTTTCCAGCAACTTTGTTTTTGTTCCACAGTTATGCTAATTTTTCTCCATAGGACAGTTCTACCAGCCTAAGAACAGGTCTAGTGAACTTTTGTTGCATTCCCTCTATGGAAATAATACTTTTCCTGCAAAAAGTGAGCTAAAATTGCACACAATACTCCAGCTGTTGTCTAACCAAGCTCCTGTACAATTGAAGCAAAACTTCACTACTCCTTTACTCAATTCCTTTTGCAAGAAAGGCTGCCATTCTGGTTCTGAAGAAGGGTCACTGGATCCAAAATGTAAATTCTGCTTTGTCTCCACAGATGCAGCCAGACATGCTGAGTTTTTCCAGCAATTTCAGTTTTTGTTCTCTAACATTCCTAACTGCCTTCCTAATTGCTTGCTGCACCTACATATTAGTCTTCAGGTTCTTATCAATGAGGACACTCAGATTCCTTTGTACATCTACACTTTTAAACCTCTTACCATTTAAGAAATGCTCTGCACATCTTTTCTCTTACTACAGTGGATTAGTTGAAATGTTTCCACATTATATTCCATCTGCCGCCTTCTTTCCAATAGCACATCTACGCCCCAATTCCAAATCATTGACATATATTGTGAACAGCTGGGGGAACCAAGCAATGATCCTTACAGTACCCCACCAGTTACAGTCTGCTGAAGTGTGAATGACACATTTATTCCTACTATCTGTTTTCTGTCTGTTGGCTAATTATTAGTTCAAGCCAGTACATTACCTCCTATATCATGTGCTTTAATTTTGTTAACGCGCCTCCTGTGGGGGACTTTCTCAAAAGCCTTCTGAAAATCAAAGCGTGTGACATCCACTGGTTCTCATTTATCAATTTAGTTAGTAACGTAGTCATAGAGTGGCACAGCATAGAAACAAACCCTTCAGCCACTATGTGTATGCAGGCCAATAAACACGAAACTACACTAATCCCATTTACCTGCATTTTGTCCACATTCTACAATGCCCTGGCATTTTCAGTGCTCATCCAGCTGCTTCTTAAATATTGTGAGAGTCCCTGCCTTCACCACCCACTCAGGCAGCTCATTCCATATTTCTACCCTTTTCTGGGTGAAAATCTTTTCTCAGATCTCTTCTAAACTACTTATTATTCACCTCAAACCTATCCCCTCTCGTCTTAGGCATGTGTGCTATGGGGAGGAGTTTCTCATGATCAATCCTGCCTATGCCTCTCATAATTTTCTAAACCTTAATCAGAAACCCCTTACCCTCCTCTGCTCCAAGGAAAACAAACCCATCCTATCCAGTCTCTCCACTTAACTGAGACTTTTCATCCCAGGCAATATCCTGGTGAATCTCCTCTGCACCCTTTCGATGCAATCACATTCTTCCAATAGTGTGGCGACCAGAACTGCACACAGTTGAAGCAATGTTTTACAAAGTTGTGACAAGACTTCATTGCTCCTTTATTCTGTATCCTGGCTAATGAAGGCAAACATCACGTCTATCTGTGCACCTTCAGGGATCTATGGACATGTGCACCCAGGTCTTTTGATCCTCAGTCCACCTGAGGGACTTACCATTCCTTATGTATATCTTTCCTTTACTATGGTGTGGAGGTGCTGGTGTTGGACTGGGGTGAACAAAGGCAGACGTCACATAAAATCAAGTTATAGTCCAATAGGTTTATTTGAAATTGCAAGCCTTCAGACCACTGCTCTGAAAATTTGTGATTTCAAACGAACTTGTAGCACTATAACCTGGTGTGACTTCGACTACCTTTACTAGATCTCACAAGATGCATCATTGCAGTCTTTTCAGCATTAAATTCCACCCACCATTGCTCTGCCCAATTAACCAGCTGATTAAAATCAGATTGTAGCCTGAGACTATCCTCCTCGCTATCAACAACACCATGAATTTCCGTGTCTTATGCAAACTTACTAATTGTAACTTCGACATTCACATCCAATTTGTTAATGCACATAACGAACAGCAAGGGTCCCAACACTGATCCCTATGGTACATCACTGGTCACAGGCTTCCAGTCACAAAAACTACCCTCCACCATCATCCTTTGGACTGTAATAGGCCCCTCTCTTTGCTGGTAATCCCCTTAATCTTAATATACTTATAAAATGCCTTGGGCTTTTCCTTAATCCTATCTGATAAAGATATTTTGTGGCTCCTCTTTGCCTTCCTAATTTTTTTTAAGACTCTCTATATTTCTGAAGGGCCTACCCTCTTTTAATGCACTGTACCTAACATATGCTTTCTTTTAACTCTTGATATCCCTTGATTTCCAGGGTTCTCTGGACTTGATGCCCTAGCCTTTCACTCTTAGAGGAACACACACACCCTGAATTCTCATTGCATTACTTTTAAAAGACTCCCACTTTCCAAATGCTCCCAGTCTATGTTTGCCAGATCCTGTTGAATAGTATTGAAAAGAACAAGGTGTAGAGCTGGATGAACACAGCAAGCCAAGCAGCATCAGAGGAGCATGCTGCTTGGCCTGCTGTGTTCATCCAGCTCTACACCATGTTATCTCAGATTCTCCAGCATCTGCAGTTCCTACTATCTCTGAATGGTATTGAAATTGGCTTTCCACCCATTTAGACAGCTAACTTCTGCACTATCCCTACCCCTTTTCACAACGACTTGAAACTTACAGAATTATGGTCACTATCCACAAAATGCTCACTCACTGACATTTCAAACACTTTAATGACCTGAGATAGTAGGAACTGCAGATGCTGGAGAATCCGAGACAACAAGGTGCAGGGCTGGATGAACACAGCAGGCCAAGCAGCATCATAGGAGCAGAGAGGCTGAAGTTTCGGGCCTAGACCCTTCATCAGAAAAGGGGGAGGGGAAGGGGGTTCTGAAATAAATAGGGAGAGAGTGGGAGGCGGATAGAAGAGGGATAGAGTAGAGGATAGGTGGAGATAAAACAAACAGGTCAAAGAGGCGGGGATGGAGCCAGTAAAGGTGAGTGTAGGTACAGAGTTAGGAAGGGAATAGGTCAGTCCAGGGAGGACGGACAGGTCAAGGGGGCGGGATGAGGTTGGTCGGTAGGAGATGAAGGTGCGGCTTGAGGTGGGAGGAGGGGATAGGTGGGAGGAAGAACAGGTTAGGGAGGCAGGGACGAGCTGGACTGGTTTTGGGATGCGGTAGGGGGAGGGGAGATTTTGAAACTTGTGAAATCCACATTGATACCATTGGGCTGCAGGGTTCCCAAGCGGAATATGAGTTGCTGTTCCTGCAACCTTCGGGTGGCATCGTTGTGGCACTGCAGGAGGCCCAGGATGGACATGTCATCTGAGGAATGGGAG
>NC_063333.1:24165986-24169215 GCF_021869965.1 Rhincodon typus
GGTGGGGAGGGAAAGATGTCTTTGGTGGTGGGGTCGGATTGCAGATGGCGGAAGTGTCGGAGGATGATGCGTTGGACCCGGACGTTGGTGGGGTGATGCAAATTTCAAAATCTCCCCTCCCCTTACCGCATCCCAAAACCAGTCCAGCTCGTCCCTGCCTCCCTAACCTGTTCTTCCTCCCACCTATCCCCTCCTCCTACCTCAAGCCGCACCTCCATCTCCTACCGACCAACCTCATCCCGCCCCCTTGACCTGTCCGTCCTCCCTGGACTGACCTATCCCCTTCCTAACTCCCTACCTACACTCACCTTTACTGGCTCCAGCCCCGCCTCTTCGAACTGTTTGTTTCCTCTCCACCTATCCTCTACTCTATCCCTCTTCTATCCGCCTCCCACTCTCTCCCTATTTGTTTCAGAACCCCCTTCCCCTCCCCCTTTTCTGATAAAGGGTCTAGGCCCGAAACTTCAGCCTCTCTGCTCCTATGATGCTGCTTGGCCTGCTGTGTTCATCCAGCCCTGCACCTTGTTGTCTCGGACTTTAATGACCTCATTCCCTAGGATTAGGTCTAACACTGCCCCATCTCGAGTTAGACTATCTATATACTGGCACAAAAATCTCTTCTGGATGTACTTTAAAAAAAATTCCACCCTATCTAATCTTTCCACACTAAGGCAATCCCAGTGAATGTAAGCAAAGTTGAAATCCCCACAATTATAACCCTATTCCTCTCATACCTTTCTGTGATTTTCTGACATATCTGCTCCTCTATCTTCCACTGACTGTTGGGAAGCCTGTAGCAGAATCCCAGCAAAGAAATCACCCTGTTTTATTTCTAAGTTCTATGCAGATGGCCTCATTTGAAGACACTTCTAGGACATCTTCCCTCATTATTGCAATGATGGTGTCCTTTATCAATAAAGCAGTGCCCCCACCTCTCTTACATCTGCCCTGCTATTGCACCTGAAAATTCTATCACCTGGAATTTTGAGCTGCTAGTCCTCTCCTTCCTTTAATCATGTCGTAGCAATTGCATCAGTACCATATTCCTCAGCTGACCAATGCTATAAATTCATCCACCTTACCAGTCAAGTTCCTTGCATTAAAATAGAGACAATTCAGCTTTCTAGCTCTCTCATGTACCTTAATCTGTCCATGTCATTTACACCTGCTGGACTGTCCTAGTGCGAATATGGACCTTGCTTCTGGCTTTACATCTATTCTCCAAATTAGTTTAAAATCTTTCATCTGACCTATCTTCCTATTCCCATTGTCAGTAGCACGTGGCCCTGGAAGTAATCCAGAGGTTACAACTTTCATAATCTTCCTCTTCAACCTATTACCTGAATCTCTAAATTCCTGCTGCAGGACCTCATTTCATTTTTTTTTACCCAAGTCATTGGTACCGACATGTATTAAGACTGCTAGCTATTTGTCTACAAAAATTCCAACAATTTTATCAAATTGATTCCCTATTTTCAGATCCATCGCTGACTCTACCCCAGGTCTGTATCAAATAAGTAACTATTTATTCCCTTCTTTATAATAGATTCTTGCATTTCCCTACTACTGATGTAAGGCTAACAGAAAAACAATTCACTGTTTTCTCTGTCTCCTTCCCTTCTTAAATAATGGTGTGACATTTGCTAACTTCCAAAACCAAGGGACGATTCCAGAATCTGTGAAATTTTGGAGGATAATTCCAATGCATTGGCAATCTCTAAAGCTATCTCTATGATATGTTGGGTTTTAGACCATCAGGTCCTAGTGATTTCTCAACTTCCAGTCCCATTAATTTCTCCAGTACAACCTTCATAATAATGCTAATTTCCTTCAACTCCTCATTTTCCCTTGCCACTTGGATCTCTTCTCAATTTTCCTATTATAAATTCTCCTGACTCTGCCTGCAATGGACCCACATTCATTTTAGTAAAATGGTTTCTTTTTATGTGTCTACAGAAGCTTTAACAATCCACTTTTACATTTTTGTTTGCTAGATTCCATTCATATTTTATTCTCCCTTTCCTTATTATTTTCTTGGTCCTACTTTGTTGTAGTACTTTTATAAGCATCCCAATCCTCAGAATTACAGCTATTTCTGGCAACTTCATTGGCCTTTTTGTTTAATCCTTTAGAATCCTGAACTCCCATCGTTAGCCACAGTTGACTGAACATTTTTGCATGTTTAAGGAATGTATAGTTGCCGTAAGTCATGTAATAGTTCTTTAAAGATTGTCCATTGCCTATGTACAGTCGTGATTTTTAACATGTTTTCCTCATCCACTTTAGCCACTTTATGCTTTCTGCCTTCATAATTTTCTTCATTCAAATTTAACAACCTTGTTTCAGAATGAGCTGCCTTACTTTAAAACATCATGCAACATTCTATCATATTGATGTCTTTCATCCCTAAAGGTTCTTTAAGAACAAGATTGTTAATTAGCTACTTTGCATTACACAATACCAGATCTAAAATAGCATGTGCTCTAACATACTGCTTCAGAAAACCTTCCCTAACATAGCCCAGAAATGCATCCCTCACAGTGCTAGCACTCAATTGGTTTGCCTTTTTACTATATATACCGTTTACTATATGCACCTATGAAGTCACCTATGATAACTGATAACTCATGCTACATGCTTCTCTCATCTCCTGATTAATACCATGCCTCATGTTACCACTACTATTTGGTGATCTATGAATAACTCCAACTGATATCAGCTGCTCCTCACTGTTTCTTAGTTCCACCCAAACAGATTTTACACAGTGTTTCCAATCTGAGATAATCCCTTACTAACGTACTGATGCCATCCTTTATTTTCAGCACAACCCCACCTTCATTTCTTCTTTATTCATAGAATCATAGAATCCCTAAAGTGTGGAAGTAGGCCATTCAGTCCGGCGAGTCCACACCGACCCACTAATCATCCTTCCTAACTGCCAGACATCCCTGAATATTCAGTTCCCAGTCCTGGTCACCATGCAGCCATCTTCTGCCTTAGTCTCTGACTTCACAAATTCAAAGGGTCTGGAGGTCTCACGTTTCTCCAATCACACATTCTCTTCAGACTTGGAAAATTGGTAGCCTCCCAGATTGAAGGCTGTCAACTTTGATTAAGTTCCTGATAATATGAGGACTGAAAGTTCTTTTAAGCTGTAGGGCCTTTTATCCTCTCCTCCCTCCGGACAAACCTCAAGGGATCTCTCTCCCACTGCAACTCCTCTATCCAT
>NC_063333.1:24169225-24246467 GCF_021869965.1 Rhincodon typus
TGCTGCTTGGCCTGCTGTGTTCATCCAGCCCTGCACCTTGTTGTCTCAGGGCCTTTTATCGCTTGGTTTTCCTTTGTGGAGGATGTCTTCATTGCTGGAACAGGCAAGTGCTGTTTAACCTTTAATCTCATTAATTCCCTTTGCAGAGGCTGGTTGCCCCTTTTGAAACAGAGCGCTTTTTTTTTGCAGTATCCTGGATCACTGGGCCAGGCAATTTCTTCATTCTGTCTTTTGTGGTTTGTCAACTGGGCAATTTCTTCTGAACTGTTTCTGAATCTTTGGATGTTAGTTGTTCCTTTTCAGTCAAAACTCCTATGTTGCTGTTCGCATGATGTCTTCAATCTGTATGAACAGATTTTTATTCTCAGCCTGGTAGTTAATATGTGTTGAAGAGTGTAGAATCTTTTTTTAAATACATTCATTCATTCATAAAATAAGGGCATCACTGGCATATATTGCCCATCCTGAATTGCCCAGAAGGCAAACAAGAGTCAACTAGATTGCTGTGCGAATGGAGTCACATGTAGGCCAAACCAGGTAAGGATGACAGATTTCCTTCCCTAAAGAGCAATAGTAAACCAGATGGGTTTTTCTGACAATTGGTAATGGAGTCATGGCCATCATTAGATTCCTAATTCCAGATTATTATTGAATTCAAATTCCACCAGCTGCCATGGCAGGATTCAAACCCCAGTCCCCAGAACATTACCTGGGTCTCTGGATTAATAGTCCAGCAATAAGATCACTACGCCATCACCTCCCCTTCAACATGTTACATAGGTTGGATGTTTTCAATCATCCTGAGTGATGTTAGCATTGGTAAAATCAACATGATCACTTCCTGGATTGCTTCTTACTTGGCATGAACTCTGTTAGTGGTACTAGTGATTCTTCCTGGGAAGATAAGGAAATTAAATTCTCTGTTTGAACTTATGTCTTCTGAATAACCTCAGCATCTGATATCAAAAAACAATTTCCAGTATTATTTGATAATTTAAGATGTGTTGTAGTCTGAATTACATCCAATTAAGATTTATCGCACAGACTCAAATGTTGGATTATGTTCATCAAATGCTTCATTCTTCATGCTTTCTTCCACACCTTCCTGATTCTCGTAGCAGAAATTTCTGCGGTATTGATAGAAGTGAAAATCATTTCTGTCAATCCAATGCAGTCAAAGTTGTCCATCTTTCTTATGTTAACCAACCAATCAATCTCCATTAATGCTGACATCTGTTTGGCTGAGGTGTCAGATACAGGGGCTCCAGTGTTAATATTGTTCAAGTGGTATTTTGGGTACTGTATCAGGGGTGCATTTTGGGTAGCATACAAAAGCTATTTTGCTTCTTTTGATTTATGAAGGAGTGTTTTGAGATTAATGAGATTATACTTTTACGATGTGCTCAAAAATATTTGAATTTATATTAAGAGCAGATGGTTTAGTTTACTCTATTTTGTTTTCATTGCTTTTGTTAATGGACTTTTGTTTTATCATTAATGTAAAATTAGCAGCACTGCATGCCTGTTTTTCAGTGAGACACCACGTTGTTAAACAGAAAAAAAATTAAAATGTGATCTATCAAGCCAAGTTCCTGTCTGGCATCTGACTTGTCCAGGAATAACATCAGTTGAGTTCATAATAAGTGTGTTTTGATGAAGGGTCATTGGATCAAAATATTAACTCTGTTTGCACTCTACAGATGCTGCCAGACCTGATGAGCTGCTCCTGCACTGTCTGCTTTTGTTTCATAATAAGTGACACTTGACCCTGTATCAATCTTAAAATTAGTGAGGTGACCATTGAAATAAATATCTTCTTGTTGAAAGATTCAATCCAATCACCTTTTTCTTCTGGAAATGCCTTTTTTTTCATCTATTGTTTCTATTTTACCGCATGAATATTTTGACGTGAATAGCTATTTGAATTTTGCTATGTCCTACTTTGATACATTTTCTGAAAGTGTCCTACTGATTTACAGATAAAGTTAATAGCTATGCACTCTTTATGTCTGTGCCTTTGCTCCACAGTTCTGACAATGACGAGAATCTCGTGTTTGACCTTCTTGCTGTAAGGGTTTCACACGTGTGTTTTTAGGATTGTTGTATCTTAAGAACCGCATGGATTCTGCTAATTTCCTGTGATGAGGTTGATCTTCTTCTCTTAGAATTGATCCATCTTGCTTCAAGACATCTGCATCACTCACCATTTGAATATGTGTTTCTCTTGAGCTAAATTTATTTTGGCTGAAGTAAATCTGATAAAACTTCATCAGCAACTCCAACAACAATTTTGTCTCTTGTGAGACCTAACTAATAGAAATGCTGACTTTAAAACTCCACAATCACATTTTTCCATTAATCTATGGAGATTTTTAATGTTGTAATTGAAGTATTCCCCTGGATACTGAACTCTTCTGTTAAATATTGTTCTTTCAAGAATTTTATTTTTGTTAAAGTTAACATAATTGTCAAAGGCTTTCAGTATTTCTTTGAAAGTATCTGTTGCTTCTTTTCCACCTTGGTGTGCTTTAATGTCATCATCTGTACTCACAATCTTATGTATACTAACTTGTTCATCTTTTGATTTATTATTCAATTTAGGAGCCATTCTTTATCTAAGAACTGTTTCACAATGTCTAACTCTGTGCTTTATTTGGCTTATCTCTGAAATTAAATCAAGCCGACAGTATTATTTTTGATGATATGTTATCCATGATTATTTATTTTCCTGCTTTTAATTTTAGCATTGCTGCCATTCATACTGCTGCACTGGAAGGGTTCCCTGCATTTCTGCAGTCTAATGGAGGATTTCAGTCTTCCGTGTGAACAACCTACATTGTTACAGCACGCTATATATGATAAAACATCCCAATAGAGTATTATCATACAAAATTTGTCTGCATTAGGAAAAAGGTAGTAACTTTCTGGAACAGAACAGGTGATAGATTGGATTGAAGTGGACAGTATAGACCAAATACAGAAAGAAACTGGAAAGTGTGTTGGCAATGATGCCATATAGTTTGCACCAATCTGTTCTGTTTCTGTATAATCTGAGCCAATTCACGAGAAGTATACAGCTTGCTTATGCAAAAATGAATTCCTGGTTTATTGCTAAAATGAAACACTTTAACAATGGGGGAGGCAATGGCCTGGTGGTATTATTGCTGGACTGTTAATCCAGAGAATGAAGTAATGTTCTGGATGAGGCCAACACCACAGACACTGAAGACGCACCTACCGTCACTGCTGCTGCCGCCGCCTACCCCGCTCCGCCCACCGCCGACGCCGCTCCGCCCATCACCGACGTCGCTCCGCCCACTGCCTCCACAGCCAGCAGCTCCAGAGGAGACAGTAGCACCCAGCCGTGCCGAGTCTTCACCATCCCCCCAGACCTCCCCCTTACTGAGGACGAATGGTCAGTCCTCAGTAAAGGACTCACCTTTGTCCCCCTCCACCCACACATCAACGAATACCGGTCACGTTTGGACATTGAGCAGTTTTTCCGCCGCCTCCGCCTCCACGCTTACTTCTTCAACCGTGAACCTAACCCTCCCTCTACTGACCCCTTCTCCCACCTCCAACACATCCCCTCCTCCTGGACACCATCCCAAGGCCTCCTACCCTCCCTCGACCTCTTCATCTCCAACTGCCGTCGAGACATCAATCGCCTTAACCTCTCCACCCCTCTCACCCACTCCAACCTCTCCCCTGCAGAACGTGTAGCCCTCTGCTCCCTCCGCTCCAATCCCAACCTCACCATAAAACCCGCGGACAAGGGAGGTGCAGTTGTAGTATGGCGCACTGACCTCTACATCGCCGAGGCCAGATGCCAGCTCTCCGACACCTCCTCCTACCGCCCCCTTGATCATGACCCCACCACCGATCACCAATCCATCATCTCCCAAACCATCCACAACCTCATCACCTCAGGTGACCTCCCACCCACGGCCTCCAACCTCATCGTTCCCCAACCCCGCACCACCCGCTTCTATCTCCTTCCCAAAATCCACAAACCTGAATGCCCTGGTCGACCCATTGTCTCTGCCTGCTCCTGCCCCACCAAACTTATCTCCAACTATCTGGACTCCATTTTGTCCCCCTTGGTCCAGGAACTCCCTACCTACGTCTGTGACACCACCCACACCCTCCACCTCCTCCAGAACTTCCAATTCCCCGGTCCCCAACACCTCATCTTTACCATGGACGTCCAGTCCCTATACACCTGCATTCCCCATACAGATGGCCTAAAGGCCCTCTGCTTCTTCCTGTCCTGCAGGCCGACCAGTCCCCCTCCACTGACACCCTCATCCGCTTAGCCGAACTTGTCCTCACCCTCAACAACTTCTCTTTCAATTCCTCCCACTTCCTACAGACAAAGGGGGTGGCCGTGGGTACCCGCATGGGCCCAAGCTATGCTTGCCTCTTTGTAGGTTACGTGGAACAGTCCCTCTTCAGTACCTACACTGGCCCTAAACCCCACATCTTCCTCCGTTACATTGATGACTGTATCGGCGCCACCTCGTGCTCCCACGAGGAGCTCGAACAGTTCATCCACTTCACCTTCCACCCCAACCTTAAGTTCACCTGGACCATCTCTAACACCTCTCTCACCTTCCTGGATCTCTCTGTCTCCATCTCGGGCAACCACCTAGAAACCGATATCCATTTCAAGCGCACCGACTCCAACAGCTACCTAGAATACACCCACCTTCCTGCAAAAATGCCATCCCCTATTCCCAATTCCTTCGCCTCCACCGGATCTGCTCCCAGGATGAGGCATTCCACTCCCGTACATCTCAGATGTCCTCGTTTTTCAAGGACCGCAACATCCCCCCCTCAGTGGTCAAGAATGCCCTCAACCGTGTCTCCCGCATTTCCCGCAACTCATCCCTCACACCCTGTCCCCGCAATAACAACCAGAAAAGAATCCCCCTCGGCCTCACGTACCACCCCACCAACCTCCAGATCCAACGCATTATCCTATGACTCTTCCGCCATCTGCAATCCGACCCCACCACCAAAGACATTTTTTCCTCCCCACCTTTATCTGCTTTCCGGAGGGACCACTCTCTCTGTGACTCCCTTGTCCGCTCCACACTCCCCTTTAGCCCCACCACACCCGGCACTTTTCCCTGCAACCGCAGGAAGTGCTACACCTGCCCCCACACCTCTTCCCTCACCCCCATCCCAGGCCCCAAGAAGACTTTCCACATCAAGCAGAAGTTCACCTGCACATCTGCTAATATGGTATACTGCATCCGCTGTACCCGTTGTGGCCTCCTCTACATCGGGGAAACCAAGCAGAGGCTTGGGGACCGCTTTGCAGAACACCTACTATCAGTTCGCAATAAACAACTGCACCTCCCAGTCACGAACCATTTCAACTCCCCCTCCCATTCCTCAGACGACATATCCATCCTGGGCCTCCTGCAGTGCCACAACGATGCCACCCGACGGTTGCAGGAACAGCAACTCATATTCCGCTTGGGAACCCTGCAGCCCAATGGTATCAAAGTGGATTTCACAAGCTTCAAAATCTCCCCTCCCCTTACCGCATCCCAAAACCAGCCCAACTCGTCCCCGCCTCCCTAACCTGTCCTTCCTCCTACCTATCCCCTCCTCCCACCTCAAGCCCCACCCCCATCTCCTACCTACTAACCTCATCCCGCCCCCTTGACCTGTCCGTCCTCCCTGGACTGACCTATCTCCTCCCTACCTCCCCACCTACACTCACCTTTACTGGCTCCATCCCCGCCTCTTTGACCTGTCTGTTTCCTCTCCACCTATCTTCTCCTCCATCCATCTTCTATCTGCCTCCCCCTCTCTCCCTATTTATTTCAGAACCTCCTTCCCCTCCCCCATTTCTGATGAAAGGTCTAGGCCCGAAACGTCAGCCTCTCTGCTCCTATGATGCTGCTTGGCCTGCTGTGTTCATCCAGCTCTACACCTTGTTATCTCAGATTCTCCAGCATCTGCAGTTCCTACTATCTCTAATGTTCTGGAGACTTTGGTTCGACGGCAGCTGCTGGAATTTTAATTCAATAAGAATTTGGACTTTATCATCTAATACTGACCATGAAACCATCGTCGATAGTTGGAAAAACCAGTCTGGCTCACTAATGTCCTTGTAGGAAAGAAACTGCCATCTTTACCTGGTCTAGCCTGTATGTGGCTTCAGAACTACAATAATATGATTGACTCTTAACTGCTCTCTGGGCAGCTGGGATGGGAAATAAGTGCTGGCCTGGCCAGTGATGCCCTCATCCTGTGAATGCATGAAATAAAAAAAACAAATTGACTCGGTTTGAATGTTCAGTTTGGTGGTACCTAATACCCTTCAGCATCAAAGACATTTGACAACTGACATCCTTTCAGCAGTCATTTACATAATCTTTTTTAAACAGGCAATGGAAAACAGATTTAGATTTCCCTGTTGTACTTACTTTAATCAACATCCCGAGGGTTACAGATGGTAAATATGTTAAATTATGCTCTTCACTGAATTCATTACTAATGGTAAAGGTGTTTCTCCTTTGTGAAAATTCCTGATAGCCGTAATGTTCAATCTGTCATCACTTAGTTTGGTCATGACCCATAATCTTGCGTTGGAATTAATTATTGCCTTTTAAATATTCTAGACAGACAACACTATGTATGAGGTTGCATGTGAGCTGCCAAGTTAACATTTATTTATGGATGTTTGGCTTTGTGATCAGAGAAGAGATTTTAGACATTTTGTTTTCACTTTTAGAATTCTGCACAGCTACAGAAGCATGAGTTACCTTGTTGGGTTCACTGAGGCAAGCTTTATTGAGACTGCATGAGAAATGTGGTTAACTTAATTGAACAGCTTCAGGTACAGATCCCAGTAGCTACAGGTAACACACCTCCGTGAGTAGAAGATTAAGACAAAATGAAAATAAAATGGAAATAAATTACTACAAATTCAAAGCAGCTGTAGATAGCTTATTAAGCTCACTGACATGAGTTGCTCACTGAAACAAGTCCCATGCCCCTGACAATTATGATACACAGTGCCTAGTTTCTTGGAAACGTGGTAAAACAAACAGTCAATTTTCCACTTCCATCATCTGATTTTCAATACCTTGGACCTTTCACAGTCTAAAATGGTTTTAACAAAAGAGAAACACGGACACAAGATGGACACAGCAATCACATGAACACAGGTACATCCAGTTCCTGGAAACATCAATAAACAAGCATATGTCATATCCTTCTGACTTACAGATGATGGTGGAAGATCAGATCTGTCCTGTTCTTGAAAACATCTCAATGTGTTCAAACAAATTGAATGTAACGCAAACATTTTGACTCAGATCTCTTCTGGAACAATTTTATGCCTGCCTTGAATTTAGGTCAACATGATGATTAATTCTCTGTTACCAAGCTATGATTTATATATTAAAAAAATAATTTGTTTACTTTTTTATTGCACTGAAACCCCTGGATAAGTTTTAAAAGATTGAGAAGATGCTTCTTTGACAGCTGAACATTTGCATCACAGTATCCTACAAATTTTAAAGCCATTAAAAATAAAGTAGGTTTCTGTAGAAAAACTCATCAGAGACCATCAGCTTCGAGGTATATAAATGATCCATTCACAAAACATCCAAACCAGAACCTGTGTATTCATCTGGGAGTGGAATAAACTATCAGACACAATCACTTTGGAAGATAAACCCTGGCCACGAAGGGAATTCTTCCAGCCCTAATTATAACCCAACTGTAGAGTTGGAATCAACTTGCTATGACCATGTTTGAGTAATTGGTTGACCAGTGAGAACAGATCACCTGATGAACCAACGAATGATATTCTTTTGTGGTTAAGAAGCCAGATTTCTCGATGTCATTCAGAAATAAAGAAGAGGACATGCAGGAGAAGAAATTTCTGAATATGCATTGACCATCTGTCGTTCTCCATTTATTCTGGAAACTCAAGTCCAACCCACTGCTTGATTGCCTGCATGGTACAGGAAGTGCTTTTAACAAAAATCAATCTAGCAGCTTCTGACTCCAAGAACCAAAATGTTTGTAAACTTTCTCTGCTCTTTCTCCAGTGCATATCTTTTGTTTTTGATAATTTGGTGACCAGAACTGCATGTATTACTGTTAAAAGAGATCTGTTGGGACAGGGTGTGTAGGGATAGTTGATTGCTGTGCCATGGATGGGTGGCATTCAATCGTGTCAGGTTGAACTACGTGAAGAGTTGCCTGATCACAAAACAGGGATAAGTGGGAGTGGATTGAATATGATGGGGGCAGCCATTAACTTGGAGAAGTAGTTCCTGTTATCCTGGCCCAAAACCAATGTTATAAAAGCAGTTACATCTTTCATGCAGTAATCCTCATCTCCCTCTGACTCCTGGCCTACTTAACCCTGGAAACTTAGCTGGACACCATTAAAGGTGGAAGAGAGATAAATCTGAGACACAGAGACAGATTGAAATAGTTAAGTGTCACACCCAACCCAAACTTACCTTTCTGGGCATCAAAATTATTACTGCAACAATTGATTGAAATTGAGGACATTTCAATCAAAAAAGAAGTTTGCCTCTGCTGCTTTTTGCTCTCAATGAGATATGGTAAAAGTATGCTCCTTAATAGAGCAATGTACAGACAAATTATATAGGCCTGAGATGTACTCTTTAGTTACCCATGGCATAAAGCATAAAACCATAAGACATAGGAGCAGTAATTAGGCCATTCAGCCCATCGAGTCCGCTCCGCCATTCAATCATGGCTGGTAAGTTCCTCAAACCCATTCTCCTGCTTTCTCCCCGTAACCCTTGATCCCCTTGATAATCAAGAACCTTTCTATCTCAGTCTTAAATGTACTCAATGACCTGACCTCCACAGCCTTCTGTGGCAGTGAATTCCATAGATTCACCACTCTCTGGCTAAAGAAGTTTCTCCTTATCTCCATTCTGAAAGGTCTTCCCTTTACTCTAAGGCTGTGCCCTCGGGTCCTAGTCTCTCCTACCAATGGAAGCATCTTCCCAACATCCACTCTGTCCAGATCATTCAGTATTCTGTAAGTTTCAATTTGATCCCCCCTCATCCTTTAAGCTTTCCATTCCTGGGGCCATTCTCGTGAACCTCCTCTGAACCCGCTCCAGGGCCAGTATATCCTTCCTGAGCTATGGGGCCCAAAACTGCACACAATACTCCAAATGTGGCCTGACCAGAGCCTTATAAAGCCTCAGGAGTACACCCCTGCTTTTATATTCAAGTCCTCTCAAAATAAATGCCAACGTTGCATTTGACTTCCTGACGACTGATTCAATCTGCAAGTTTACCTTGAGAAAATCCTGGACTGGAACTTCCAAGTCTCTTTGCACTTCACACTTTTGAATTTTCTCCCCATTTAGAAAATGGTCCATGCTTTTATTCTTCTTACCAAAGTGCATGAGCAAAGCAGAGCTGACTCATTCTGCTGTTTGTAGCGCTGTGAATTTGACTGATCATCTCTCTTGGATTAAGTAGTGAACATCTGTCATTGTCCCCTGCCTTAGTCTGAGCCCTGTTACACACTGTTCTTCCTCATTGCCGAAACAATTGACTCTCTTTGAGTAGATGTGCTCCATCTTGTACTTTATTCCTTAAGCAATGCATGCCCTACATCCTCTGCATCACGTATTACTGCCCTCTACCCCTGCTGCATAAAAGACACAGCAATCATGCAGTTTTTTTGTTCGAATGACAAATACTTTTGGGCAATGTCATGAAGCTTTAAATAATACAAAGAAGTGACTCGGTGATAGAGACAGGTTATTTCTAATCGTTGATTGAGGTGTTAAGATTAGCTAAACAAAGCTAAGACAACCTGTGCTATTAACTGGAGACTGGAATGAAATGGTAAATGACCATTCAATCGACCAGTTTTTATTATGATTTCACTTGGAGAATACTGCCAAGATTTTTGATTGCAGGGCAAGCAACTGTAACTGTGAGACGAGGTAACAAGATAAATAAGAGCCTGAACTATAGTTCTGTGAACTTCAGTTTGAAGAAGATCAAGCATGGTGGAAAACTGGCTACCGATTTGTAAAAGTTCATTTTGCAAAGCTGACGTGGTTCCAACTGATCCCTTGTAATTTTTGTGAATATGAGAGCTAGGGCAATGCTTGGACCAACAACAGGATCTTGGGGAAAAAAGCCAGCTCTTTTCTGGCAGCATAGCCTTTTAACTTCTCTGTGTGTATATAAACAACTGAAGCGACCACAATATACTTTGGCCTCCTTTACTGGAAGTGAAATAGCCCTTTACTGCTGTGTGCAATTTGTGCTATTTGGGCAGCATGGTGGTTCAATGGTTAGCACTGCTGCCTCACAGCCCAGTGGAGTCAGGTTTGATTCCACCCTCAGCTGACTATCTATGTAGAGTTGTACATTTTCCCCGTGTCTGCATGGGTTTCCTTCAGGTGCTCCAGTTTCCTCCCACCATCCAAAGGTGTGCGGGTTAGGTGATTGGACATGCTGACTTGCCCAAAGTGTCTAGAGATGTGCAGGCTAGGTAGGTTAGCCATGGGAAATGCAGGGTTACAGGAACAGGATAGCAGGGTGGGTCTGGGTGGGATGCTGTTCATAGGGTTGGTGTGTATTTAATGGGCCAAATGGCATGCTTTTGCACTGTAGGGATTCTATGATTCCTCTAGGTAGGTCAGCAATCTGCAAAATGGTAACATTTAGTGAACAGAGAGTTCCAATGTACTTCAACATTTGAGTATTTCAAAATATTAGTTGCATTCAATCCTCCTTGGGAACAGGGGAGAATTTGATGCAAGGTTTTCAACAGGTCACTGAAGACAATTCATGGATCACTGAAGAACGATTGAAACATGGTTGGGGTTAGATATAAGACACTGTGTGGATAGAAAGGCAAAAAGAAGCAGGCTCTATGTTAAACTGTGCTGCTGCTTAGCTGAACTGTTGACAAGGCAACTGAACATATACTTGTTTGCTGCAGTGAGACCCAGGAAGAAATCTCAAGAACAGTCAAGTTTTGTGCCATTAAGACTTGGGAAGGAGTTGCAGGAGCTACTTGATGCAACCGAGCACAATTACAGCTCAGCGAAAACACCCAGAGGTAGTATGCGCTCAGTTAAGCTAACAGTCCGTGAGAAACTGGAGCTATGCCTCTAAGTGCTGGGCGCAGTTTCCAGAATCCAAGGAAGTCTAATTCTATGAAGCAATTGACCCAATAGAGGTGTATGACCAATCATTCAGGCAGACCACGACAGAATGGCTCTTTGGGGATGCTCCAAGACCAGATCATCAAAAACTGAAGAATTAAAAGCAAACAGCAAAAATGCTGGAGGTCACAGCGGTTCAGACAGCAACCATGGAGAGAGAGCAAGCTAATGTTTGGAGTCCAGATGACTGTTTATCAGATTTGATGACTCACTAAGTCAGGGACAGGGGTTTGGGGGAGGCAACGAATTGCAGATAAATCCATACATTGTGTCGTGGCCACATTTGTTATTTGACGTGCCTTGCGAGTGTTTGATCAAAGCTGTTACCCATATTTGCCTCCCGTCAATTCTAATCGGATGTCAGAATAAAGCATAAGATGACGAGGAGGAGAAAAATAAGACGTATTTACCTTGTATAATGTGCTATTGCTCCAACTTTGTATAGTAAAGTCTATTGCTACTTGTTCAAAACCATTGACTCTTATGAGAGATAGTAAGAACTGCTGATGCTGGAGAATCTGAGATAACAAGGTGTGGAGCTGGATGAACACAGCAGGCCAAGCAGCATCAGAGGAGCAGGAAAGCTGACGTTTCGGGTCTGGACCCTTCTTCAGAAATGGGGGAGGGGAAGGAAGCCTGGAAATAAATAGAGAGGAGGGGTTGGCCTTCCCCAGCCTCACCCCTCCTCTCTCGATTTATTTACCAGTTTCCTTCCCCTCCCTTATTTCAGAAGAAGGGTCCAGACCTGAAACGTCAGCTTTTCTGCTCTTCTGATGCTGCCTGGCCTGCTATTGTTGACTCTTATGGCTTTTTTTTCTCTTTGTAAATAGAAGAAACTTTATTTACGGACACCTATGGGACCAGGAATGTGCTGGTTGATCAAATACTCCGGACAATTAAGAGGTCCACGGAATCAGGGAAAGTAATTGAAACATAATGGGGATATACACATCACTGTTATACTTTATTACAGCATAAATGACTTAAATGATAACACAACTTTACCTTAAATGATACTTGTCAGCAGAGAGCCTCCTCGCTCACACCCTGACGACTACTCTGACTTTGCAGTAGATCGCGGTATTTGAGGAGAAATTGACCAGAAATTGAATCAACTGTTGATGTTTCATGTGGCCATTCGATTGAACTACAAGTATATTTACATTGAGTTAAATAAATTGAAAAAAAAATCACAATTGGACAGAATACCACAGTAAACTTCATGGTATTTGAGGTATATAATTTTTGTCAGTTTCTCAAGAATGCTGGTTCATAAGGTGCTGATTTAAAGAAAGTTTGCTCTACCTGGAATCTCATAATTTATCGTCTTTCAAAGGAAGTTTACTTGTCCTCAGCCAGGTTATAAAATAAATTTGGCGTTCTGGTCTGGGATTGCACAATATTGGAAATGATGCTAACATTGCCATGACTCCTGTAAAAAAGGCTGCAAGACATTTCTGAAGAAGGGTCTGGACCCGAAACGTCAGCTTTCCTGCTCCTCTGATGCTGCTTAGCCTGCTGTGTTCATCCAGCTCTACACCTTGTTATCTACGCAAGACTTGTGCAGTGACAGCTGTTTCTGCCTATTACCACCACAATATACCTTCCGATCTGTTAGCATTTCAGACAAACTTGTTTTGGCTGGCAGGAAACAGAAGCATGGGAATATTTCATTTAAACAGTGAACTTTTACTTGTAAAAATAAATTTACGTCAACACAAACTGTTGGAAGGTAGGTTCATTAACAATGAATGGAAGAGAAGGTGATAAAGAGTTTGATTCAACCTACAAAACCTTGTAGACTCAGAAATAATATAAGAATTTTTTAAAATTCGTTGTTAGATGTCAGCTATCTTGTACATTGTTCTGGAAATTTAATAAAGCCACTCAAAAGATTCCTTTCACCATTGTCACAAAACAATGTTAATAGTCATGTGAAAGGTCAGTTAATTAGAATGATTCCATTGTGCAGATTTGACAAAGAGGTGGTGAAGTGGTTTAACCTTCAGAATATCACCCTCTGTAATTGGAACAGGCATTTACAGAAAATCCTATCTGCTGCTCGAGGAAATCACATTTCAAACATTTTAACAGTAGAATGAAACAAATATCTTTTGCATAAGAAGCAAAGGGTCAAAGTATCACTGACAGCAGGATGTTAAAGGCTTGTGAAGATATTGTTGGGTTATTGTCGAGCTGCTGGATACATTTTGGCATTTTCCAAATAAACTTGAGTGAAAAAAAACATGAATCTTTCGCATTGTTTACTTTCCTGCTTTGTGTGTTTTCTTGAGTCGGTACTTAGTGAGAGAATTTGAGCTGACAAACAGAAAATGACAAATCTTTACTTTCTAAAGATAAAACTGTGCTTTTTTTTTGATGTGTGTAAATTATACTGACGTGGAATGGGTGCATAAGACCATTTGATGTGACGGGTGTTCTGGCTCAGTCTGTGCAGCCCTTGCGTTTTCGGTTTGAGTTCCCTACATTGTCATCCATCACATGTCTTTGAATCATTTAAAATGTTTATTAGGATATTTAAAATGTCCTAGGTTAGCTGTGGGGCTTGTCCAGCTCCAGTTTCTGACTAGATATGTGCTAAACTCACTCAGCTGATCCCGGCCCTAATCATCTGCAAGGTCCCATTCGCAGTGCCATTTAAAGAGATCAGAGATAGTAGGAACTGCAGATGCTGGAGAATCCGAGACAACAAGGTGCAGGGCTGGATGAACACAGCAGGCCAAGCAGCATCATAGGAGCAGAGAGGCTTTTAAAGAGATCATCGCTGCATACGGGTCAATGGGTAGCGAAAGGGCGATTTTAATCCTTTAACTCCTTCTTCTGCTCAGTTGAGACTCAGGTTTCTTTGTTTAATCATTCATGCATGCGTGCATGGGAGGTGTACTGATCCAAGATAGCACACAACTCAAACTGCACTATAAATATATTAGTTTTATATTATTTCTATGGATTGTAATTTTTCAGTCAATAGGCTACCCATTTACTCACCCATATCTGTAGCCATCAGTGTACATACAGTCTACATTGCAAATTATTACATATGACAATATTATCCAATCTTATTCAGACTAGCACATATGATTATTGGTCAACATTTACTGTCTATCCATAACTGTCCTTGAGAAGGTAATGGTGAGCAGCCATTCTGAGTTTTAGAGACCATGGCATGGTGGCTCAGTGGTTAGCACTGCTGCCTTGTAGTACCAGGGACCCAGGTCAATTCCACCCTCAGGCTGTGTGGAGTTTGCACATTCTCCCTGTGTCTGTGTGGGTTTCCTCCAGGTGCTCTGGTTTCCTCCCACAGTCCAAAGATGTGCAGGTTAGGGGGATTGGCCATGCTAAATTGCCTGTAGTGTTCAGGGATGTGTAGATTAGGTGGCTGTAGGGGGATGGGTCTGGGTGGGATGCTCTGTGGGTTGGTGTGGACTTGTTGGGCTGACGGGCCTGTTTCCATACTGTAGGAATTCTATTTTAAAAAAAAGAATATCACGAAGAGGAACAGGTGATGGAAGGCAGTCAGCATCAACTGAGATAAGCAGGCAAGGTGAGGATCCCATGGCAGGTAGTCAGCAAGTCAGAAAGATTCATGATCTGATCTGGAATCAGGCAGGGTTGCCCATTCTCTCCTGCCTTGTTTGTAAGCTGGATAGAGCCTTTTGTTGAGTCTGTCAGGAAGGACGCAAGCCTGAGAAGGATGACTATTCCAGGCACTGGAGGCACGTCAAAGCCCCCCTGTACGTGGATGACATTGCCATTTTCTGCTCAGATCTGCTGTCGGTGCTTAGACTCACAAGCATCTGTGACCAGTTCAAACTGGTCTTGGGAGTCAAGGTAAATTGAGGCAAGAGCGAGGCCAATGCTTTTTGGGAACTGGGCCAACTAGTCCTTTATTTCCTTCAGCATCAGGACTAATCAGTCCACATGAAGTGCTGGGAATATGGTTCGCAGGGGCCGGGGCATGTGCAAAAACCTTGGGGGAATGTATTGTCAAGCTGAGGCAGAAACTGGGTTTTGGGAGCATCAGGTGTGAGGCTCTCTCTCAGTTGTTGTACATTGCAGTCAACTGAGCCATCTTCCACTTTATCTGAAAGTCTAAGATGGACTGTGTCCACAGGGACACCATGTACAAAGCTCTGGATAAGTGGGGGAATTAAGGACACAACACTGCCCTCTTCCTGATGGTCACCTTTGTGTGGCTGCATCAAGCTGTGTGTGGAGCCTCTGTACGCAAACACCAAGTGTCACTATGTACTGAGTGTCTGCCTGTCCCTGGGTTGGGAAGGATCGGTTTGGCCTTGGTGTTCCATATCACCTGTCCTTTGTGGAGAAATTTGCAAAGAGAAACACCTTTGACCACCAGCCCATCGGGAAGTAGCCAGCACGTAGCATTCTTGAGACTATGGGGGAAAAGGAGAGGGTAGATCCTGTCAGGTTGTTCCCTGAGCAGACTGTCAAAGTCATTTGGCAAAATTCCTCATCATCAGAATTTTCCAACAAGCACCAAGATGTCACTTGGGGTGGTGGTGAGAAGGGCACTACCTGTGAGACCCTTCATGCATACCCAGTCTCTGCACACCACTTCACGCTGTTCTCAAAGTGGCTGTAGGGCAGGGGGAGTGGGTAGAGACTGTCACACATCTCCTTCTAGAATGTGCCTCTGCAGTGGAAGAAAGATGCAATGGCTTTTGTCGAGGTTTGTCCCGGGCAGCTCCGTGTCTCGGGATTCTCTCCTCTATGGTCTGTTCCTTGGAACACACACTGAAACAAACATCAACGGTGCCTGGAGGTCCATCAGCTTGGTGACAGATGCTCTATAGTCTGCCCGAAAATTGTTGGTCTTCCAGAACAAGGAGTTGACCCTGACTGAGTGTTGCAGACTGGCACATTCCAAGATCTAGGACTATGTGCTGAGGGATGCACTAAAGCTCAAGGCATCTGCTGCCAAGGAACAATGGGGAAAGACCACTGTCTATAATCTTTCAGCCAAAATGCAATGGGGGTCCGTTCAGTTATCCGACCCTCCCAGTGCCTCCAATATGTGTAAAGAATATCTTGCATAAGTAAGAAATGCCTTGGGCTTATTTGTTGGGACTGTCGGGAATGTCAAACTCCAATGTTTGTTTGTTCTTCATTTGCAAAGACTGCACAAAACCAAACTGCTGTAGTAACATGTGTGTACATAAGAACATAAGAACATAAGAACTAGGAGCAGGAGTAGGCCGTCTGGGCCTTCGAGCCTGCTCCGCCATTCAATAAGATCATGGCTGATCTTTTCGTGGACTCAGATCCACTTACCCGCGTTCTCACCGTATCCCTTAATTCCTTTATTGTTCAAAAAAAATCTACCTTTTTTTTAGAAAAGTTTACTGAAGTAGCGTCAACTACTTCACTGGGTAAGGAATTCCATAGATTAACAACTCTCTAGGTGAAGAAATTCCTTCTCAATTCAGTCCTAAATCTGCTCCCTCTAATCTTGAGGCTATGCCCTCTTGTCCTAGCTTCACCTGCCAGTGGAAACATCCTCTCTACTTCTATCTTATCTATTCCCAATAATTTTATATGTTTCTATAAGACCCCCCTTCAATCTTCTGAATTCCAATGAATATAATCCCAATCTACTCAGTCTCTCCTCATAAGCCAACCCCCTCAACTCCGGAATCAACCTAGTGAACCTCCTTTGCACCCCCTCCAGTGCCAATACATCCTTTCTCAAGTAAGGAGACCAAAACTGCACACAGTACTCCAGGTGTGGCCCCACCAGCACCTTGTACAGCTGCAACATAATCTCTCTGCTTTTAATTTCCATCCCTTTAGCAATGAAGGACAAAATTCCATTTGCCTTCCTAATTACTTGTTGTACCTGCAGACCTACCTTCTGGTATTCATGCACAAGGACACCCAGGTCCCTCTGCATAGCAGCATGCTGCAAATTTTTTACCATTGAAGTAATAATCCTTGTTACTACTACTCCTACCAAAATGTATGACTTCACATTTATTTACATTGTATTCCATCTGCCAGACCTTTGCCCACTCACTCAATGTATCTATGTTTCTCTGCAAAGTTTCACAGTCCTCTGCACACTTTGCTCTGCCACTCATCTTAGTGTCATCTGCAAACTTTGACACCCTACACGTGGTCCCCAACTCTAAATCATCTATATAAATTGTAAATAATTGCGGTCCCAACACCGATCCCTGAGGCACACCACTAGTCACTGACTGCCAGCCAGAATAGCACTCATTTATCCCCACTCTTTGCTTCCTGTTAGTCAACCAATCCTCTATCCATGCTAATACTTTACCCTTAATGCCATGCATCCTTATCTTATGCAGTAACCTCTTGTGCGGCACCTTGTTGAAGGCCTTTTAGAAATCTAGGTACACCACATCCACTGGGTCCCCATTTTCCACCTTGCTCATAATGTCTTCATAGAATTCCAAAAGATTTGTCAAGCATGACCTGCCCTTCATGAACCCATGCTGCGTCTGCCCAATGGGACAATTTCTATCAAGATGCCTTGCTATTTCTTCCTTGATAATAGACTCAAGCATCTTCCCCACTACAGAGGTTAAGCTAACCGGTCTATAATTCCCCATCTTTTGTCTACTTCCCTTTATAAACAGTGGCGTCACATTTGCTGTTTTCCAATCTGCTGGGACTGCCCCAGAGTCCAGCGAATTTTAGAAAATTACTGCCAGTGCACCTGCTATTTCTCCCGCCATCTCTTTTAGTACGCTGGGATGCATTCCATCAGGGCCAGGAGACTTATCAATCCTTAGCTCCATTAGCTTGCCCAACACTACCTCTTCCATAATAATGATTGTTTCCAGGTCCTCACCTACCTTCGTCTCTTTGTCAATTACTGGCATGTTCTTAGTGTCCTCCACTGTGAAGACCCATACAAAATACCTGTTCAATGCCTCGGCCATTTCATCATATCCCATAACTAAATTCCCCTTCTCATGCTCTAAAGGGCCAACGTTTACTTTAGCCACTCTTTTTCGTTCTATATATTCATAGAAACTTTTGCTATCTGTCTTTATATTCTGTGCTAGTTTTTTCTGATGTTCTATCTTACTTTTCTTTATAGCACTTTTTGTGGCTTTCTGTTGACCTTTAAAGTTTTCCCAATCTTCTAGTTTCATGCTGTTTTTGGCCACTTTGTATGCCTTCTCTTTCAATTTGATAGCCTCCCTTATTTCTTTAGACACCCATGGCAGATTACCCCTTTTCTTACAGTCCTTCCTTTTCATTGGAATATACTTTTGCTGAGCACTTTGAAAAATTGCTTTGAAAGTCCTCCACTGCTCGTCAACTGTCCCACCATAAAATCTTTGTTTCCAGTCTACTTTAGCCAAGTCCTCTCTCATTCTATTGTAGTTCCCCTTGTTCAAGCACAGGACCCTGGTATTGGATTTTATCTTCACACTCTCCATCTGTATTCTAAATTCAACCATACTGTGATCACTCCTTCCAAGAGGATCCCTACCTATGAGGTTATTAATTATTTTTGTCTCATTACACAGGACCAGATCTAGGATAGCTTGCTCCCTCGTTGGTTCCATTACATTACATACTGTTCAAGAATGCTCCCTCGTTGGTTCCATTACATACTGTTCAAGAAAGTACATAAAGATTTTTTATGAATAAATTATATTTTGAAATTCAAAGAAAGAAGTCAGCATCTCCAAAAGGAGTGAATCAGGTGAGGATCCCATGACAGGCAGTCAGCATCGTTGAGAGAAACAGGCAAGGTGAGGACCCTATGGCAAGCAGTCGGTATCAAACAGGAGAAGGCAGAGGTGGATCTTGTAACATACAGGCCAAAACAAAAGTAGATTGGTGCAGACTGGAATTTGTTCTTTCTCTATTATGGAGAAAGCAGCTAACTGCTTGATTTGTCTCTGGTAAGTGGTTATGTTCTTTTCTATTATTAAATTTTAATATAGTATACAAATTGACGGTGTGTCAAGGCTGCAGCATGTGGGACCCCTTGGATACCGTTATATGTCAGGCAAACATGTCTGCAGTAACTGTTTGAATTTTGAGCAGGTTTGGCTCACAGTTTAAGAGTTGGTGACTGAACTGCAGACACTGTGATGCAATTGGGATGGGGAATGTTACCTGGATTCTTCGTACCAGGCGACAGTCACAATACTTAGGATAGTGTCTTCTCATTTGAGTAGTGGGCAGGGATAGGATAGTTGACTGCTAGTGAAACAGATGAGGGAATGAGAGGACAGGAGTACAGGCATGTCAGCCTTCACAATTGTCCAATAGGTTTGAGTATGTCCTGGCTTGTTTGGATAAGAGCAGGGGCCGCAGAATGAACAAATAAACTGATGATGATGGTGCTATGGTACAGGAAGCAACGAGGAATATAGTTGTAGTAGTAGTAGGGGTCAGTACTTTGAGAGGATAGAGACCATTCCCTGCAGCAAATAGTGAGAGTCTAGGCACTAAATTGCTTGCTTGGTGCTATGGTTTGGGACTTAGGGTAGAAAGGAACTTGCAATAGAATGAGAAGGATTCAGTTGTTGTCCATGTAGATTGCAATGGCACAAGTTGAGGCAGGAAACATTGGAGGTTTATGGTACGAGGTACTAAAGTAAAAAGAAAACAGGACTGAAATTTATAATCTCTGAATTATTATTTGAGCTCTCTGTAAATTGGCTTGGGATGCATAAAATTAGAGAGATAAATATCTGAATCATTTTAAAGGGGAAGCGGCAGACAGGACAGTCCAGTTCAAGCCCCACTCGAGTTGAATACAGGCATAGACTTGAAAGGCGGAATGACTTATTTCTGCTCCTATGTTTTACTAGCTTAGATCTCAGTAATAATTATCATAAAATCTCCAGATTGTCATTCTTCCAAAGTTGAATGTGTATTGGCCCAATCTGCTTAACCTAGCCTCATTAGACTCTCCTTCATCCCAGGAATCATCCTGATAGACCTTCTCTGAACTGCTTCCAATGCAAGCATAGCCATCCTTAAGTCATAGCTATAAAAACTACATAGTGCTCTAGATACAGCAGCTCTCACTAATATCTTAACCAGTTGTGGCAAGACTTCACTACTTTTGTCCTCCATTCCCTTAAAGGCTAACATTCCCTTCATAACCACCTGCATTTTTCGTTGTGGTTCATGTACAAGGACATCCAGATCCTTCTGTATCATGACATTCTGTAGTCTCTCCCTATTTAAAGAATCTATTTTCCAATTCTTCCAGTCAAGTTGGTCAACTTCTCATTTTTACACATTATACTCCATCTGCCAAATTTTCATCCACTCATTTGACCAATCTTTAGTATCCTTCTCACAGCTTGCTTTCTTACCTATCGAGGTGTCAGCACCAAATTTGGCAACAGTAGTCTGTCTCTTCATCCAAGTCATTAATATTGCAATGTATAGTTGAAGCCCAAGCAGTGACCCCTGTATATACCACTAGCCAAGAGTTAATAAGGCGTATTTATCCTGACTCTGTTTTCTGTTAGTCAGTCAATAATGCTAATATTCTGACAGGCATGAAACTGAGCTATCTGGCTTGTAGTTTGCTGCTGTCTGTCTCTATCTTCTTTTTGAATGAAGGAATTACATTCACTATTTTCTAGTTGAATGGAATCTTTATTGATTATGGAGAAATTTGGAAAATCGAAACCAATGCATCAGCTGTCTCACTAGTCAGTTCTTTAAAAATTCCAGGATGAAGTCCCTTAGGACTCAGGGACTCATCAATCCAAAACTTCAATAATGTGCTGATATCACTTCCATAGTCATTGTAATTTTCTGTGTTTGCCTTCCATTTAATGATTTACAGCTCTTAATGGGATGATACTTGTATCTTCCACTTGTTTCAATTTCACTATAATAAAGAGGTTGCTTTCTAATTCATGTTAATTTTGGATAATAGAAAATAAGCTATTTATCCTTTTGACTTGGTATACTAAAATCTTGTAGCTTTATCATATTATTAAAGGATTTGGGATTTCCAAACTCATTAACTTTAAACTAAAAGTAACACATCTAAACTGAACTGGGTGTCTGGTCCCAAATCATAACAAAGGGAAATTCGCAGAGAACATGTGAGGAAAAAAATCAAAATATTGGGCAGTGGAGATGTGGTAGATGGAAGACTGTAAGGTCTTGTAGAATATAAAGACCAATACAGGCTAGTTGGGTTGTGTGGCCGGTTTCTGTTCTGTACATTCTGTGTAATTTTAGGTGATCTCTTGCACTAGAACTAGTCAAGTGTATTGAAATTGCCTTTTCTGCTCCTATGCATTTCCTATGTATTCTGCTGAGAATATCTGATTTTTCTACTTTATTACTAACCATTCCAAAATATTATCCCCTTCTGCAGTTTTGGGATGGCCATGGTGAGGTGGCATTCTTAGATGGCAAGGAACTGGGTCTTCCTTTTGTTTTGAAATTTAGAACAAATTAATTTTGAAAGGAAGAATATATTTTTGATCTCACTTTGAAATCATTGCTATCACAGGAATGAACAGTCAAGAAGCATATCTTTAACAGGAAAGTGAGATTTCATTGCTGTTCATAAAAACCACAACACAATGAGCACTCTTGACTCCTCTGAAACTCAGGTAAGTTAACATGCAAGTTAAGCTGTACAAAATGTGTAAAAGCTCTTGACTTACACAGGGATTGCAGTAATTTTGCTGATAATAGCTTAACAAATGAACAGTCCCACATCTGGTCATTAAGCTTCAGGCAAAAATTCAACTTGCACCCAAAATGAATGGAATATGTTCAGGCCAACTATTTTGTGGTCATTCATTGCTGTCCCCTCAATCAGTCAGATACCTGCACTTCGAATGCATTAAAGAGATGACCTGCTTCAGCTTGCCAATCAGGCAGGATGGGAACACCTTGGGTGAAGCAGGTCTCTGATGCACTAGCGATGAGCTGGAGTATTTCGTTAAAATCGTAGAAACCCTACAGTGTGGAAGCAGGCCATTCAGCACATCAAGTCCACACTGACCCTCTGAAGAGCATCCCACCCAACCCCCGAACATATCCCTGCAACCATGCATTTCCCAAGGATAATCCATGTAGCCTGCTTATCCATGGACATTATGGGATAATTAAGCATGGCCAATCCACCTAACCTGCACATCTTTGAACAAATGGAGGAAACTGGAGCACCCGGAGGAAATCCAGCAGACACGGGGAGAATATGCAAACTCCACACAGACAGTCGTCCAAGGGTGGGATCGAACCTGGGTCCCTGACGCTGTGAGGCAGCAGTGCTAACCCCTTAAGCCCCCAGTCAAGAACTCTTACATTTTGTCAGCACACAAACTGAATATTTCTCAGATCTGTTTTGAGTGCCCACTTGGAGTTTAAAGGTGATTAGAATGTTTGACGGTTGCTAAAACTAGGGTGAACATATATGGGACAATCTTAACCGATTTACAGCTATTAATAGGATATTACTTGTATCCTCTACTTGTTTCAATTTCACTATAAAAGTGATGTTGCTTTCTAATTCATATATATATCTCATGTTAATTTTGGATATTAGAGTATGTGATGGATATTGAAAGTTTTTAATCCTGTGATTTGGTATAGTACGTTTTATGTTTAAGATGTCCAGCATGCCTTAATTTGAGAGAGGAGGGTGGTGGAGAGTTGCTTTTCAGACTGGAGGCCTGTGACCAGCGGTTTACCACAAGGATCAGTGCTGGGTCCACTGCTTTTTGTCATTTATATGAATGATTTGGATGTGAATTTAGAGGGTATAGTTAGTAAATTTGCAGATGATCAAAATTGGTGTTGTAGTGGATAGCGAAGAAGAAAATCTCAGAGTACAACAGGACTTTGGTCAGATGGGCCAATGGACAGAGGAGTGGCAGTTGGAGTTTAATTTAGATGAATGTGAGGTGCTGCATTTTGGAAAGGCAAATCAGAGCTGGGCTTATGCACTTAATGGTAAGGTCTTGGGGCGTGATGCTGAGCAAAGAGGCCTTGGAGTGCAAGTTAATAATTCCTTGAAAGCGGAGTCCCAGGTAGACAGGGTAGTGAAGAAGGTGTTTGGCATGTTTGCCTTTATTGGTCAGTGCATTGCGTATAGGAGTTGGGAGATCATGTTGTGGCTGTACAGGACATTGGTTAGGCCACCTTTGGAATTGTGTTCAATTCTGTTCTCCCTGCTATAGAAAATATGTTGTGAAACTTGAAAGCATTCAGAAAAGATTCGCAAGGACGCTGCTGGGATTGGAGGATTTGAGCTATAGGGAGAGACTGAATAGGCCGGGGCTTTTTTCCCTGAAGGATCAGAGGCTGAGAGGTGACCTTATAAAGGTTTATAAAACTATGAGGGGCATGGATCGGGTGAATAGCCAAGGTCTTTTTCCCAAGGTAGGGGAGTCTAAAACTAGATGGCATAGGTTTAAGGGAGAGGGAAAAGATATAAAAGGGACCTTTACCACGCAGAGGGTGGTGCGTGTATGGAACGAGCTGCCAGAGGAGTTGGTGGAGGTGGGTACAAATACAACATTTAAAAGGCATCTGGATGGCTACACAAATAGGAAGGGTTAAGAGGGATATGGGCCAAATGCTGGCAAATGGGACTAAATCAGTTTAAAATATCTGATTGGCATGGATGACTCGAACCAAAAGTTCTCTTTCCATGCTGTATAACCCTGTGACTATATGAATCTATCAGCAACAACAGGTTGCAACATGATATTCAGGGGCAAAACATCCTGATATAGGGGTACAAATGTTGTGTTGTAACGAATACAAAAGTAAGATGTGACTACACAGTAGGGCAGCAGAATAAATATCCAGTGACCCAGAAGAAAGTTATGATTGTGAAAGATGCAATTGGCAGTGTAAATAGTCTTATTGCTGATGTTTTATCTGTTTTGCTGTTGAGATAGCAACAGCATTGACTAGGGCTAGCTTTTATTGTCCACCTCTAATTGTCATTGAAGTTGGTGATGAGCTGCCTTCTTGAGTTGTTCCAGTCTATGTGCTCTAATTTCACCCACAATGCTGTTAAGAATAGATTACTAGGATTTTGTTTGGGTTGTAGTCAAAGAATGGTGGTGTAGTTCCAAGTAAAGATGGTGCATGACTTTGAGGGGAGCCTGTAGATGGTGGCCTTCTCATGCATCTGCTGCTTCTATGATGGGACAGGTCACAGGTTTCGAAGGTGCTGTGGAAGGGGATTGCTGGGATGTATCCATTATATCGCTGCAGATATATATCGGTAGTGGAAGGAATGATATTTAAGATGGTAGATGGGGTGCTGATCAAGCAATTATTGGTAGGAGCTTGGGTAGTGTTGTAGAACAGAGGGACCTAGGGGTGCAGGTATATAATTCTTTAAAGTTTGCATCACATATAGACAGGATAGTTAAAAAGGCATTTGGCATGCTTGTCTTCATTGCTCAGTCCTTTGAGTGAAGGAATTGGGATGCTCTGTTGAGGTTGTACAGGACATTGGTGAGATCTCTTCTGGAATATTGCGTCCAATTCTGATCGTCCAGTTATAGGAAGGATATTATCAAGCTGGAGAGGGTTCAGAAGAGATTTAGCAGGCTGTTGCTGGGTAATGATGGACATTGATTGTGCCATCTTCAGCACGTACAGGAATGTTCACAGGACACATTCAAGGTCATGCAGCTGTCGAATTTCATCAACAACTTTAGCCCTTCAGCCCATCCTATACGCATGATTAGTAAGTTTGTGGATGACACCAAAATTGATGGCATGGTAGACAGTGAAGAAGGTTTTCTAAGATTACAAAGGGATCTTGATCAAATGGATAATGGGCTGAAAAATGGCAGATGGATTTCAATCTGCATAAATGCAAGGTATTTTATGCATTTTGGTACAATACTGGATGTTGCTTAATAAGTACCACATGATATTATCATTAACAAAACTTCCATCACTCTTTGTTGATGATGGAGAATAGCCTGAGTGTAACAAGTAAATTAGTGGAAGTAAAAATTGCACCACACTGTTTGATGACAGGATATCCTGTTTCAGTATATTCTTTCAGTCAATGATCCTGTCTCAAGTGCTTTTATGTTTAAAGGCAAAATCATTCATAACTAAGCGTTAGAACCTTAAACATGTGGTAGCCCTTTGGGTGTCAACCAACTCCTTCACAATGAAAAGACAGGGAAGTTTAAAGAAAGAGAGTTTTTAGAGTCTTTCATGTCTCAGAAAATCCCAAAGCAATTAATTACTTTCAAAGACACGGTTTTTAAGGCAAAGCTTAATTTATTCAATAGGCATTTGTTCTGGAAAGACTGGGGGAAGAGAGGGCTGTGCATTACCATTCATAGGTATGAGATGAATCGTATATTCTATGATTAGTGTAATACATTATTCTGCCATGCACGTCAATGACATACATAATAGTACACACACAGTTAGGGAAATTTAACTTCATCTTCCTCTTAATCAGCCATGACCTTTTGCAGGTCATCTTGTTCCAGCTACATCTGACTGTTCACTTATGCTCATTCTTCCTTTGCTAAGCTCAAACGTAATGCTGTTGCAGTTGTGCGTGATATGCAATGATACTTGATGCAAGCAGTTCTTCTCTGCAGTTATGTGGTACCCTGGCATCCATTACTGTCTCCTCCTCATGCTCTATTCCAATATTTAGTTCAGATCCTTGGGGCAAAGAAGCCTGTTTTCAGATTTCTGCAATCACTGTTTTAATGACACACGCTGTTACTAAGGTTGGGAGACAATATCATTTCAAACCTGAAGTAAAGCACACTGGGCTGTGAACTATTGAAAAATTCATCAATGAATTTGTAGATTTGCTCACTTTTTTGCCTCTTTTCAATTTAATGTCAAAGGGGTCAGAACAATATCACACAGAGACAAATTAACCACTTGCACTTTCGACTGACACCACTTTTTCATACATTCATTTTTCGTGAAAAGTAGTGTAGACACAAATCCACGCCAAGACTGTCCTATTGACACGTTGTTAGCTGTTTACGATTCTTGTGTACTTGACAGAAATTTTCCCCCTCATTCCTGTAAATATGGTGCAAGTTGACTTTTTTTTTAACCATAGATTCTATTTGGTCTACTGAGGGTTACCAGCATGTCACTTTTATTTCAGATTTCAACATTCACAGTATGTCACCTTTCCTGATGTAACAGTAGAATGCCATTACAGTCAGGAATGGATTATCATGACTTTTGCTCCTATGTTTTCAATTGTTGCATTAGCACTAGGTGGGGTGAATAGCTTTATTGCAGATGGATCGAATAGGAGAATAAGTTATAACTGGAATAAGGTAGTTCAAACTGTGCCAACTGTGTCTGGGTTATTGTACGTAATAATAAATAGAAATTTCCCAAGGACCAGGCAAAAATTGCTCTCCCTGCAGCCATCACTTTTTCTCAACATTTTACAGCCTGTCCACCTTGATGTCCACCAATAATCATATCCCTCTTACAGATCAAAAGATTTTTTGGCGTGATTTGAGAAATGCCTTACGAAAACGCCCAAATGAATGCATCAATTTTTGATCAGTCTCTAGCAGAGTAACTAAAAACCGAAAGAACTACGGATGCCGTAAATCAGGAACAAGAACTTTCCAGTTCTGAGGAAGGATCACTGGACCTGAAACGTTAACTCTGATTTTTTCTCCACAGTTGCTGCCAGACCTGCTGAGCTTTATTAGATCAAAAAATATCAAATAGTTCTGAAATGTGCCATTGACCCAGTTTGACTAACATCATTACAAAAAGAGTCACTGTAGATAATTTGATTTATGTGTTGTGGAATCATTGTCTATTCTGCTAATTTTAGTCTGATAACATTATCCATAATTTGTTTCAGGCATAAAATGGCACCCAATCGTTCAGAATGCAAGTGGGCTAGTTATTTCTGATTGGATTGGGCTGTTCGATAGACATACAGGGCAGGCTTGATGGGTTGTGTAGTCCAGCAACTTCTGTTTAGGTTTCCCTGTTCTCTGCAGACAAAGTATACCTCTCCTTTGTACTGGCACCCAATTCTGTACTTCCAAACAGGCATACAGCAAATGAGCACCATGGTCAGTACTGGCTGCCCAGTCATCACATTGGAATGAGGTCCTTGAGCCGATTTCATGGGGGACACAGGACCGGGGAATCATTTGTGTGAATTATGAGACCTGCTTCTTGTGACACCCTTTCTCAGGAGCAAATTTAATTTTTAGGCCGACATGCAATGGCACAAAGAAGCAGCCTTTTTTGGAATTCAATTGTCAGGCAAAATGACAAAAGTCTAAATGGCAAGCAACCTATAATGACCACCAGAAACAAGAGACAACAAGGTGCAGGGCTGGATGAACACAGCAGGCCAAGCAGCATCATAGGAGCAGAGAGGCTGACGTTTCGGGCCTAGACCCTTCATCAGAAAAGGGGGAGGGGAAGGGGGTTTTGAAATAAATAGGGAGAGAGTGGGAGGCGGATAGAAGAGGGATAGAGGAGAGGATAAGTGGAGAGGAAACAAACAGGTCGAAGAGGCGGGGATGGGGCCAGGAAAGGTGAGTGTAGGTAGGGAGTTAGGAAGGGGATAGGTCAGTCCAGGGAGGACGGACAGGTCAAGGGGGTGGGATGAGGTTGGTCGGTAGGAGATGGAGGTGCGGCTTGGGGTGGGAGGAGGGGATAGGTGGGAGGAAGAACAGGTTAGGGAGGCAGGGACGAGTTGGACTGGTTTTGGGATGCGGAGGGGGGAGGGGAGATTTTGAAACTTGTGAAATCCACATTGATACCATTGGGCTGCAGGGTTCCCAAGCGGAATATGAGTTGCTGTTCCTGCAACCTTCGGGTGGCATCGTTGTGGCACTGCAGGAGGCCCAGGATGGACATGTCGTCTGAGGAATGGGAGGGGGAGTTGAAATGGTTCGCGACTGGGAGGTGCAGTTGTTTGTTGCGAACCGAGCGTAAGTGTTCTGCAAAGCGGTCCCCGAGTCTCCGCTTGGTTTCCCCGATGTAGAGGAAGCCACACTGGGTACAGCGGATGCAGTATACCACATTGGCAGATGTGCAGGTGAACATCTGCTTGATGTGGAAAGTCTTCTTGGGGCCTGGGATGGGGGTGAGGGAGGAGGTATGGGGGCAGGTGTAGCACTTCCTGCGGTTGCAGGGAAAAGTGCCGGGTGTGGTGGAGCTGGAGGGGAGTGTGGAGCGGACAAGGGAGTCACGGAGAGAGTTGTCCCTCCGGAAAGCAGATAAAGGTGGGGAGGGAAAGATGTCTTTGGTGGTGGGGTCGGATTTGACCACCAGAAACATCACTTATCATTATCACTGACCTTGTAAGGAAATCCTCAACAGCAGAGGCACAACTCTGCCTATTTCTCTATCTCTATTTCCCTCTCTCTCTCTCTCTCTCTCTCTCGGCAGAGATGGTGGATGCACTGATAGAAATCTTTAAAGAATCCTTAGATCCTGGAAAAATCCCATAGGATTGAAAAACTGTCAATGTAACACCTTTATGGGAAAAGGTGACAAAAACACTGTTAACTATATGCCAGGTAGCTTAAGGTCTGTTATTGGGAAAATGTCTATTATAAAGGATGTACTAGCAGAACATTTAGAAATACACGATGTGATCAAGTAGAGTCAGCATAGCTTTATGAAGGGGAAATCATGCCTGACAAATTGATGAGAATTCTTTAAGGATGCAACAAGCACAAGAGAGAAATGGGTATGTGATATATTTGGATTTTTAAAAGGCGTTTGATAAGGTACCACACATTAGGCTACTTAATAAGGCAATAAGTTCAAGGGGAGGCAATGGCCTAGAGATATTATTGCTGGACTGTTAATCCAGAGACCCAGATAATGTTCTGGGGACCTGGGTCCAAATCCCACCATAGCAGATGGTGGAATTTGCATTCAATAAATATCTGGAATTAACAGTCTCATGATGACAGTGAATCCATTGTCGATTGTCAGGAAAAACCCATCTGGTTCACTGATGTCCTTTAGGGAAGGAAACTGCCATCCTTACCTGGTCTGGCCTACATGTGACTCCAGACCCACAGCAATGTCGTTGACTTTTAACTGCCCTCTGGGCAATTAGGGATGGGCAATAAATGCTGCCTAGCCAGCGACGCCCTCATCCCATGAATGAATAAAGAAAAAAGAAAGCGTGTATGATGTTGTGGGTAGTGTATTAGCATGGATAGACAATTGGCTTACTAATAGAAGACAGAGAACTGGGATGAGGGGTGCATTTTCAGAATGGCAACTGTAATGAGTGGAGTGCCACAGGGATCAGTGCTGGGCTGCAATTATTTACTGTATTTATGCCAAGTTTGCAGATGGCACAAAAATGGGAGGGGTGGTGACATGTAGTGAAGATGACACAGAGTCTGCAGAGGGATAGATAGTTTAAATGAATGGGAAATAAAAACATGACAGAATATATTGTGAGAAAATGTGAGGCTACGCACCCTGGCAGGAAGAATAGAGCAGTTGCATAACAGTTAAATGGAAAAGGACTGCAGAGAGCTGCAGAACTGAGGCATTTTGGAGGTCTTTGTGTACAAATCATAAATTGGCTAGCATCCAAGTTCAGCAGGTAATTGGGAAGGCAAGCTGGATGTTGATCTTTCTTTCGAAAGGAATGAAGTATAAAAATAGAGAGGCTGTGCTGAAACTATACAAGGCACTAATATGACCATAGCTGGAAGACTGTGAACAGTTTTGGGCCCTTAACTTGGGGCCAGAGAAGGTCAGTCAGCTGATCCTGCGTATGGAAGGATTGTATTATGAGAAAAAGTTGATTAAATTAAATTTGGAATTTGAAGTATGAGAGACAACCTTATTGAAACCTTATGGGAGTTGACAGTGTGGATGTGGAAAGTTTGATTCCCCTTATAAGAGAGTCTGGGCCCAGAGGGTATAAATTCAATCTAAAGGGTCACATATTAAAGACAGAGATGAGGAAAAGTTTCTTCTCTCTTAAGGGCAGTGAATCTGTAGAATCCTTTGCTGGGTTTTTAGGTATATTGAAGGTTTAGATGGACAGATTTTTAACCAGTAAGGGAATAAAGGATTATGGGGAAAAGGCAGGAAATTTGAAGTGTGGGTTACAGATCAACCATCATCTCATTGAATGGCAGAGCAGGATTAATAGGATGAATAACTTACTTTTGCTTCTATGTCTTATGGTCTCATGATACACTGATATGCTGTTGTAAGGCAGAACGAATGTAAGGGAGAGACAGACAGTGAATGGAATTGGAGTTAAACGAGATCAAAGGAAAGGGGAAGAAAACCAACCGTAAATGAGAGCCTGCATGGCAGAAAGATGGTTCAGTGAGTCAAGGAGAAACGAAATGAAAGACTGCAAAGACATGAGAAACTAGGAGAATGTGAATGAAATGGAATCAAGGAGAACATAAATCATCGGAGAGTGAGAGTCAATTGATATGAAACTGGAAATACACAGCAGGTCAGACAGCAGCCGAGGAGCAGGAATGTCAATGTTTCAGGCCGAAACACTTCATTAGGGAATGCAAATGAATTTGGAAAAAGCAGAAAGATTCAAGAGAAAATGGAATGAAAGAATGAAGGACTGAGAATGAAAACAAAAGAAACAAAATGAGCAGGAGATAGAAAATTCACGGGAGAAAGAACAATGTGAAACACAGGGAAAGAGGTACAATTAAGAATAATGAAGGAGATAGAATGTGAAAGAAATTATGCGAGAGAGGGATGAGAGATCAGTGTTGCCCAAAATAGTGCTGAGACCTTTTACCCAGGTATTCGTCCCATGTATGACAGATAAAAGTCAGGAAGCTGACTCAGAATTTAATTAAACAACCCTTCTTTTTATTTTATAAAAAACGAAAGAACTGCAGTTGCTGTAAATCAGGAACAAAAACAAATTTGTTGGAAAAGCTCAACAGGCCTGGCAGCATCTGTGAAGGAAAAAACAGAGTTAATATTTCGGGCCCGGTGACCCTTCCTCAGAACTGACCTGAAACGTTAACTCTGTTTTATCTTTCACAGATGCTGCCAGAACTGCTGAGCATTTCCAGCAAATTTGTTTTTGTTCCTTCTTTATTTTAACTCTTTAAGCACCAATATTCAACATAAAACATACATTAGTTGCAATTTAACTTCACTTTACCTTACTTTAATATAATTCACATTAAACCCTAACTCTAAATTTAATTCTGTGTATTTCGCTTGAATCAAATTCTTCCACCATTTGAGTGAAGCAGCCAACTTCGCTCTCTGTGTAGATCTCACCTCATGATTCTTTGTCTTCTCTGAAGATCACTTCAGGGTAGGGACTTTGTTAGTCTCAAAGGCTACTTCAGAAAATCCTTTGTTCTGTTAACTTTTTATCTAAAATAATGTGCACCTTTTCTCGAAACTTCTCTGGCACTCAGCCAATGAACTGACCAAATCATGTTCAAGTTGTTCAATCCCAGCCAATTGAGTTTACTGGTGAAAAAGATTCCCAAATATTTATCCCAAGTCGTAAACAACCATATTCTATACTCCATAAAAGGTAACAGTGGTGCCAGCGTGTCTAAAGACCACCATGACACTTGCCTTATTTGGTCAACACAAGAAACTGCAGCTCACAACATGTCCTGGCTGCCCAGCTTTAACCGAGGTCAGAGTTTAAACTGGCTTGACCAAAATTCTCAGGATGCTTGATTGTCGGTCTTAACTAGTCTGGTAGCCATTTCTGCTGCTTGCAACTTGGCCGCAATAGGAAAGAGAGGAAAATGCAAATTAGACAAATTAAGTGAGAAATATGCCAAAGAATGAGAGTACATTTCAGGCTTTTACGCAAATATTTCGAAACTAAGCAACTAAGATTGATGATGTTAGTTCAGAATCTCTTCATGATGTTTTGTAATTACGTGGAGAATATCAATTGTGCACTGACACTTTAAAACACAATCAATAATATTTTCCAGAAAAATTCAGGGTGAAGATAGTTATACAATCCAGTGACCATAATTCTCAGTTGCTGCTCCTGTGAAACCAGAAATAATTCTTATATGTGAAGCTCTTAGCTGCTTTCTGATAAACAAATTATTTTTCCAGCTCTTAAACTTTGAGTGTTTTACTCCCACCTCAAGATATGGTTCCCAGCTTCTCTTGTTCCCCAGTGAATTCAGGAAACCTGGTGCTATAATTATATTTGTTTAACATATAGATTAAGTTAGACAAAGCTTCTGGAGGGGTGATATTATTTGCTCCTGTGTGTTAAAGGTTCCTGGCTTGCAACAGTCCCGAGTACTGTACGTCATTATTTTCAAATGGTTCCCAAGCTCAGAGAGGGAAAAGCTGTAATGCCATTGTGAGGCAGGAATAAAGGACACATATGATGAAAAGGATACTGTTGGAAATGAGGAACAGCCTAATGGATGATAAGCTCATTATTTCCCAGTGGTCTAGTAATAATTTTGAATTAGCCCATTTTTCTAGATATTCTAAGGGGGATTGCATGCTGATTTAATGGCATTGCATGCATCCTTTCAGGAGTATTTACTTTGTTGAAAGTGTTGGAGCCATTGTACAAGTTAAGTTATGCATTTAGGGGTGGGATATTTGAGAGTTGGCACTAAATAACAAGATGCTAACTTGCATCTTAGTACTAAACTGTGACTCAGCCAATCAGTGATTAGTGAACTTTTCAATATCAGTAAGGACAGATTATATCCAAAGTGGGACACACCTCGAGTGAGTGTATAGTTCGGGGACTTTGGAGGAAGCATAGGTATTTGGTGCAGAGGGGAAGAGGTGTTTTTCTGTTAATAGTTTTTAAGAATTTCTTTTAACAGGTTAAATTTAAACCCAGGATGAGAGGTCCAGCTCTAAACAATGACATCACTGAAAACTGGAAGTTCATTGGTTGGTAATAACTGCTAATTTGACAATCTATTATTGGTTACTTTCAAAAGAAGGTAAATAGGGGAAACCAAATGGCCAGTAGGGAACTTTTAAAAATCTGCTTAAGACCTATGTAAATAAAATAGAGATGGAGGGGTAGGCGATGTGCTATATCTGAATGATGTGGGAGCTGTTGGCCCCCTCTAATGGTTCATAGGGACCACATCTGTAGCAGGAGTTGGAGTCTGAGCTTCACACTCTGTGACACATCAGGGAGGGGGATAGTTACCTGGACATTGTGTTTCAGGAGACAGTCACGCCCCCTGGGTTAATTACCTTGAACTCAGTCAATGGCCAAGGGCAGGAGGGTGTGATTCTGAACGAGGCAGCTAGAGGGATCCAGGAGGTAGTGCTGAAAGAGCCTCACCCCTTGGGTTGCCAGCAAGGTAGGCAGTGTTCGGGTTTCTGAGCCCGTCCACTCTGGATCGGCCACTTCTTTCCTCACTCTTTTCTTCTCCTTTCTTTCTCCTTTACTTCATCTTCTTCCTGTCAGCCGTGGCAGAGACATTGTGGAGCAGGACTCTTGGTGAGGCGCAGGCAGCCAAGCCTGGCAGTGGAGTCAGGGCCTCCTGGTTGCGGTAGGCCCAGCGCCGGAGATACCTGGTGATCGGCGAGGCAGTGACTGCAGTGGAGCCGAGGGCGGGGGTGGGGATCTCCTGGTTGCCTAGCGATGAAGAGATGGCGCCTGAAGAGTAGTAACTCTGACATTAGTGGGCCTGGTGTGGGCTGTGAGGCGTTGGAGGAGGGTTGGTGGTGCAGATGTCGTTGGTGAGCTGCTCAGGACTCAAGGTGGAGGTGGTGGAACAAAGATGGATTTTCTTTCAGTTATACCTTTTTATTCTTAAACTATTCAAAATAGTGTCTGATTGCGGTGACAGTTGAAGCTTTTCACTTTACTGCATTACTTATTGTAAAATGCAAATGACAATAAATCATTCAATTTAATTGAAATAAATCATTCCTGCTCCCCGTGTGAATGAGAATGGGGACTGTAGGGAGGAGGAACAAACTGATCACAGCACCTGTGGGAGCCATTCAAGAGGGTGGAGAAAAGAGAAATGTATTTGCAATCGGAGATGGTATAGTCTGGGGAATAGACGCTGTTCTCTATGGCTGGGATTGTCTGGGAAGGCTGTGTGGCCTACCTGCTGCTGGGCTCAGGATATCTCACATGGGCTGCAGAGGGCAAAGATCCGATTTGTCGTGTTTCACGATATCGCTACAAAGAGGAAAGAGGTTCTGCCGAGGGAATATTAGCAGCTTGGGGCTAAATTTAAAAAATAGAACCAAAATGTTAATAATGTCCCGATTAAGACCTGAGCCACAAGCAAATTGGACAGGGTCAACAAGTTCAAGGAAGTAGATGCGTGGTGTGGGAGAAACTGGTTCGAATTCATGGAGCATTGGCACTAGTACTGGAGAAGGAGGGAACTGTTCTAATGGGATAGGCTCCCTCTGGCCCAGAGTCATGGCAAATCAATAACTAGGGCTGTGGATAGATCTTTAAACTAAATAGTGTGAGGGTGGGGGATTTGTTTGCACGGAGCATTCTAAAATCAAATGTAGCTGGTGAGTGATGGGGTTGATTATTACCAGAAAATAAAAGGAAGGGACAGTCACATTGGACTGAGCAGCCATAAATGTGTAGGGCAAACTCAATCACAGGCATAACAGATCAGAGGACAACTGTGAGAAAGGGGGCAGTCAATGCAGGACTGAGGATGTTGTACTTCAAAGCACTCAGTACACAAAACAAAGTGAATGAGCTCAAAGTACAGATTGAAATTGGAAGGTACGACGTTGTGGGCATCACAGAGGCATGGCTGCAAGGGGAGAAGGGCTGAAAACAAAAATGTCCAAGGATATGCATCCTACCAAAAGGACAGGCAGATGGGCAGAGGGGATGGTGTTGCCTTGTCAGCAAGAAATGAAATGAAATTGATAGCAAGATGCAACATAAGGTCAGAACGTGTAGAATTTGAGTGGAGAGAGTTGAGGAACCGCAAAGAAAAAAGACCCTGATGGGATTCATGTACAGGTCACCTCACAGTAGTCAGGATGGACAAAGAAAATAAATCAGGAGTTAGAAAAGGCACTATTATAAAAAATCGTTAGGTACTTCAATATGCAGGTGGCATGGGAAAATCAGGTTGGTAGCTGATCTCAAGGAAGGGAATTTGAGGAATATCTGTGAGATGGTTTTTTTTGGGAGCAGTTTATGGTAGAGACCTCTCGGGAACAGGCAATTCTGGATTCTCTTATTTATTCTTTCACTCACTCTCTCATTCACTGTCTGTCTCACTTACTTTCTTACTCATTCCCTCAGTCCCCCCAGCTGAGAGCTTTTTTACCAACCTGAAGCTTGCTGTGAGTCTGTAATATAAACAGGAAGAATTGTATTGGTGTTTCAGTGCTGCAGTATCTCATGTAACTAAGCACACAATCATGTTTAACACCTACTATTTCCTCCAGGGTTTCTGACTAGTTTCTGTCTGAATACCTCCTTGCAATTTATTGAGCAAACCCATTGGGTAACCTGATGAAGGAGCAATGCTCTGAAAGCTTCTGATTTTAAATAAACCTGTTGGACTACAAACTGGTGTCGTGAGACTTCTAACTTTGTCCACTCCAGTCCAACACCAGCATCTCCACATCATAAATCTCTTTAAACAGATAAGCTTTAAAGTTGCAGCAGCCTCCTGGCTGCTAAAACACAGATTGCCAACTTGGCTGAAAAACAAGGGTTGCTGGGTACGTTGGCCAAATGAAACTCTAAAATCACAAAACCCACACACCTGACACGGTATAGACAGCCAGGTGCTAATGACATTAGCATAATCTAAAAGGCAACAGTTATCTCTGCACAGGTAACACAGTGTGGAGCTGGAGGAGCACAGCGGGCCAGGCAGCTTCAGAGGAAGAGGAAAGTTGACGTTTCGGGTCGGGACCCTTCTTCTGAATTTTTCTGCAGAAGAGTCTCGACCCGAAACGTCAGCTTTCCTGTTCCTCTGATGCTACCTGGCCTGCTGTGCTCCTCCAGCTCCACACTGTGTTATCTCTGACTCCAGCATCGGCAGTTCTTATGATCTCTGAGTTATCTCTGCACAGACGCCCCCAACAATTTATCCACTAAACAAACAACAGCCCAGATAGAAAGGTATCAGGTCTTGCTACACAAAAAAAAAACTGACAGCAGCATGCCTTTCAAATGATTGACTGTGTTTCAAACTATTAAGTGTATCTCCTTAATTGGCCAGGACTGTAGAACTATAGAAAGTTCCAGGAAACCATCTAAAAGGTATAAAAACAGAGCTCACCTGCAGATACAAGAGGGTTCCATGAGAGGTTTATTTTTCTTTATTCATTCATGGGATGAGGGCAATGATGGTTAGGCCAACATTTATTACCCATCCCTAATTGCCCAGATGGCATTTAAAAGTTAACCACATTGCTGTGAGCCTGGAGTCACATCGCAGTTTACTTCCCTAAAGGACACTCGCAAAAGAAACGACCATCCTTACCTGCTCTGGCCTACATGTAACTCCAGACCCACAGCAATGTCGTTGACTCTTAACTGCCATCTGGGCAATGAAGGATTGGCAATAAGTGCTGGCCAAACCAGCAGCGCCTTCATCCCGTGAATGAATAAACAAAAAACAAATCTCTCTTGGAACCACTCTTGGAAGCGCCTGAGGCCTACTGAGGAGACCAGCATGGCAAGAGGCAGAGGCCAGCTGACCATCCGGGGAGAGAGAGAGAAAGCAGCTTTGCAGACCCAGAGGCAGAGCCACTGAGAGAGCGACTGTGTAAATTTACAAGAGACTTGGGAAGTATCGTAACTTTAAGGGGCCAAATAGGATTAGGGATAGTATGTTTAGTATTAAAGATTATTGTAATTTTGTTACTAACAGAATGGGACTGTTTTGTGTTGGTACCAGCTTGTGTTCATATTCATTTGACTGCGTTGGTATTGTGGGACACCTGGAAAAATTCATTCATAATGTTCTGGTTGGAATTGTCTGCAACTTTTAAAAACAGGAACCAGACAACACAGTGTATAATCCCGACATGTTGGAAAGTTGGTAATCACAGATAGTGTTAGAAGGAATCATGACTCCCTTGTGGTATGATACCAACTGAAGGTGATATTGGACAAGTTAGATTGACTAATTGACCAAACTTGGTTTGAAAGATCATAAGTTTTAGTTATGCAGTGTGGTCACCATGATGGTCAGATATTGAACATATACACAAAAGAACATCAAAGTTTATTATGCATGAAAGGAAAAGGGAGAAACTATTACATTATACACGAACTAGTTGAAATGGTATTAGAGTACATATCAAAAATAAAAATTCAACTCTTTTACCCTCAACAACAACCTTACAGTCATTGAAAGCACAGTGAAAAGTTTCCCCTTTAAAGTTCCTTGTTCAGTTGGCATATCTGTACTTTGTTTCTTTGTAGAAAATTTTCACATTCACTCAAAGCTCTCTTCTTTAGTTAACATCTCTTCATGAGGCACTCAAATAAATTATTAACACAGCTCAGTTATTCCTTAACATGAGTTCCTTCACCTCCTCTTCCATGGACTTCTGTTTCTGGGGCATTTTCCTTATAAAAAAACAAAACCACTTGATTTTTTTTTGGTATGGCTATTCTGATGGTCAGTAAACTGTACTGTTTCTAGTACAATTTTTTTTCTCCAATAGAAACTTGCATACTGCCCTCAGTAAAGAAAGACCTCCCACTCACTGGCCTTCTAGATGTTTCCATCTTTCTAAAATAACTAGTTTCTGTCTCTTGTCCATGTGTCATAAGTAACCTTGTTATACAAAGGCCATTTTTAGTTTTTAAGGCATTGACTTAAACAGCTCAAGAGTTTTAAAAGCCTCATTTTGATGCAAATAACCAAAATTTCAGACACCCATCAAAATTTACAGAACTCAAAAAGGAAACTTAAATCACACAATATAGAAACATAAATCAAAAGTAAAACTATATATGGTTCAGTCCATTAAAATCCTAAACTTTCACATTGTAATATCATGAACATTCATCATGTGACAGATACCTTGACTGTTACTTTGGCAGTTCCCTTCATGGTTTCCTTAAAAATTCCAATCAGATTGACAGGAAGTTCATCTGTCTTTTACACCCATTTGTTTCTACTTTTAACAATTTCATGGTTTCACCTGGATCTATCCAGAAAGGCAAGTTAACCCTGCAAAAGGCTAGTCAGCCTCTCCAAAGTTCCCAGGCAGCTTTAGATGTTCTCGTGGAAGATAATTTTGGAGGAATTCTGAGAGATCTGCCTCTATGTATTATAAATCCAAATGGCCCTATGTGTGTGAATGAATGAATTACCTCCCCTATCCTGGTTATGAAGTTTAAATACTTTGGGGTACCTCTATTCATTGTTCAGTGGCATTTGCTGGCAAGGGTTAAGCATTTTCCCAAGCTAATAAATTTCATTGAATTTGATCATAGCATTTATTTTCTTACTAATTTCTTATTTCTATTTTTGCCTTGACTAACATTATTCCTAATTATTGACAAATTATTCCACTTGAGATTCTTCACTGAACTTTCATATACATGCCCATCTATTATCTCCTTTGGGTTTTATTGCTAAGTCTATCCACCACTAATTTTCCAGTTTTGAAGAAAGGTCCACAACTGGTTGTTGCCTTAAAATGCAGACAACATACAGATCATGTTGAAAATAATGTGAAGCACTCTGATCATTGACTCATAAAAGCACCAGTTAGTTCAGCTTAGTGTAATCTTTGTAAGTTTTTATGCTAAATATTTAAGTAGTTTTCTCTGCCTGTGCCAGTTTGTTTTAGCTTGATTTAATATTTGCTTGTCATTTGTGACTAATTGCATGTGTTTTAGATATTTTTTGTGCATTTTTATGTCCCATCTCTTGGTAGTTCTTAATTGCCGAACAACATGTCAAAATTACAATTCTAACCATAGGTACCTCACCAGTCAGCTCAGTTTGTATATGGTCTTCAACGTGTGCGAATGGTAGTCAAACATGCTGAGATATAAATTCTCACAAAGGCAAAATTTACACATATATCGTCAGTGCTTTCCTTGGACAATAAGTTTAAATGAGAAAGAAAATTCAATGTTCACTAATTGTGAATTTCCAACTGGTATCATGGTTCCTGACCATGAATGTTCAGCTGGGGAATCAGCACCATATCTAGCAGGAAAAGAGAGGATGCTTACTTAATGATTAAGTTGGAAAGCTGAATGCCACAAGTAAAAGTTGGCTGATAGTATAAGGAACTGGGTGAGAATGCCAGCTAGACTGCTGATAGCAAAATCACAAGACAGAAAGTGACAGTGTGAAATCACGTTCTGAAATATCAGGCATCCAAAATGAATTGACGCTAAAGGCAGAACCTTGCCGTAGGTTTATTTTTTGGGTGTAACCCAGAAGTTGGATTCAAAAATGCATCTGATGTTGTGTCTATTTTGACGGTGTCAAATTCTGTTCAAATGTCTAACCAAGCTCATTAGAATATGCCCAGACTTAAAAGGGTACAAATGAGCATAACATAACCTTAATAAACATGGTTCAAGAAAATGCCAAACCCATATGAATATATATAATTCTCCAAATATTAAGATCTAATTTTCAACATCAGGATGTCCATCATTAATGAAAGTTAGAAATAATGAGCATTATTTTGTCAATCAGAATGAAAATAGCTGCTAAATGGTACCTGCCTGCTTGAAAGACTGAGATTAGCACACAAGTCCTCTTCTAATTAATTATTAGCATTATTTGAACATGTCTGAAAATGTAAACTAGAAAACTCAACGACATCAGCTTCTATTTATATAGTGTCTGTAATGTAATTAAATTTCCCACAGCACTTCACAGAAGCACTGTAAAATAAATTGCGGCACTGAACCATATAAGGAGGAATTAGGTCAGACAACCAAAACCTTGATGAAAGAGGTAGGTTTTTAGAGGGTCACCAGACCCAAAACGTTAACTCTGATTTTTTCTTCACAAGTGCTGCCAGACCTGCTGAACTTTTCCAGCAACTTCTGTTTTTGTTCCTGATTTGCGGTATCCGCAGTTCTTTCGGTTTAGGTTTTTAGAGAAATGTTTTTCACACCATAACCACATTTTGAGGCTTTAACATTGTTGTAACCCCTCGCTGACTGATAGGGATGGGTGAGGACAGGCAGTATGTATGACAGCATGGGTGTGGGTGTGTGTTTGACTGGTGCTATCTCATAGCCAGGATCCCAAAATTCCAGCTTCCACCTGACTTGGAATCACTTTGGGAAGTCTTGTTTTGAGGAATGACTTGAAAGACAAAAGCAAGGGATGAATTTCAGAGCTTGGAGCCTATGCAACTTTGAGCATTGCCACCAATAGTGGAGTAGTTAAAATTCGAGATGTCTGAGAGGCCAGAATTAAAGGAGCAAAGGTATCTGGAAGCATTGTGGAGCTGCAGGAGTTTAGAGATATGAAGGTGTGAGGCCATGGATAGATTTGGAAATAAGGATGAAAGGTTTAAAGACCAAGACATGATGTGGCCAGAAGCCAATGCAGGTCAATGAATACAGGGCCAGTAGGAGAATGGGAGTTGCTACAATTTAAGACATGGGCAGTCGGGTTTTCGATAATCTCAGTTTGGGAGACCAGCCAGGAGGGTATCAGAATAGTCAAATCAAGAGGTAGCAAAGGCATGAATGAGGGTTTCAATGAACTGAGACAGAATGGAATTTGGGTAATGTTGTGGAGGTGGTAAAAACAACTTTGGCTTCAAGTCCTCCATCCTTTGACCAGGCTGAGGGATATGTCTAGCAAAATGCCCATCACTGAATTCTCTTTCTCCTGCTGACTTCTATCATATATGTAATGTGGTAGAATGGTACAATGCTTCATCTGTTTAAGGGAAATATTCAGAGAACGTTCACAACAAACATTGGTCAGTAGTTTGCCACACTCCTTGCAAAATGTCTCAGAATATTTTGTGATGTGGGTTAGAATTTGTCCACTCCAGCTCCACCATCAATGAGGATGGAATGGTGAGTTATATTAAGGAAAGGCTACCATCTGGGATGTCTGGGGTGCATTTGTCACCATCAATCCTTATTGGTATAAGTGACAAATTCAATCTGGGGAAAGACGCCCACACAATGTCTTAAGTGGAAGAAAAGGCTCTATCTTGATTAACAGTAAAGAGGTTAATTACATATTACTTAATAACTGGTTAGATTACATTTGAGGTACATAGTATTCTCTTGCAAGACGTTAGGCTCCTCATAAGGAGAAGTAGGCATTACTACTTTAGGTACATGTTGTAAATGCTTACAACAGGCACTAAAGCACTGCTGGACACATGGAGAACTTATAGGCTGGTGGTTAGCTCCTAACACGAACAGTACTTTATAGATACTTACTAATCAACCTGTTCAGCGATGGCATTAGATGGCTCTCGAGCAGGTGAGACTTGAACATAAACCTCCTGGCTGAGAGGTAGCAACACTACCACTGTGGAGCAGTACTTTATATCCTGATGGGCAAAGCCTATCTTGTGATGACAGTTAGCCCTTTTAGCTAGTAACTGTCTTGAACGTTCCTTTAGGTAGGAGTCGAAAAGCATGTGTCTTCCCAAACAACTGGTCACTGTTAGGAGACAAGTTAGGAAGACCTGTCTAAGAGTCACATAGCCTCCTTAATAAGCAGAATCAGGCTTCTCAATATTCATCCATGTGGCAGTTCTATAGTGCAGGGTTTAACACCTTTTAAGGTATGTTGCACTAGATAAGGGGAAAACTGGTTTCTAAATTAACCTTCCAGACTTATGACACACCTCTGGAGCAGATGGCACTTATATCTGGGCGTCCTGGCTCAAAGGCATGGACACTGCACCATAAGAGCCCATCTGAACTGTTTTCTCAGTACCAGGCCAGATCTTAGCCATCTTGGAAGATTATTAATGCCTGAGTGCACTGCTTAAAAAAATCACTGAACATGCATTTGGAGAAGTTCTTCAATTTTCAACCTGCCCCTCTCTATAAAATTGCACTAAAAGCAATAGATAATACAGAATAGGTCTCAGGGAGGATTATTTTTGAAAACGTACTCAAATTTCAATTAACAGACCAGAGAAATGAGGACAAAAAATGGATATGGGGAAGCATGTAAACAAAATATTCACAGCAACATCAATGGTCAACAAATCAATTTAAAAGGTTAGCAGAACATACAGAGAATTATTTCTTTGCACAGATAGTTCAAAAGTAGTGAAAATATGTTTAACTTGCATGGGCCCTTGCTGAGCCCACAATAGCAGTGCATTTCTGCTCCTCACACTATAAAATGCACATAGAAATGTTGGAGAAAAGATAAGAACAGATTGTGAGGGTGGTACCAAAACTGAGGGATGATGACTATTGGAATTTAACAGGTTTGGGCATTTTTCAATAGAAAAAAAGACTTAGATTTGACAGCGAGGGTTAAAATTATATCATTAATTATCTCATCACTGATGCATTCTCTTGGAGTATAGCAATTATCATGGACTAGTTGAATGGAATGGCTTGAACTTGGCTCTATTCATTTCCGGCCTTTCCAATGTTAACTGGGGTCACCACAATACTGATTGATCATCCTGGTATCAAACATCATGTTTGGATTAGGCAACTGGTTTTACAGTCAGATGCTCAACTGGCTGCTAACCTTTCCGATTTTTGTGAGGACTGGGGACAATAGCGAGGCTGACCAGGAAACTCTCTCACACTTGCTACAAGCTCTTAGCAAGTTGAAAGAATTTACAGGGTGACAGTCAACTTCTTCCATTACATGTGAACATACTCTCCTTGGTCCTCTTGTGTGGGACTTGAACTCAGAGCTTCTGGTTCAGGTTACCCTATGTGCTATTAAACTTCCTACTGATCCTGTGCTTTAGATGTAAATTTAAGTAAATTATATTTGGTTCCTCATGTCATGGAAGTACCATTGGTTGGAGGGAAATTGCTGGCATAAATAAACTTTTCTACAATTTGACAGTCAGCAATTCTGGTCACTAAATTTTTTAGACTCTTTATTGACAATGACATGCAGCATTGCTCACCTTCTAATTAAGAGGCGATCTCCAGGATCTTTTAGGCTTAAGCTAATGGGACAGCTACAATTTAAGGATATACTTGTGTAGTTCTAATTGGAATTCCAACATTGATGAGGGGAGATTGATTGGTTAAATGACCCAAACTACTGCTTGTGTTGTGATAAATGTGAGTAATCTTGTTCCAGTGACTCTGCACCTTTTCAAGAGTTTTTCAAATCCTCCCAGGCTGGATGCATATAATAGTCCTTTTGTAACTTTACAAGACCTGATATTATATGTTCGATATTTGTTCCTTATTTTTGTATTCTATTCCTCTAAAACTAATATCCAAAAGAACACCTTGTACTGTTTTATTGATGGTGAGTGTGCACTCTCTAATACCTTAGTCTTTTGGGAAGCCTGCTACTGATAAAAAATGTGGCAATTTGGTGCTTAGTTTCCATGGAGAGATTAATAAAGCAATTTGACTTGATAGATAAGCTGTCTGCTTATTATTTACCCAGTTGGCTGAACTCAGTCCAAAAGACACATCCCACAAATACCAAGAAAACTACAGTTCAATTAGTAATCTCTGGATTATTGCTTGAACTATGTGCACATTAATATAGGAACAAAGATGATCAGGAGAATTAGCATGTATCTTTCTAGTGAAGAGTTAATACACAAATACGCAAATAGCCAAATACATTGGTAATGATGTATCAGCACCAAGAGATCATATGACAGTGAGACTTTGGAAAGAGATGCTACTATTACAGAACTTTGTGCTACATCTAAATATTTACACGGTTCATAGAATGTTAGATGCAAGATCATTTTACCAATTATTTAGATTCAAACCATTTCTCTTGAGCTGGACGAGTAGACAACCTCTTCCAAGACCCACCAAAACAATATCATAAAAACATATGTGCAGGAATAGGCCCTTCAAAACTGCATCACCATTCAATATGATCATAGCTGATCATGCAATTTCAGTATCCCATTCCCATTTCTCTCCATACCCCTTGATCCCTTTAGCCGCAATTATCCAGCTCCCTCGTGAATATAACTAACGAATTGGCCCCAACAGCTTTCTGTGGTAGAGAATTCCACAGGTTCTCAATTCTCTGGGTCAAACGCCCTTCCTGATCTCAGGCAAAAATGGCTTACATCTTATTCTTAGACTGTGACACCTAATTCTGGACTTCCCCAACATTGGGAACATTCTTCCTGCATCTAGCCTATCCAGTCTCATCCGGATTTTTTAATGTTTCTATGAGATCCTCCCTCACTATGCTAAGAATCATCAAACCAGTGCAGATTGCAGAATGAACAGCACCGGTCATACCGACAATGAAGTCTGATGGCTCAGTTAGCCTTTGTAGGGATACAAGCCCAGTCGATCCAGTCTTTCTTCATATGTCAGTCCTGCCATCCTGGGAATCAGCCTGGTGAACCTTCACTGGACTCCCTCAAGAACAAGAATGCCCCTCCTCAGAGGAGACCAATACTGCACACAATGTTCAAAGTCTGGCCTCACCAAGGTCCTGTATAACTGCAGCGAGACATCCCTACTCCTATACTCAAAACCTTTCACTATTAAGGCCAGCATGCAACTAGCTTTCCTGACTGCCTGCTGCACCCACATGCCAACTTTCAGTGACTGTTCTGCCATGACAATCCATGGTTGCACCTCACCTTTTCCTAAATTGCCACCATTCAGATAATAATCTATCTTCCTGCTTTTGTGGCCAAAGTGGATAACCTCACATTTATCAGATTGTGACAGCGGCAGTGGAGAAAAGCTGTACAAATGAAAAGCAGCCAGCAGTGGTGTGTTTGTGAAACAGAATGGAGTGGGAAACAATCCCCAGTGAGGGAATCAGACCTTACCATTGCCTGAATTTGTTAAGTACATGGAGGGCCTCCTTGGAGGCTACCTCCATGCACGCCCTGTCCTTCGTAAAGGGTGAATAGCCTTTGGATGTTCAGTTGTCAGCCTTATTCACCCATGCCGCCATTATCACAATCATATCTTACCATTTACAACCATTGATGCTGTTAATTCGTCTACCTTGTTGCAAATCTCCGTGTGTACATATATAATATTTTCAAACTTACCTTTCTGACATTGGAGCACATTTGTGTTGAACTATGTCCCTATTTAAGGCTAGCCCTTGTTGCTTCTGACTTCCTGTTTTCTTTTCTACTTTTCTCTCTTTAATTTCCATTGTTGTGTCTCTCATTCTTGGCTCCTGGCTCAGGTTCCTGTCACTCTGCCCATCTAACTTTAACCCTCCCCTAAAGTACGAGTGAATGTCTTGAAAGGATGTTGATACCTAATCTTGTTGGAGTGTAACCTGTTCTGTCTGAACAGATCCCATCATGGCGAGCAGTGGGCCAGCTGAGGGCCCTAAGATAAACAGTTACTGTTACCAAGAAAAGTGGACAATGTAAGAAGCCTGGGATAGGCTTTTAGTATCACTGAGAGAAGCAAGGTGAAGAACCTGTTACAGGGGTAAGGTAAAGGAACTCTCCTTGTATATACTAATATTCTTTAAACTAGACAAAGTAAACACATAACAGGAGTAATTTAAGGGGTACATCATGGCAGGACAGCACGATCTGGTGGAATGCTCCTCCTCCGAGATCTGTGAAGTCAGGGACATTTTCAATGTCCAGGTTGACCATCTGGGCAGGATGTGTATTTAGTTGCAATGAGTAGCAATCCAATTTTTTGTAACCGGAGCAGTGGCTAGTCATGTTCTTCACAGATAGTATATATGTGAGTTGGATACAAGAATTGACAAAGTTCTACATAACAGTTTCAAAACTTGATATGACCTCAAAGGCAATGGGCTGGATATCACTATGGACGTGGTGACAGAATGAAAGCAGGGTGGTTCTCCTAAGGTTGGGAAGCCCAGAAATAGAATCATATAATTTTACAGTACAGAATGAGGCCATTCAACTCATCATGTTTGTACTGGCTCCCAAAAGAGCTACACAGCTAATCCCATTCTCCAGTACTATCCCTGTAGCCTTCTAAATTAATCACTTTCAAATAAATATCCAGCTCTCTTTTGAAACCTCCTATGGAATTGACCTCCACTATCTCAGGCAGTGCATTCCAAATCCTAACAACTCTCCAGGTGAAAACTTTTCTCCACACCTCACTCCTTGCTCTCTTCTTACCAATCTTGAAATTGTGACCCCTCATTAATCACATACCAATGAGTGTAAAGAGAATATCCTTCTTTACCCTGTTAAAATTATTCATAATTTTGAACACCTCAATAAAGTCACCTCTTAATCTTCTCTGCTCCAAGGAAAATAAGCTCAATTTCTCAAACCTTTACTTGTATCTAAAATCCTCCATTCCTGGCCCAGGTATCATTCTAGTAAATCTTCTTTGCATTCCTTCCAGGGCTTAAACAGTATTTTGTGTCAGCATTTACTGTGGAGAAGGATATGGAAAATAGAGAGCTTGGAGAAATAGTGATATCTTGAAAAGTGCCCATTTTACAGAGGAGAAGGTGCTGGACATCTTAAAATACATGAAAGTGGATAAATTCCTTGGACCTGATCAGGTGTACCTCAGAACTTTGTAGAAGCTAGGGAAGCGATTGCTGGGCCCCTTGCTGAGACATTGATAATCATAGGCAAGGTGCCAGAAAACTGGAGAGTGGCTAATGTTGTGCCATTATTTAAGAAAGGTGGTAAGGAAAAGCCAAGGAACTATATATCGCTGAACCTGAAGTCAATGGTGGGGGTAAGTTTTTGGAGGGGATTCTGAGGGACAGGATTTACATGTATTTGGAAAGGCAAGGACTAATTAGGAATAGTCATCATGACCTTGTGTGTTGGAAATCGTGTCTCACTAACTTGATTGATTTTTTTGAAGAATTGACAAAGAAGAGTCTTGAAGACACAGCAGTAGACGTTGTCTATATGGACTTCAGCAAAGTTTTTGACAAGGTTCCTCATGGTAGACTGGTTAGTAAGGTTAGATCACACGGAACACAGGAAGAATTAGCCATTTGGATACTAAGCTGGCTTGAAGGTAGGAAACAGAGAATGGTGGTGGAAGGTTGCTTTTCAGACTGGAGGCCTTTGACCAGTGGTGTACTGCAAGGATTGGTGCTGGGTCCACTGCTTTTTGTCATTTATATAAATGATTGGATGTGAATATAGGAGGTATGGTTAGTAAGTTTGCAGATGACACTAAAATCGGCGCTGTAGTGGACAGTGAAGAAGGTTATCTTAGAGTACAATGGGACCTTGACCAGATGTGCCAATGGGCCGAGGAAGGCAGATAGAATTTAATTTAGATAAATGTGAGGTGTTGCATTCTGGCATGGCAAATCAGGGTATACACTTAACAGTAGTGTCCTAGGTAGTGTTGCCAAACAATGAGACCTTGGGGTGCAGGTTCATAGTTGCTTGAAAGTGAGGTCGCAGGGAGAAGGCGTTTGGTATGTTTGCCCTTATTGGTCAGCACATTGAGTATAAGAGTTGGGCAGTCATGTTGTAGGTGTACAGGACATTGGTTAGGGCACTGTTAGAATGCTGCATGCAGTTCTGGTCTCCCTGCTATAAGAAGGATATTGTGAAACTTGAAAGAGTTCAGAAAACATTTATAAGGATGTTGCTGGGATTGCATGGTTTAAGCCAAAGGGAGGCGCTGAATAGACTGGGGTTATTTTCCTTGGTGTGTCGGAGGCTGAGGGGTGACCTTATAGAGGTTTATAAAATCATGAGGGGCATGGACAAGGTAAATAGACTAGGTCTTTTCCCCAGAGTTGGGGGGAGTCCAGAACTAGAGGGCATAGGTTTAAGGTGAGAGGGAAAAGGAACCTTAGGAGCAACCTTTTCATGCGGAGGGTGGTGCGTACATGGAATGAGCTGCTGGAGGAAATGTTGGAGGCTGGTATGATTTCAAATTTAAGTGGCATCTGGATTGGCATATGAATAAGAAAGGGTTGGAGAGAGATGGGCCAAATGCTGGCAAATTGAACTAGATTAATTTAGGATATACAGTCAGCATGGACGAGTTGGACCGAAAGATCTGTTTACATGCTGTACAACTCTATGACTCTATGGCTCTATCTTTGCTTAAATAAGGTACCCAGAATTGAAAACAACATCCCAAATGTGGTCTGACCAATGATTTGTAGAGGTGTAGCATCACTTCCTTGCTTTTAAACTGTATGCCTCTACTTTTAAACCCCAGGATCCTATAAGCCTTCTTAACAATTGGTCTAACTTTCCTATCCACTTTCAGAGAAATATGCACTTGAACTCAAGGTCCCTTTCCCCCTGTACCCCCCTCAAAATTGTACCATTGAGCCTGTCTTGTCTCTTTGTGTTTCTTCTACCAAAATGTATTACCTTACATTTCTCTGCATTGAAATTGATCTGCCACGTGACTGCCCATTTGACCAACTTGTCAATATCCCTTTGAGTTTGCTCAGCATCATTCTCACAATTCACTACTCTCCCTAGCTTAGTATCATCTGCAAATTTGGAGATTTTGCATTCGACATCCATCTCCAAATTATTTATAATAAATCAGAAAAGCAAAGGTCGTAACACCGATCCCTGTGCAACACGACTTTCAACTCACCTCCAATCTGAAAAATGCCTGTCTATTTTTACCCTGTTTCATATCTTTCAGCAAACTTCTAATTCATGCTACCAGTGAGTCATCAACCTCAAACATTTCCAACCAACCTGCCATGTGGCACCATATCAAATGCTTTCTGAAAGTCCAAAACTGCACAGCAATGCCCTCATCCAATGCCTGTCTCAACACAAATAATTCAATTGAATTTGTTAGATCTGACCTGCCTTTGACAAAGCCATGTGGACTCTCTAGTATTAACTTATTTTTCTCTACGTGTATATTTATCTTATCTATTCTATGGCCTCCATCAGTTTTGCTGCTACTCATGTCAAGCTGACAGGTCTGTAGTTTCCTGGGTTCTCCTTTGCCCCTTTCTGAAACAATGGTATTACATTTGCTAACAGCACATGAAGTGGTCACAGTGAATGCTCAGGCAGAAAGGAAATGGGTGAACACCAGACGGACTAAAAGCACCAGGAATGTAGTGAGGGTGTCCCATGGGACCATCGATCTCTCTTTCTAACAGACATTTGATTTTGGATTCTTTTAAAGGAAGATGGTTTCCCTGGAATACAGTGAAACACAAGTCTGTGATACCAGGATTGGCTAAAACAACATGGAGTTGGGAGGACAGAATGAGTGTGAACGTGACAGTGATCCGGGGTTCTATGGTGCGCAGACCACATAGAGCTTTCTACATTCAGAGACATGATATAACAGTGGTAAGTTGCCACCTTAGTGCCAGGGTAAAAAATGTCACCAATCAGTTGCAGGACATTCTGAAGCAGGAAGGAGATCAGCCAATGGTCATGGTCCATGTTGGTACCAATGACATAGTTAAAGAGATGGATAAGGTCCTGCAGGCATGGAGCCAGGAAATAAATTAAAAAGCAGGACCTCAAAGTAATAATCTCAGGAATACTCCCAGTGCCACATGTGATCAAGAGGGTTCCCCAAGTTATCATGTTTCCAAATGTGATAGCTCAAATCATTAAGGCCCCAGGTGAAGAGGGATAAACTCACTCCCCTTCTTTATTTACCCCCGGCCACGGTGGTTGTAACAATGTTAATTACGTATCCCTTCCATTACTTTCTTCTAGACCAAATGTATTCATGTTTTAAAAGGAACCAATTTGTGATTTCCGTTCCAATTTATTTAGGTTTTACAGAATTCATAAAGGAGTGAGTTTATTAGTTATTAACCACAACAATAAATAATTACACAACACAACTATTTGAATTTGAATGATTTATTGTCGCTTGCATTTTACAAAGAACTATGCTGAAAAATACCATGAAAAGTTTCAACTGTTGCCACAATCCAGTGCCATTTTGAATAGTTTAAGAATAAAAAGAGTGCAAAGAAATAACTGAAAGAAAGTCCATCTTCATTACGCCATCTTCACCATGGGTCCTGAGCCCTGAGCCAGCTCACCAACAACACCTGTGCCACCAGCCCTCTGCCACCCACACAGACCCATGAACGTAGGAGCGGCCACTTTTAGGTGCCATCTCTTTGCTGCTGGACGCACCTCACCGGCTCCGAGTCCCATGCTTAAACCACATTCCTTCCTGCAACAAGGAGTCCCTGCCTCCACCGTCAGGCTAGGAATCACATCAAGAGTCCCACTCTGGCCACCGTCCTGCGAGATGTCACCTTGCCAGAGCTGCCATCTTGTAGACTCTGTTGCTTTCGCTACCCGCACCCGCTGGGCCGATGCCACCACTCCACACACAGCCCGCTCTAGGTGCCACGCCGATGCCACCAACTAACCCGCCAAATAAACGAAAATCAAAAAAAAAAAGAAGAAAGAACGCAGATAAGCCCCTGACAAGAGCCCACATGCAGCCTTGCTGCTCCGCCGCCATCTTGGAACCAGAACACAGGTATTCACAGATCAGGAATAAGAAGTGAATTGAAACAAGAGTTAAAGTTAAAAAAGGACTTACAGATGAGTTGTTCATGGAGGATAGATTGTAGAAATTACATTTTCACCTTGAATGGTATTGGTAGCTTTGATGATGGCAATTGAACAGTTGATTCTGAGATTCTTGGTTTCGCAAATTGATTGAAATGATTTTGTCCTGATTTATTTCAATAACATCTGGCTGGCTGCACTCAGAGTGAGAGAGTGCCTTTTTCCTTTTGTTACCATGTGACAATACTATGGCTTTAAGAGGTGTATTTTGTCCTTTTTTTTAATGAAGTGACAGAGGTGACAAACAGTCTGCTCAAATCCAATAAAACAAACAACTTGTGAGGCCTTGAGGTTTTTGTTAAAGTTGGAACAATAGAAGCAGCCTGAATGGGTGATGTCAAAGCTCCCACAGAACCAAGATTTTTGGTTTTAGCTTTCGGCAATTGTTGTGATCTTGAAGCTGGATGAGGAAGCTATTATTCTTCTTTCTGTTCCAGCTAAAAACTGTGGTTCTTTTCTTGCAGCTGGAATTATATGTGAGGCAATCTATTTTACTGAATTTCCCTTTGCCTAAGGTGTGTTTCTGGGATGTTACTATGTTGGAATAGTTAATTATTCATAGTTAATTTATATTATTTTGTTAAACATTTCAATAGAATTACAGTGAAGCCAATTCTCTTCATTTATTTCTATTTTGTCTATATTTTAACTGCCATGTAAAAGTTATGTATGTGTTGCTTAAAGTCAAGTAGTTTGGCAAATCAACCTGCATCTGGAACATAACGCTTTACACTAATATTTAAAATAAGAAAAGTGTTAGGGTCCGACCATTTTTTAAGATATATTTTAAGAGGATTTAGTCTGGTTCATGCCAACTGATAGTGCAGGGATGTTTCATGGCTGATTTAAAGCTTTGGCCTTTAGTCCACACACATTAGTGTGACAACCATTAAGATAAACAGACCATCAGCTGTCGAAGGATTTTGACCAGGGTTTGACCCAGGAAGGTTAATATACAAACATATCTGTGGAGGATGGCTTCCTGCTGAGAGAGGTATGGGTAGTCAACCTCTTGCTATCTCTTCCCTTTTGCTCTTTCTGATTGAATTTTTCCTGGCTCTGTATAGGTGTGAAAATCCATGTGCTACACAGGACTCTACCAGTCATTGAATTTATATCTTTTGGCTATAGTTGTCATCTTTTATAGAAATACAGGTTGGAATTAGAAGTTTGAAATATCCATAGGTAATTTTGGGTTGTGATCCATCATCATGACAACCTTCAAACAAACTGAGTTGATAAATTCTGAAAAAGTGTCCTGCTGGACTAAAACATGAATGCTATTTCTCTCCATAGATACTGCCAGACCTGCTGAGCTAAAGAAGCATAGAGTCATATGGATAGAAGAGGCCTTTTTGTCCATTGAGTCTGCGGTGACATATCAACACTAATCCCACTTTCCAGCACTTGGCTAATAGTGTTGAAAGCTTTGACATTTCAAGTGCTCATCCATGTACTATTCAAATATTGTGAGTTTTCCCACCTTTACTGTCTTCCCAGGCCGTGCATTCCAAAATCCAATCACCCTCTCTCCCTTCAGTTTCTTCAGTTTTCTCTGCGTTTGTTTCAGATTACCAGCCTCCACAGTATTTGGCTTATATTTGAGCTGATAGATGCTTGGAGTTGTAAATATTTAAGGTGAAAACTTGTTGGAAAGCTATTAACGTCCACTTCGAGTTCGAGTAGATTTATCAGAGATGCGTTCAATAAGTGTTGGAGAAAATGCATTGACATCAAATAAGGCAACCAGATATAAGTGGTAATTTTTCACTCATGTGTTCCTTGATTCAAGTGATTGAAGCAGACATTTCAAATCATTTAAATAGGCAGGCACTTGAATAAATTGGAAATAAAGAAATATGGGAAGAGGATTGGCACATGGGATTCTGACTATTGTTCAAATAAGGGACGGACAACATTGGCTGGCTGGGTTGAATGATTGTTTTTGTGATGAAATAGCTGTATATTGCTGTCAAATAGACAACCCCAGGGCACTGTGATTTTGCAAAATATTAGCCACAGAGGCTTGCAAATCACATCAAAGGCCCAGTTCCCCTGTCCATTATTTAAACACTTGAAATGTATAGCAAGAACATGCAAAGCTATCTCTTGTATGTAGTGGGAGGAGAATTACTAAACAGTTTGTGACATTCTCCAGAATAAGCTATTGGCAACAAGAACAAGAGATTAGAGTCTCAGGTATTGGAAATCTATATAATGGCAGAAATTGCTGGAGACACTCAGCAGGTTCAGCATCACCTGTGGAGAGAGAATTAGAACTTCAGGTTGGTTACCTTTTCACCAGAGCACGTTTAAAGGTCATTAAACTGAAGATTTAACTGAAGCAAACTCCTCACTGCCATTGCTGGTCGCTTGACCTCATTTATATGGCTGGTGACAGGGTGCTATTAGCATCTTTTGGCAGTTGCTGGTCATTCAGATGTCAGGAGCTCTCCATTACCAGCAGCATCACGAACTGATGGTTACTACCAGCGCTATGTAGGCTGAAGCTGAAGATTGTTTACTGGAGCCCTGGAGAATCATCTGTGAAGGGAGTCACTGGGAAGACTCCAGCGAAAATTTTGATAAGAAATCATCTATGAAATTTCTCACTTTCTATTGGTTTTCATTGTTTTAACTATAACCCTGGACTATTAACCAGATTTTGTTGATTTTCTCATTCTATAACTCTAAAATTTCAATAAACTTCTAATAATACAAAAGACTAGTTTGCTGGTGTTATAATAATCAGTTATTATTAATTTTAACCTTGAATTCAGTAGAGTTGAGCCTTTTGTTCATAAATGCCAATTACATTTTCTCCTTACTTTCTCATTCGCACTCTGATTGCCTTTCTTATTTGTTTCTGCCCTTCTTTTTAAGTTAACCCAATTCCCAAAAGTATTACACTAATTAAAGCCATTTGTTTCAGCTAATCTGGAAGTATACATTCTCACTCAAGTCATAAATTCTTGAAACTCTTCTTAGCCAGTAATATGTGGCAATATTTTATTTGTACACAGTCTTTCAAACCACTCACTAAAGTGAGGAATTGTTTGTCCATTGCCTATGGAATTGACTCAGAGACCCAGTGCTCCTGGTGGAAAAACTGGCTAAAGGCCATTTTGTGTAGATAATAGGTGATGCACGGAGACTGCATATCCCCATCCAGAAGGACCATGGCCAAATGAAAATTGTTTCTCTGGTCTCGTTAACATGGTTTGTGTGAGGTATCTGAAACATTGTCACATTTTAGACAAAATCAGTGCTGTACCACTTGATTCACCGGCAAGAGCTCAACAACAATCCCAATAAAGGTTATGTCCAGTCGAGTCTCAAAATCAGATTTGAAAACATGAAGTCCAGTTGATGATTCTCAGCTTTGTCACTATGTGAAGCAGTCCAAATGGATTTAACATTGTTTTATTGTTGAACCTTTTCACTTTCCTCATATTTCCCTCAAGTTACTCCATGTTGTGTATTGTCAGCATAACTTCTCATGAAGTATAGATAGATATCATTCTGATCTTCCTTCTCACTGACAGTTTTAAAAGTTTCTAGAAGTGAAGTCTGGCTTCATAGATGTAAGAAAAATTGCAGCATAGCATACAACCGAGCCAGTTGACTCATCAATTGTGCTCCCCTCCTGCCTTCCGACCCCCATGTTAATCATTGACTCTAATCTGACTTTATAGCTGGTTTCTCATGTCTTGCAGGCTCCTCATTTTGAAGCAATGTTGAATGCACTTCTGGACACTTCCAACAACATTTTTCATCAGTGAAATACATATTATAGCTATCCTCTTAGAAGTTGAAGATTGAAAGGTTAGAAGTGGCTGGGATATCATTTGGGTGTGATTTAGCCTCGGATTGGATCTTTGAGGTGTATCTGAAAAGAAGTCTGTATTTAACAGTGTAAAGTGAGTAAGTGAATGCAATCCTATCAGAGTTTGGCACCAGGCAAAATTAACATTTTTAAATTGCACTGGAGGCATGGAAATGTAAGGAACCCTCTTATTGTGTGCAGCATTGTTATACCAAGTGGCAGAATATTTCATAAATTGTCATAATGTGCTCACCCATGAAGTAATATTGCTCAGTTCACGATAATAAGAGAGAAGTGAATGAATATTTGAACAAGAAACAAAGGTAGACAGAGACTTTAAACTCTAACTGTTCAATAAATGAATGGTGTTCTTTAATGTTTCATACTGAAAAGTATCCCAAAGGATGCTGTTTATCTTATTTCGCATCTCAGGATTTTGACTTCTTTAATTACTTTCTGCAAATCTTGGGACTTTGACATGTTTCTTGATGACATTATTGGTGCCGTTATGTCTATATCTAAGCATTGGTCAAATAACTGCCGGTTCCAAAATTTGTCAGCGTAATTGGCTTTTATAGGAATTGCTTCGTTATGAGGGATGTCTGGTCACTGACCTTGCAGAAAAGTTGCCATTTGTTTTCATGGACTGCTGAGGATCATTCAAAAGAAGACCTGAACGCAAGACAAGCTAGACCTTCCGGCTCCTTTTCTTGTCTTGCTTCATGCTTTACAAATCATATGAAAAACAAACCCTTCTGTCTTTGAAGAATTGCTCAGTCTCAATTCAAATTGGGTGTTTTAACCCTATTTTATCCTGTTGGTCCAGGCTTTTTTCAGCTATCATCTTTATACCAATCAAACTCCTTGAAGCATTTTTTAATGAGGTGGCCTCTCATTGAAATACAACAATGAAACTAAAGTTAATTAAGCAAGAGAAATGAAAGGGTGGTTAAGAAAGCATCTAGCATGCTTGCCATCATTGCTCAAACCTTTGAGTATAGGAGTTGGGGTGTGATGTTCAGGTTGTACAGAACATTGGTGAGGCTTCTTCTAGAGTACTGTGTGCAGTTCTGGTCACCCTGTTGTAGGAAGGATATTATTAAACTGGAGAGGGTTCAGAAGAGATTTACCAGGATGTTGCTGGGAATGGAGGGTTTGAGCTATAAAAATAGGCAGGATAGGCTGGGACTTTCCTCGCTGGAGCATAGGAGGTTGAGGGGGTGACCTTTTAGAGGTTTATAATATCATGACAGGCATAGATAAGGTGATTAGCAAAGGCCTTTTCCCTAAGGTGGGGGATTTCAAAACTGGGGGGTATATTTTTAAGGTGAGAGGAGAAAGATTTAAAATGGACATGAGGGCAACTTTTTTACACAGAGAGTGGTTAGTGTGTGGAATGAACTGCCAGAGGAAGTATTGAATGCAGGTACAGTTACAACATTTAGAAGACATTTGGATAAGTACAGGAATAGGAAAAGGTTTGGAGGGATATGAGCTAAATGCAGACAGGTGAGACTAGTTTAGTTTGGAAACATTGTCGGTGTGGGCTGGTTAGACTAGAGGGTCAGGTTCCATGGTGGTTGACTCCATGACAGTATTGGGTGAGAGGGCAGTATCGTGAGGAGAATTGACGCCACTCTCTGCAGCAAACATTGAATGTCCTGATGGCTTCCTGCCTGGTGCAGTGTTCAGGCCATACCCTCAGAGGAGGAGAGGAACTCCATCTGAAGTAGAGGGAGTAGGTTTCAGCTCCCATGGTCCATGTGGATACCAACAACTTAAGCAGGATAACGAAGGAGGTTCTGCGTAGTCAGAATGACGAGTTAGGTGCCAAATGAATAAAAAACACAATCTCAAAAATCATATCCTTGTATGATTACCTGCAAGAAGTGCAAATTGGCATAGGAAGAATCAGGTACGAATAATCAGTGTGTAACTCAAGGGCTGATGTGGGTAAAATGGGTTCTGATTCATAGGGCACTGGCACATTACCAGGGCAAGTGGCATCTGTATCGATGGGATGGCCTCCACCTGAAACATGATGGGATCGGTGTTCCTGTCAACTACATAACAAGGGAAATAGAGAAGATTTTAAACTTAATAGCGGGGGTAAAGGATCAAATTTGTGAAGATGTGGTAAATCAAAGATGAGAACCAAGGTCAAAGGGAAATTTATTACTTAGAGAAAATCATAAATGCACGATCACAAGAAGGGATAGAGAGTAGAATCTGAAGGCTCAACCAATAGAAAGGACTCGAATTTATAGAGGCAAAAGGATAAAACTAAAGGCTTTGTATCTGAGTGCAGATAGCATTCAAAATAAAACAGATGAGCTGAGAGCACAATTAGCATTGAACAAAGACAATTTCACAGTCAATGATGAGACATGACTGCAGGATGACATGGATTAGGGTCTGTTTCTTGAAGGGAACAAGACATTAAGGCATGACAGGAAACTAGGAAAAGTTAGAGGTGTGAGTCTGTTAATTAATGATCATTTTATCACCATAGACAAAGTATTGACCTCAGTTCAAGAAACCAAGATGTAGAAACAGTTTGGATGGATATAAGAAATGATTAGGGCATGAAATCACTTGTTGGACTGATGTACCAGCCCTCGAACAGAAAGCGCATGGTAAAATGAAACATAAAAGAAAAAAAAAAGAGCTTGTCTGAAATGCTTGGTGACCATCATGGGAGATTTTAATCTAAATGGAGACTGGAAAAGTGAGGTGGACAAAGGTAGTGTGAACGAACAGTTTATAGATTTTTTTCAAAATAGCTTCTTAGAAATGCATATACTGGACACGAACATATAGCAAGATATACTAGACCAGCTCTTGTAAAATGAGACGGAATTAGTTAAGATCTCACAGACACTCTTAGGTAGCAGCCTCCATGATATGTAATTTTACAATCAGTTTGAAGGACAGAGGAGCAGGTCTGAAACTTTAAAAAACAATTAAACAAGAGGAATTATGAGGGCATTTAATCAGAGCTGGCTAAAGCGAATGAGCAAATTTAGTTAAAGGGTAGGTCAATAGAAATGCAGTGATTGATGTTTAAGGGGATATTTTGAAATACACAGTGCAACAAATGCAGACACAAATTGCACCACGGCATATAAAGTACAGCAGTTCAAGAAGGCAGATCTGCTATACGTTCTCGTGCGCAACTAGAAACTGGCAATAAATACTGACCCAGCCAGTGGTGCCCATGTTCCACGAACCAATGACGATTTATTTTAAAGATTCAGTGCAGTTGGATTTTCTGTGATCTTTGGTGCTAGCTTTAAAAATATTACAGCTGAAGTGGGCCCCAAAACTGCCAATAATCCTAGGGTTAGTGCATCACTCCTAGTAATTTACATCAGTTCTGCTCATTTGGAAACTCTAAAAGAGCCTTGAAAAATTTACCTAAAACTTTTGTGCATAAGGAACCTAATAGGTATATTTTCAAATATTGTGTGTTTTCTTTCAACCCTATTTAACGAGAAAAAACATTTTGGAAATTTTTTAGAAGCTATTTTCATTACTTAAGAATTAGATTACTCATAAGAACATAAGTAATAGGAGTAGGAGTAGACTTTATGGCCCCTTGAGACTGTTCAACCTTTCAGTATGATAAAGGACTGATACTCTGCTTCAGGTCAACACTGATTTATAATGGTTACTTTTGCAATAATTTTGTGAGCCTGATCAAGCCTCTTTTAGAATTTGGAAACTGATGGTGCAAGACATCCTGTTTCAGAGGAGAAGTTTACCAAGCTTGTCAAAGATTCTTCAAATTAAAATGATGCTGGCTGTCTTTTGTGAAGTGTTTCAAGTGTTTTCTAACAATCATTCCATGTATGGATCCAATGTAATTCCCCTTTCTAATATACTGACCAGATTACCAGGCCCAAACATTTTACATCACTTTATCCAGTTTCTTTTGTAGGCCCCCTTATAATATTTTTGCCCTTCAGCGCGTTTTCTACCACATTTTGGGACTTTTCTTTATTCTCTGAAATGACTAATTAGGAATATTTTACCAAAATTCCTTCCTTTTTAATAATGTCATTGATCATAGAATCCCTACAATGTGGAAACAGGCCCTTCGGCCCAATAATTCCTATAACCCACCTTATCTACACATTCCTGAACACTACCGGCAATTTAGCATGGCCAATTCACCCAACCTGCACATCTTTGGACTGTGGGAGGAAACCAAAGCACCCAGAGGAAACCCACGCAGACACGGGGAGAATATGCAATCTCCACACTCAATCCTTCTATGCAAGAAGAGTGATAATACATAGCATCTGTTAAAATGTACCTCTCCTTTATTGTAATGCAAGCTAAATTGTTGTTTTCATATGTATTCCGAATCTATTTCGAGCTGAGAGTCAAGATATTGCAATCCTCTTTCTTCAGACCATACTAATGAGCTTGCATGTGCCGAGGGATATTGTGAGGACAAAATTATAAAAGATTTTTTGCAATGTTCTTTATTTCCAAATAACCCCAGTGAATTAGAGCATTTGAATAGGAAGATCAGAGATGAACAAAACAAACTAATTACAGAAATTAGGGTCTTGTAGCTATAACACCATTATATATTTCTCATATTCAAGTGAGCCCAATTAAAGTTTGACTGTGGCTCCAAAGCCTTGATAAATAATAAGACTAATGAGTGATATTTTGCATCGTATAGCTTTGTGAGGATGAACAGTGTTTTTGCTATTATAAAGATGGCCAATGCTTAGGATTAAAAATTAGACTGTCTTAAATAACAATAGATTTCTTTTGTATATTTTTAAGTGGTGATGCTCAAAAGAAAACAATCTACAAATGCTGGAAGAATCTTACAGTTTAATAACTATTAAATATTTGTACATTGTTCTGGAATAATAATATAAGATTGATAACAATATTATTTGTTTAACATTAAATTAGGTCTTCCGCAGTCTCTTTAGATTGATAGGAGTGATCTTAAGAGACATTTAGCTTTTGGTTAATGCATAGCAATTAACACGTGAACCTCACAAACATCAGGCAATAACCAACTTTACGAAAACATTGCCAAACCAATTCTCTTTATCTTTCAGTAACATTACTGAAATAACTCTACGAAGGCTGGTATCCCGTCACCAGATCACTGTTTATTTACACGTTCATAGTACATGACACTGACCCACATAGCTCAGAGCCGGCTCCTAGAGTGAGCAGAACTTCTGACACTCCTGTTCTTATTTGTCAGCCAGGACTCCCTCATATTCTATGAGATCTACCTGACTGACCTCGTTCCAATCACTATATCCCTCCCCCTCTAAATCCTTGGATGCAGGCATATTCTTTTTCCTGCAGCTTCTTCGGTGTTTTCGCACCAAGCCCTGTTCCTCCGACTCTGCCTTGGCTATTGGTGGCATGTTACCGCACTGTAGCCCACCTCTTGCACCTGGAGTGTCGCGGCCGAAATTCATCATCTTCTTCAGGCAGTAACGGTGCATGGCTGCACCATCTGCCATGTCCATCTTATCCTCAGAGGCTTCTTCGACACTCGGCAGAAGGGGAGAGTCTATGGGTTCTGACAGCCTTGCCGGATGTTCTGAGGGGCCGGGTATGTTTTGCTCCTGCACCATTTGTGAATTTGCAGCTTTCACATGGTCCTGCACTGCTGCTTCTACCCGAACTTTGTGCATCACGGGACTTGACTTCGCATCAACCATGCCTCTTACCCATGCACGGCCATTTCTGTGGTTTCGACATCAAATTTCATCCCTTGGAGTAAACTGCCTCTTTTGATTACTGGTGTCTTGCATTTAGTATTGGCGCTCCTGATGCTGTTTCACAGGTCTGGTAAGGTTAGGAGTCTTCACCCCATTAGCAACTCTGCTGGAGCTATCCCTGTAGATGCGAGAGGGGTGGCCCCATCATCAAATACGAACTAGGACAGCTTGGTATCTAGTAAGCTGCAGGCTGTTTCTTTAAGCCTATCTTCAAAGTTTGCACTGTTGTTTCTGTCAGACCATTGGATGATGGATGGTATGGAGGTATCCTTACATGCTGAATGCCATTCAGCTTTAGGAAATACTCAAATTCCCTGCTGGTAAATGACTGCCTGTTGACTATGGCCAACACTTCCGGGAGTCTGTGAAATGCAAACAATGCTTGCAACTTTTCAATCGTCATTCACATGTTTGATGAATGAACTCCACACATATCCAACCACTTTGAATGGGTGTCCACAATGACCACCAACACTGAGCCCATGAAAGGACCGGCATAGTTGACGTGTAATCGAGTCCAAGGTAAACTAAGCCATTCCCATGAATGTTGACTAGCTGCTGGCGTTAATATTTGTCCTTGTTGGCACTCTGAGCACTAACCCCCAACGCGGCAATGTCAGCATCCAATCCTGGCCACCAGACATAACTTTTTGCCGACATCTTCAGTTTGGAAACCCCTGGATGATCCTGGTGGAGTTCAGCTACTATCTGGCTGCAACCTTTTGTTGGGACAATCACTCTTACTCCCCATAGTAATATGCCTTCCTCTTTGGTGATCTAGTCTCACCAGGTCCGGAAAGGTTTCAGTTCTGGTTGTAACAAGCCTTTGGTTTCCCCCATCAGCACTAGCTGTTACAGTTTCACTGGGGTGGGATCCTTTCGTGTCCACAATCTGATACTGTCAGCGGTGACTGGAAGGGCATCCAGAAAGCTTAAAACCAGAATGGAGTCTTCTAGTGACAACACCAACGATGGCTTATCTGCCAGTGGGAGGTGGCTCAAGACATCCGCATTGGCCACCTGGCCTCCCAGATGGTGTTCCAACTTGTAATTGTACACACTCAGAAGGAGTGCCCACTGCTGAATTCAACCTGAAGCAATGGGTGGCATATCCCTGTCCTCTTTACGTAGCCCTAGCAGGTGTTTGTGGTCCACTACTATTGCAAATTTATGTCTGCAAAGGTATGGGTGGAACTTTCGCACACCACAGATAACTACCAAACCTTCCTTTTCTATCTGGGTGTTATTTTCATTTGGCATCAGCAAAAGAAGCATATGTTATCCAGCATTCCTCTCCACTGGGCCACCGGTGAGCCAACACTACCCCAATATCATACGGGGAGGCATCGCATGCCAGCACCACATATCGCTTAGCTGCTTCTTCACTTCCCTAAAGGCTACAAGACCATTTCCAAGATTGGCCCTTTTTCAATCTTAAATGTAAGGGTGCCAGGATGAAGGCCAGGTTACATATGAATTTTCCATAATAATTCATCAACCCAAGGAACGACCTAAGCTCTGGTACAGATGTGGGAGCTGGGATACATTTTGATTGCCCTCATTTTATCTTCCAACAGGTGTAAACTAGTCTTGTCGACCCTGTAGTCCAAGTAGGTCACTTGGGCTGCCTGGAAGACACATTTTTCCCTCACCTTGGAGAAACGATTAAGCACTATGCTCTCTAAATACTCTTTATTGGTCTTCTCAGTTATTATCATACAGATAAATGGCGACCTGGGGTAGACCTTGTAAAATGTTCTCAATCATCTGCTGGAAAATGGCACAGGCTGATGACACTCCAAAATGGCAATCTCGTATATTGGTACAAACATTTATGGGTATTAATTGTAGTATACTTCTGCGAATACTCATCCAAGTGCAATTGCAAGTATGCATGGCTCATGTCCAGCTTCGTGAAGGACACCCCCAGTTTTGTATATAAATCCTCTATGTGAGGGTTCGGATATTTATCCAGCTGCAAAAAATGTTTTACCGTTTGCTTGAAATCCCTACAAAGGTTAACCAACCAGATATGTTTCACAATTGATATGACCGGTGCTGTCTATGCTGCAAACTGGACTGGTTTGATGAATCCTTCACTTTCCAGCCTTCTGATTTCTGTCTCTACTTTTGTGTGTAAGGCAAATGGCACTGGGCAGGCCTTGCAGAATCTTGGAATTTCTTCCTGGTCAACATGTAGGCTGGGCTTGGCCCCTTTTATAGTCCCTAGAACTTCCTGAATTTAATTATAAGTTCACTCAGGCAGCCATTTTTGAAGTGAAAAATATTGAGCCAATCAAGTTGAATCTTTCTTAACCAATTTCACCTCATCAAGCTTGGGACCAAGCCCTTTACAATGATCAGCGGTAACTGAACCAGCTGATTCTCATAAGAGACCAGAACCGAAGTTGTACCCTTAATCTATAAAGGCTCCCTTGTATAGTTTCTCAGTCTGGCCGAGGTCTTGCACAAACTTAAGGATTGGAGGCCACAGTGAATTTTGTTAAATACTGGTTCCACAATCACTGATACAGTCACACTGGTATCAACCTCCATTACAACAGGTGAACATTTAACCAGATGTTTATTTTGATTGGTTTTGATTTGGATATTGCTAAGCAATTAAACTGTTCCAAACCAATTGTAGGTGGACTTTCAAGGGTGTGCACTCTACTGGACACTGGTTTATGAGTTCTCATACTCAATTCAGACCTAGAGGGTTTCTTTTGTTGTCTTGAGTCCAGTGGCAAATACAATGGCCTGCTGGCCCAGATCCTCAAGAAAATTTTAGCCATTTGGCAGAGGCTTGGCTTCTTTTTGGGGAATGCTGTGGGCTGACCTAGAGACCCTCTGCTCAGGATATTACCTGAGTGAGGCTATGCAATTGCCTTCATTCAAGTGGTGCTCCCCAAGCTCAGTCACCCTGTCGAGGTTGTCCACGTCCATCGGAATACCCGGTAACACATCTGCTCCACTTGCTGCATTTTCTAATGACAAAGCCAGTTGTAGCATTTGTTTGAAGTCCAGATGAGCTTCATGTAGTAGATACTTTTGCATAGTCACATCATTAATCCCACATACCAAAAGGTCTCTCAGCATCTCATTAAATCAAATGCCTCTTTAGTCATCTTAACCTAGTCAAAAATCCCAATATGGAATCCTCTGGTTCTCGAATTGCTGAGTAAAACCGATAGTGTCTCAGAATTAGAGGAGGCTTGGGATCGTAATATTGGTTAACTAAACCCATCAACTCTTGAAAGGTTTTAGCATCTGATGCTTTGGGGAAAGTTAGGCTTCTAATAACCAAAAAAGCTGTGGGTTCGCAAGCTGTCAGGAGAATTACTTGTGATTTTTCATCTGCCCCAATATCATTTGACAAAAAAAAGCATACTCTTTCTACATACTGGGCACAGTCTTCAATGTCAGGATTGTACTAGTCAACCTTCCCAAACAGCAGAATGATGCTAGAAATGCTTACCCTACTCAAAGATGACCGTTGTGAGCGAATCTCTTCAGGGGCGTGTTTTCCCCTTGTTTTCACTGAAATAACTTCACAGAGGCTGGTATTTGGTCACCAAGTCAACCTTTATGTACACATGCAGAGTACATGACACTGACTGAGATAGCTCAGAGCTGACTCCTAGAGTGAACAGAACCTCCGACGCTCCTGTTTATATCTGTCAGAGAGGGCTCCCTGATCGAACCAGGTTAACAGCCTCAACCGGGGAACTCATACTCTATGAAGTCCACCTGGCTGACCCCACTACAAACATTACAATTACCAGTTGGTGTGAGTTGCCAGCTATTAGAAACTAAACTGGACAAGCCACATAAATGTCATACCTACCAGTGCAGGTCAGAGACTGGGTATTCTGTAAAAAGTGGCTTGCATCCTGTTTTCCCAGATCCCCGCCACCAACAATCAGAAATGTGATGGAACACTCTCAATTTTCTTGGGCAGGAGCAGCACTAACAATGTTCAAGAAACTCAACAGCATCCAGAGCAAAACGGCTTAGTTCATCGGGACCTCATGCACTAGGCTATACATCCACTCTCAGCTAACATTATACTGCCACTACAGACTATACTTTCTACAGGACAGGATCCAGAAACCCACTGGGTCTTTGACAGTATGTTCTAAAAACTGCAACTACCACCATCTGAAAGAACAGTTTCATTGGGTGCTTAGGAACATCATCTCCACGTTCACCTCCAAGTCTCGCACAGTTTTGACATTGTTATTCTTTTATCATCATTAGGTCCATTAGTTAATAAGACCATGAGATACAGGAGCAAAGTTAAGCCATTCTGACCATCAAGTCTGCTCCACCATTTGATCATGGCTGATATGTTTCTCATCCACATTCTCCTGCCTTCTCCCTATAATCATTGATCCCTTTACTAATAAAGAACCAATCTATCTCTGCCTTAAATACAGTCAATGAGTTGGCCTCCACAGCCTCCTGTGGCAGCGAGTTCCACAGATTAACCACCCTCTAGTGGAAGCAATTCCCCCTCATCTCAGTTCCAGAGGATCATCCCTTCACTCAGAGTCTGTGCCCCCTGGTTCTTAGTCTCCCATTCATGGAAGCATATTCTCCATGTCCAAAAAACCAAAGAACTGTGGATGCTTGAAATCAGAAACAAAATCAGAAATGTATTCTGAAGCAGGGTCACTGGATCCGAAATATTAACTTTGCTTTCTCTCCACAGATGCTGCCAGGCTTGCTGAGTTTTTTCTAGTAATTTTTGATTTTGCTTCTCCATATCCACTCTATCCAGGTCCCTCAGTATTCTGTAAGTTTCAATGTGAGCCCTTTCATCCATCTAAATTCCATTGAATACAGACCCAGAGTCCTCAACTGCTTCTCATTTGATAAGCCCTTCATCCCTGGAATCATTCTTGTAAAACTCCTTTGCATTCTGTTCAAGTCTAGCAAATCCTTCCTTCATTACTGGGCCCCAAACTGCTCCCAATATTCCAAATGTGGTCAGATCAGAACCTTATTCAGCCACAGAAGTATATCTCTGTTCCTGTATTCTAGCATTCTTGAAATGAATGCTAACATTATGTTTGATTTCCTGCCAACTGAACCTGCATATTAATCTTCAGAGAATTCTGAAGTAGGATTCCCCATTCCCTTTCTACTTCATATTTGTGAAGGCTTTCCCATTTAGAAAATAATCTATGTCTCTATTCTTCCTACCAAAGTGCATAACCTCACATTTTCCCACATTGTGTTCCATCTGCCACTTCTTTGCCCACTCTCCTAGCATGCTCAAGCCCTTCTGCAGCCCTCCCCCCACTTTCTCAACACTACCTTCCCTGCCAACTATCTATGTGTGTCATCTGTAAATTTAGCAATAATGCCTTCAGTTCCTTAGTTCAGATCATTCATGTATAGTGTGAATAGTTGTGGTGCTCACACTGACACCTGCGGAACTCCACTCGTCACCGGCTGTTATCCTGAAAAATAAATTTATCCCCACCTTCTGCTTTCTGCCAGTCAGCCAATCCTCTATCCATACCATTACCTTGCCCCTCGTTTCATGGGCTTATTTAGCTTCCGTGTGACATCTTGTCAAAGGCCAATCAACAGATTCAAGACAGAAATAGATATGTTTCTGATGAGAAGCAGGATAAAGGGCTATGGGCGGTAGGCAGGAGAGTGGAGTTGAGACCAGGATAAGATCAGCTATGATGTTAAATGGCAGAATGGACTCAAAGGGCTAAAGTGCCTATGTTCCTATGTTCATGAAATATAAATAGATCACATCCGCTGGCTCTCCTTTGTCTAACGTGCTCATTATCTCCTCCAAGAATTCTAACCAATTTGTCAGGCATGAGCTCCCCTTCACCCAGCTGTGCTGATTTAGTGTTATTTTACCAATCATTTATAAGTAGTCTGTAATCTCATCCTTAATAATGGTCTCTAAAATCTTACCAATGATTGATGTCAAGCTAACCTCTAATTTCCTGTAATTTACCATCTTCTGCCTCCTTCCCTTCTTAAACAAGAGTGTTACAAAAGCTATTTTCCAGTCTAAGGTTCTTAAGTAGATTTGTAGCTCAGGTTGTGGATGCTGTGGTTGGTTTGCTCGCTGAGTTGGTGAGCAAGGTAATGAAACATCTGCGAGCTAATGAACCAACTCGGCGAGCGAAACAACCACAGTATTTTCCAGTCCTCTGGGACCCTCCCTGACTCCAGTGATTCCTGAAAGATCACCACCAATGTCTCCATAATCTCCTCAGATATGTCCTTCAGAACTCGAGGATGTAGACCATCTGGTCAAGCTGATTTATGCATGTTCACACCTTTAAACTTCCCCAGCACCTTCACCTCAGTGATGGCCACTACATTCACCTCTGCTCCCTGACTGTCTTGAAGTTCTGTTATGCTGCTGGTGTCTTCCACTGTGAAGACTGATGCAAAATACCTATTCGGTTCCTCTGCCATTTCTTTGATACCCATTACAACTTCTCCAAAAGGCTAAAAGCCTAAAAATCCTTATAAACCGCTGTGAGGAACTTCAGGGCAATGTCTCACGAATATCTCCAGGATGGCTTTGCCTGCAATGCGCATATTCTGAATTTAAATGAAACTCATAAAGGAGTTCCATCCAGTGGCTTGACCAAGAACTGGCAAACGCAGGTTGAGGTAGGCTTGACTGACAGGTTATACTGATACTCAATTCCATGGCCAAGTACTTCAAAGAAGCCTTTGCATTTTGCTTGTCCTGCCATGCCACCTTAAACAGCTTTAAGATTCTATTGTTACACCATATTCGCCATAAGGTGAGAATGCAATAATACCCTCTCAAATTGACAGCAGTTGCTGACATCGAATGCTTTAGCTCATTGATGAAATTTACTTTTTTTCGGCCCAGGTTTTCTGCACACTGAATTATAGTGGCAATAAATTTAAACTGTACTCAACCCCCGAGGACGAATTACTGGCTTTCAGACAGCAAATAATCCTTATGAGCAATGGGAAGCCATTTGTCACACAACTCGGTCAGCCGGGATCAGGAAGTGCACACCAAATTTATGCCTCAGTTTATGGAAGAGTGCAATTACCTCATAGAAAGAATAAAACAAGTGGTCAGTAAAAGAAATAAACAATTCTTTTCTTGTTCATTTCTTTTATGTAAGAGCAGTTCTATCTTTCATAGTTTCATAGCTTTCCTTATTTTCTTGACATCCCTCAATTATGCAGGGTAAGGAAACTTCCTGAAGAGTTAGAAGATTTTGTAGGCAATCCACTATGAGACATCAGATTTACCCTAAGCTCCCTCCCGAACCCTATAATTCTATAATTCATACACGACACAGAGATAATTCATGAGTTGACCAATGTAGGACTGGTTAATGAGGAGGCCTTGCGGTAGAGGGAAAGCAGTTCTAACTCTGGACCAGAAGCTTTGTGTTCAAGTCCTACTTGGCCAGGACTTGTTGGCCAAAGAAGGTGTATTTGTAACATGACCAAGCAACTTGATTGTCATCCTGTAAGTCCGTCCAGTATGCCTGCTGGTGAGTGGTAAAAATGTGAGTGTTTCCTAGTCAGCCATCCTGACAAGGCAATGGCAAATCAGTACAGTACTTTGGCCATCAGCATGGGCGAATCCAATGAAAGTCTATAGACGGACCGGAGGAAAGATAGAGAGACAGAATAGATAAAGCAGTTCTGGTTCAAGTAAGATTTGATTGAAAGGGAATTTGGCTGCATCTGTGAGTAAGTTGCTAAATGTCGCCAGAATTTTCTGCCTTTTGTTCGTATTTGCAGATTCTGCAGCTCTTGTTGCCTGCTTACTCCATGAGATGCAGTGAAAACATATTTTGTAACAGCATCCTTCTTCACTAAATGTTGTTTGTGTTCTTTTGAACTGTTCTAAATGCTTCTTTGAGTATTCTGGTGTATTTGCAAACAATGGTCCAGATATTCTGATGGCCAGAAAGGCATTGGAGCAACGTACACTGGAAGTTCACTTCAGACCATGTGGAATCCCTGTGCAGATGACTTCATGGGTGTTGCTTGGAAAATTAAATTTTCTCATGGGTTATCCCCTGTGTCTGGAACCCCAATAGTATTCATTACAGTCAGAGTGTTCCACATTACTTAAGAAAATAGTTACCCAGGAAATGTAAAAGAGGTAAAAATCTCATCTAATTCCTAGATAACTATTTAACTGACACCCAAAATCACCACTGACATCCAGAACTGAACCCGTCCCAACCCCAACACCCCTCAGACTTCCAATAACCAATGCTCAGATTGCAAATCGATAAGCACAACAGTACATTTCTTTAACATGATCCAACCCTTCCCTACCAAACCTTTCCAAACCCCCATCTCCAGCCAGAACTCCCTGGATCTGACACTGCCAACCTACAACCCTCACCCTTTCCAGTCCCAATAACCCCAGAGTTTGACCTGCCCAGAACTAACATCCAGCACTGCCCCTTCCCCCAGAACCAATCTATTCCAACCTGGACCTGACACTCCCAGCGTCCAGCCTGAAACCTGTTCCCTCGGCCAACCATTAATGACCTTCCGAGACCTGTCCCATCTGAACCTCATCCATTCCTAAGTGTAAAACAATCACTAGCACTGCATCATACAGGGGAGGCAGTGGTGGTCACTGGAATAGCAATCAAGAATCTCAGACCATTTTCTGAGTTCATGAGTTCAAATTCCTTCATGGTAGATGGTGACATTTGAATTCAATGTTTTTGAAAAAGAACTGGAATACTGAACCATGTAACCACTGTCAATAATCATAAAAACCTTTCTGGTTCACTGATGTCCTTTAGGGAATGAGATCTGCTATCCTTGCCCAGTCTGGCTACATGTGGCCCCAGGTTACACAAAAGTGACTCTTAACTGTCCTTCTAGATCAATAGGGATGGGCAATAAATGCTGACCAACCGGTGACACTTGCATCGCATGAACAAATTTTAAGAAATATACATGGTACCCTGACACCTTATCCACCTAGTATCTGGCACCCTGGCGACTTAGCCATCTGACACACTATCTTTTTCCTTCCCTCAGTCTCTGTCAAAGTGGCTTTGGGATCTTTAACTCTTTAACTCCTGAAATGCAACAAGAAGCATCAGGTCTTAGAATACTGTAACAGAATTCCTGCACTGAGCTGATTTATTTCTGGTTTCCTACACTGGATACATCCAGGACAGGCCAGACTTGGAATGTTGGATGAAAACATTGACAGAAGGTAGGAGCATAGTTTTTAAAACTATCATTGTCATCCATGGGAATCCTGACTATCATTGGAATATCCAGATCAATATTTAGCTGTTGGTGTTGCATTAAAATGAAGCATGAATATGTAATGATGATGATGTAAATGATGATGTTAAGCTGACATCAGCAGAGCACAGAGGAATAGTCATCAAGACTTGACAGGGGGTGGAAGAGACACATTCTTTAAGAGAGCTGTATTCATCAGAATGTATATCATAGTGTAAGCAAACATTTACATTAGTATAGAGCATGTGAGAGTCTTACTCTAAGTTAAGAACAATTTATGGATGGAAGAGACTCAGGACAATAGTGGCCAAGGAAGACAGTATAGCCTCTAAGACTGTAAGTGAAGATATCCAATGCTTGAGAGCATCAAGAGTGTACCCAGGATTTGCAATTATACAGGGCAATTTAGAGGCCATGCCTGAAATATGGTGTGCAGTTTCGGTCCCCTTATCTCAGGAAGGATGTTCTTGCTATCGAGGGAGTGCAGAAAAGGTTTACCAAAGTGAGATAGCAGGATTGACGTATGAGGAATGATTGAGTTTACGAGGATTATATTCACTGGAGCTTAGAAGAATGAAAGGGAACTCATAGAAATCTGTAAAATTCTCACAGGACTAGACTGGAGGATGTTTCTGATGGTGTGGGAGGCCAGAACTAGCCATCATAGCTTAAGAATAAGGGGTAAATCTTTTAACACTGAGATGAGGCAAAATTGTCTTCACTTAGAGAAAGGTGAGCCTGTGGAATTCATGACCTCAGAAAGTGGTTGAGGCCAAGATATTAGTTGTTTTCATGAAAGAGGTAGTTATAGCTCTTGTGACTCAAGGGATCAAGGTGATGGGGAGAAGGCAGGGTTAGTGTATTGATGATCAGCCATGACCATGTTTGAATGGTCGGAGCAGACTCGAGGAGTCAAATGGCCTATTTCAGCTCCCACCTTCTTTGTTTCTATAACATCTATGAAGGGACAACCAGGCAGTCAATAGTCTATGAGAGAAACGTAATGCATAAGCCAAGCTGCAGCTGTTCAAGACACAGTTACTGAAGAGTGCCCTCAAAGCACACATTTCAAAATAAATTTTCCTGACCTTTCTGATGTCATAAGACCAGACGATATAGCAGCAGAAGTATTGTGTTTGCTCCACCGTTCAGTGAGATCTTCGCTGATCTGATAATCCCCCTTTCTGCCTTTTCCCCATAACCCTTGATTCATTATTCTTTCAGAATCTGCCTACACTGCTTGTTTAGGTCTTGCATATATTTAACAAACCAACTCTCTGCACTCAGGAATTCCACAGATCCATCACCCTCTGGGAAAAGAAATTCCTCCTCATTTTTGACTTAAATGGGTGACACTTTACTTTGAGATTATGCCCTCTTGTCCTAGCCCCATGTCCTTAGGCATATTTTGTCTATAATTTAGAAGGCTAAGGGGTGAATTGATTGAAATCTTCAAAATAATAGCAAAAAAGGACAGTGTAGATAAAGATAAATTATTTCCACCAGTTGGAGATTCTAGAACTAGGGGCACAGTCTAAAAATTATGGCAAAACTGTACAGAAGAGATATTACGAAGCATTTTTACACAAAAATAGTGGTGGAGGTTTTGAACTGTCTTCCACAAATGGCAGTGGATGCAAGATCAGTTGTTAATGTTAAATCTGAGATATATAATGTTTTATTAAGCAAAGGTATTTATGGATATGGGCCAAATGCAGGTATATGGAGGTAGACCACAGATTAACCATGATCTGATTGGATGGTGGAAAAGATTTGAGGAGCTGAGTCACCAACTCCTGTTCCTATGTTCCTAGACTATCTCACAAGAGGACACAACTTCACTGCATTTACCCTGTAAACCACCCTAAAAGTCATATATTTCAACAAGGTCTTCTCTCATTCTTCAAATCTCCAATGAAAATAGACTCAACTCACTCAACCTCTCCTCATAAAAATATTTCTATGAACTGCCTCCAATGCCAGTATATCTTTCCTTGGATAAGGGGCCCAAAACTGCACAGTGTTTCAGATCTGACTGGTGCCTTGCATAGTTTTAGCAAGCTTTTCATACTTTTATACTCAATTCTCTTGAAAGATTGAAATAAAGGCCAAATAATTCCACCAAAATAAAAAAAATCACTTTTTTTTAATTCAGAAAAGTGATCTATGCCTTTTTAACTGTTCCTTTGTGTGTGAAATGTCCACTTTGCACACTCCAGCTGGGGAAACAGGTTATGCAAATCTACCTTAAATAGATCAGAATTGCAGAAGTCTAATAAAAAGAATGATTCTATTGTAATGTACGATGCAACTGACGAGGATGGCCTGCTATGGCACAGAGGTGATACCTCTGAGTCAGATATTTGTATGTTCTTGTACCATTCTAAAGACTCAAACACATAATCACAGTAAACACTTGTTCAGTATGGAGGGAGTGCTGCATTTCTGGAAACACTGTCTTGGAGATGAGGTGTAAAACCAAAGTCTGCCTTCTTGGGTGAATGCCAAATACCAAATGGTAGTATTTAAAGGAGCGTAGGTAGTTTTCCTGTTGCGCTGCAGAACGTTTATTCTTGAGTCGGATGATCTGGTCATTTATTTCATTATTATTGTCCTGTGCAAATTGGACCCTGCATTTCAACTTCAAAAGATACTTCATTGATTGTAAAGTGCTTTGAAACATATAGAAGTTGTGAATGCCGCTGTATAAATTCAAATTTCTCTTTTGTAATTGGGAAAAGAATTGGGTAAAAGTAATTCATACATAATTTCTGAATTCTCTACTATTCACTCTTTGCCTCCAGCATTGAGGATGTCTACGAGAAAATGTACCCTTAAATGTTTAGCAAACAATTACATTCTCCAAGGATGGTAAAGGGATAATTTATTTTATTGCATACAGAGAGAGGACTATTAAATAAAATATGTTATGCTGTCAAGTTTAAGAGTCAATAAACAGCCCCTGTGCATTGAATAAATGTCAAGGCTACAGGATGAGCCATTTCTCACCTGTTTTTGCCAATTAAACCAAGCAGGTCTGAGGTTTATTGCCATTAGATGGAGTTATTTTATTTACTGGTACAGTTTTGAAGTCAGAAATTGGTTTGTGATGCCACTTGTGCATCGTGTAAAGTGAAACTATTTTTAAGTAGTGTCCCAGTTCTTTCTGATTCAGATTGGTCAAATAATGCAGCTAGCTATGTTTTTTAAAGTATTTGAATTATGTTTTTTAAAGTATTTGGATTGCACCAAGTCCTATTCAACTAACTCAGCTGTGTTTGCAGACCAACATTGGCTGTTCCAATAATGTTGCAATTTTAAAATTCTCAACTTAGTTTTCCAATCTCTGCATAATATCGCTCCTCCCCATCTTCATCATTCTCCTCCTGCCCTACAGTCCTCCAAGAATTCCATCAGTTTTGGCCTTTTGAGTATCCCGAATTTATTGCCCCAATATTATCAGTCATGCTTTCAATTCCTGAACTCTGGGATGCTCTCCCTAAAACTTATGCTCACTACATCGCTACCTTCCTTTAAGAAAGCTACTTTTTAGCAAGATGTTTGGGTAATTTAAGCTAAAACTGGCCTCTGTAGCTTGGTGGCATGCTTTGTTGATAACACAGCGCCTTGGGATATTTTCCCATATTAAAGGTGCTGTAAAATTCCAATTGAGACTTTTGTTTTTGTTGTAGAACTGACTGGATGAAGTGAAAGTCTCCTCAAGGGAGAAATCCACCCCACTTTGGCCCATTCTCTTGGCATCATGAAGGCTATAGATAAGGTTAATGGAGGATTCTTTTCCCTAGGGTGGGGGATTTCAAGATTACGGACATATTTTTAGGGTGAGAGTTAAAAAGGACAAGAGGGGCAATTCTTTTACACAGAAGGTGTTTCATGTGTGGAATGAACTTCACGAGGAAGTGGTGGATGTGGGTGCAGTAACAACATTTAGAAGACATTAGGATAAGTGGATAGGAAAGGTTTGGAGGGATATGTGCCTGGTGTAGGCAGGTTAGACTAGTTTAGTTTGGGTTTATGGTCAGCATGGACTGGTTGGACCGAAGGGCCTGTTTCCATGCTGTATGATTCTGTGACTATATGTTAATGGTGTGGATGTTCCATCACTGAATATGTTTAAGACTGAGAGAGGCAGGATTTCAATCTTTCACAGAATTGAGGGATTTTGATGAGTGAGGAATTTAAGATCAAGATCAGAAGTGTTGGAGCATGCTCATTGGGCCATATGATTTGCTCCAATTCCTATCTCTTGAATTCTTGTGTTTTTGAATGTGATGAAGAGTCTTTTCAGATCATCCAACATTATTAATTCCCTTCTAATCCATTTCTTGGCCTAGACGCTTTGATGGCCAGAGAATTGTTGGAGCAGTGCAGGCTAGAGACTGTTTGCGGAATCCCCAACCTAGCTGACAATGCAAAAATTACCTGGAAATTGAATTTTCTGATGGGAAATTCCATTCTTTCTGGAACCCTCTGAAAAAGTCTATAGAAGTCCAGGAAAGTATTGTTCTGAATTACTTAAGCTTAATGGTTACCCAGGAAAATGTAGAGGGTTAAAACCTGCTCTGACCATCCTCCAAAACACTCATTCTCTTCCATGATGCACTATCCATTGGCACACTATACCCCTCAACTTTCTGGAACACTAGTCCTTTATTTAAGAATTTGGCAACACAACCTCCCACTAACTCTTCTTTAGTTACTATTCAAGTGTCTTTGTGATCTTTAAGTCCTGAAATAAGGCAGCAAATATCATAAAATAGGGAATAGTTTTGTCTTTCAACACCACTCCTGCATTGAGCGGATTGCTGCCTGATTTCCTCTGATGGAAATACCTGGGACAGGCCAGACTCTGAATCACGGCGAAAAATATTGCTGACAGCTTAAAGGGTCATTTTAAAGTAGATTATGATTGGAAAAATCGGTTCTGACAGCAATCAGAATGAAGTTGACAATGCATTGACATTCATTATCAGTGCCTTGTTGAAGCAGTCATTCTCAACAGGACTTCTGATAAAGATAATCAACAGGCTGTTGGAACCTACAAGCTATTATAATTCAGGCCAATCTTTGCAGCATGCTTACTTACATAGACATGCAGAGACACTAAGTTTTGGCAGTAACATCTGGTAGTGATGAAGAATGGAAAGAATGACTAATGTTGCTGTCCACCCACAGGTGTAGCAAACCATTCTTGCTGTCAAAATGACTCACAGCCACTTGTTCACAACAAAGCAGAGGTGATCAGCCTTTCTAACATCACACTCAGTTAGTGGAAGAGTAGTTCTTTCGGATAAAAAAAAGTCGGGCTTTAAAATCAGAAAGCATCATCTTGATGTTTCAAAACCAGGGGCATATTTTTAAGGTGAGAGGAGAAAGATTTGAAAAGGACATGAGGGATAACTTTTTTACACAGAGAGTGGATCGTGTGTGGAATGAACTGCCAGAGGAAGTGGTGGATGCAGGTACAGTTACAACATTTAAAAGATATTTGGACAAGTTTATGAACAGGAAAGGGTTGGAGGGATATGGATCAAATGCATTTAAGTGAGTCTAGTTTATATTGAGAACATGGTCGGTGTGGACTGGTTGGACTGAAGGGTTTGTTTCCTCGCTGTATGACTCAATCTGTAAAGAGTCTGGAATCTCACACACTGTAAGGTCCATAGTTAGTCATGGAAACAACACAGTGCATCTGCTGGGAGGAATGGAAGAGGAGAGCCACAGGAAACTCCAGATCGATCTGTTCGTGCACAAGAGACAGTGAATCAGCACACAGTGCATCATTTAACACCATAGATGAGGCATATCTTACAGAATTATTGTTTTCTATTATCACTATGTGAAATAAGAGTTCCTTTGGGCAATGAGGTTATCATTCACACCCATAGAATCGATGCATTTCAATAGATTATATGACATAGAGCAGTCGGAATGCCACTAAATAATTCAAAACAACTGGTAGAAGAAGCAATCCATAAGAATATATAGTAAGTATCAGGGAGATTGTAGGCTTTTTGATATCATGGGTCAAAATATTTTAGGATAACAGAGTATACCTAAATTAAATATTCAATCGTGCATTAATATCAATATAATATGGGGTAAAAAATAAAGAATTCTTCGAAAAGCAATCAGGGCTAATCAATGATTAACAATGTTCTTTTCAACTGCATTGATTAATTGAGCAAATTTGTATAGATGAAAGGAATGTGTGTGGCTAAACAGACATGTATAAAAATATATACATGTATAATTTACATTCTGAAATTTTTTGTTATTAAAATTCCACATTAAGCAGGTATCATAAAAATTAAGGCTTAGGAAGTCAACAGCAAAGACAACAAAATATGAATAAAATTAGTCTAGATGCTAACTTTTTATGATTCCTTTTTATTAACCTGTGGGCCTTTTTAAGTTTTGCATTACCATGCATCAGTTCTTGATGCCTGCTTTTTTTGGATAAGTTGCGTGTTTTTTTGTACAATTTATTCTTGCGTTTGAGAACATAGTGATGGGGCTTACTTTCTTTGTTTTTCTGCTTTGTACTAAGATCCTGTGCCTAGGTGCATTTGTACCTAAGATGGCGCTATAAGTGGCAACTTGTAAACTTTTCACTGTACTCATGCAAATGAGTACACGTGACACGAAAAGCTAATTCTAATTCTAATTCTCATTTATTGTCACCACACTTCATCTGTTGGAAGTACACCTATAGCAATTCTGTAGTGGCTCAAAACAACTGAAGGACTTGCTAGGTCATTTCAGAGAGCAGTTAAGATGCAATCACATTGCTGTGGATCTGAAGTTACACATAGCCCAGACCAGCTAACGGTGGGGGAAGATTTCATTTCTTCGAGGGAATTAGTTAACAAGATGTGTTTTAAGCTAGCTGGATTAATTAATTGATTTTATCTTCTTCCTGTTACCATGGTGAGATTTGAACTCTTGCTTTTCCAGCAAGTGCCTGGACTACACGTCCAATCACATTGCGGTGATGCGATTGTCCCATGATCCATGGTGGAAAATGTGGTGTGTGAATTCAAATTGTTGTTACGAAAATATATTTCTTGCATTTTATAGAAAATATTTCGAACACAAGATAGAAAATGAAACAGCAGGAAAGCAGGAGTGTGTGGGATGAACCAGCTCAAAAAAGATCTGTTCTCAGTACATTTCTTCTGAATTTCCAGGGACCTCTTTGGAGATCGAAGGTAATGCATTGAATATGATATCAGGATACCGTGATGGTGCATCATATACCCTTTTACAGGTGTGGGTGGAGGTCAGTTGCTCTTTGGGAGGATGTGGGTGTCATATACACTTTGGGAGTTGGGGTCAAAATCCTTAAGAATTACTAAATGTAGAAAGAATAGTCAAACCTGAAGAAAACTCTTCTTGACCTGTAAAGAAGATTCAAACCTGACAGGAACTATAAAGTCTAGGCCCGAAACATCAGCCTCTCTGCTCCTATGATGCTGCTTGGCCTGCTGTGTTCATCC
>NC_063333.1:24246477-24304282 GCF_021869965.1 Rhincodon typus
TGCTGCTTGGCCTGCTGTGTTCATCCAGCCCTGCACCTTGTTGTCTCTCATGAACTATAAAGACCTGTCAAGAATTATCAAGAAGTATCGAACCTGTCAACATAGAACAGTACAGCACAGGAACAGGTGCTTCAGCCCACCATGTCTGTGCTAACCATGTTTCCACTCTAAACTAATCCCATCTACCTGCACATTGTCCATATCGCTTTACTCACTGCCTATTCATGTGTCTGTCCAAGTGCCTCTAAAATGTTGCTATCGTATCTGCTTTACCACCTACCCTGGCAGCGCATTCCAGGCATTTACTACGCTCTGTGTATAGCAAACTTGCATTGTACATCGTTTTTTATTATTCACTCATGGGACAGGGGTCTTGTTGGCTGGCCAACATTTATTGCCCATCATTGATTGTCCTTGAGAAGGTTGTAGTGAGCTGCCTTCTTTTGAACCATTGCAGTCCATGCGCTGTAGATTGACCCACAATACCCTTTGGTAGGGAAATCCAGGATTTAGACCCAGTAACAGTGAAGAAATGGTGATGTATTTCCAAGTCAGGATGGTGAGTAGCTTGGAGGGGAACTTGCAGGTGGTGCTTTTCCAAAATATCTGCTTCCCCTGTCCTTCTAGATTGAAGTGGTCATGGGTTTAGAAGGTGCTGTTGATGAATCTTTGGAGAATTTCCACAGCATATCTTGTAGTTAGTACACACTACTGCTACTGAGCTTCGGTAGTAGAGGGAGTGGATGCTTATGGATATGGTGCCAATCAAGCAGGCTGCTTTGTCCTGGATAATGTCAAGCTCATTGAGTGTTGTTGGAGCTGCACCCATCCAGGCAACTGGGGAGTATTACATCATGCTCCTCACTTGTGCCTTGTAGATGATCGACTGACTTTCAGGAGTCAGGAGGTGAGTTATTTGGCATGGTATGTCAGACTATAGCTCTCTTTGTAGCTAATACACTCCAGTCCAGGCAACATACTGGTAAACTTATTTTGCACCCTCTCTGAAGCTTCCACGTCCTTCCGACAGTTTGGCGATCTGAAATGCACACAATACTCCAAATGTGATCTAACTGAAGTTTTATACATCCGCAACATGACTTACCAGCTTTTATACTTAATATCCCGAATGATGAAGGCAAGCATGCTGTATGCCTTTGTTGCCACCTTATTCACTTGCGTTGTCATTTTTGGGGAACTATGGACTCGCACCTGAGATATCTCTGTATATCAATACTCCTAAGGGTCCGGCCATTGACTGTTTACTTTCCTCTTACATTTGACCTCCCCAAGCACATGGCATCACAATTGTCTAGATTAAACTCCGTCACACATTTCTCCACCCAAATCTCTAACTGATCTATAGCCTGCTATATCCTTTGGCAGCCTTTCTTTATCCACAACTCGTGGTCAAGAAGGCATACGGCATGCTTTCATTCATCGGACAGGATATTGAGTACAAGAGTTGGCAGGTCATGCTACAGTTGTATAGGACTTTGGTTCGACTACATTTGGAATACTGCGTACAGTTCTGGTTGCCACATTACCAAAGGGATATGGATACTTTGGAGACGGTGCAAAGGAGGTTCACCAGGATGTTGCCTGGTATGGAGGGCACTAGCTATGAAGAGAGGTTGAGTAGATTAGGTTTATTTACATTAGAAAGACGGAGGTTGAGGGGGGACCTGATTGAGGTCTACAAAATCATGAGAGGTATAGACAGGGTGGATAGCAAGAAGCTTTTTCCCAGAGTGGGGGACTCAATTACTAGAGGTCACGATTTCAAGGTGAGAGGGGAAAAGTTTAGGGGAGATATGCGTGGAAAGTTCTTTACGCAGAGGGTGGTGGGTGCCTGGAACATGTTACCAGCAGAGGTGGCAGAGGCGGGCACGATAGTGTCATTTAAGATGTGCCTAGACAGATACATGAATGGGCAGGGAGCAGAGGGATACAGATCCTTGGAAAATAGGCGACAGGTTTAGATAGAGGATCTGGATCGGCGCAGGCTTGGAGGGCCGAAGGGCCTGTTCTTGTGCTGTAATTTTCTTTGTTCTTTGTTCTTTGCTCCACTAATTTTCATGTCACCCACAAACTTACTAATCAAACCACCTACATTTTCATTCGTATAATTTACATAATTTACAAACAATAGTGGTCCCAGTGCTGATCCTTGCAGAACACCACTGGCCACAGTTAGAAGAACAACTCTCCACAACGACCCACTATCTTATATGACTGGGCTAATTTTGTATCCACCATGGATCACATGTGACTTAATTTACTGGACCAATCTACCATGATGTCAAACGCTTGAGTAAAGTCAATGTAGACAACATCCAGTGCCCTACCCTCAATCATCTTTTGTCACTTCCTCAAAAACTCAATCAAATTGTGAGATAAGACCTCCCCTGCATGAAGCTCTGCTGACTATCCCTCATAAATTCATTCTTTTCAAAATGCAAGTAAATCCTACCCCATAGACACTTCTCCATTAACGTAAATCTCACCAGCCTTTAATTTCCTGGATTATCCCTTAAGCAATGGAACAACTTTGGCTGTTCTCCAGTCTTTTGGGGCCTTGTCTGTAGCTAAAGAGAATACATAGATCTCCGTCAAGTCTCTTCCCCTGCTTCCTTCAATATCCTCAGATATATCCCATCAGGCCCTGGGAACTTAGCTACCTTAATGTAATACAGGACACCCAACACCACCTTTTTCTGAATCTCAACATGCCGTAAAATATCAACATACTTACCATCACCCATGCTCTCCTCCTTGGTGAATACCGATGTGAAGTACTCATTAAGGATGTCATCCACTTCCTCTGGCTCCATGCATATATTCCCTCCCTTTTCCTTGAGTGGACCCAACTTTTTCCTAGCTACCCTCTTGCTCCTAATTATTTGTGTAAAATGCCTTGGGATTCTCATTAACCCAAATTCCCAAGGATATTCCATGGTCCCTTTTTGCTCCCCCAATTTCTTGTTTGAGCTCTTTTCTTCTTCCATTATATTCCTCAAGGATCTTTCTGATTTCAGTTCACTAAACCTTACAAATGCTTCCTTTATCTTGAGACTAAACTTTCAATATTTCTTGTCATCCAGGGTTCCTGACTCTTGTCATGCTTACGTCGCATCTTTACAGGTATGTGCTAGTCCTGAACTCTGATCAACTGGTCTTTGAAAGACTCCCATATGTCAGATGTGAATTTACCGTCAGACAGCCATCCCCAAATCTAATTTCTCCATTACCTGCCCAATTCTGTTGTAATTAGCCTTCCTCCAAGAACTGATAAGACCTGCCAAGTGGTGTTAAGACCTGTAAAGAAGTATCAAACCTATTAAAATCTGTTTTATAAATGGGAGTACATTTCTCAAAAGACTTAATTTTGCAGTGATAGAACTTTAAATAATAGAACTTTACCTTTTCTCTTGAGTGCGTGGTTACTTGTGGGTGCTAAATGAGTTGATAAGTTAGATAAAGGGTAAAGGGAGATGGCTGAAAGTAGATTTAGCAAAAAGATTAGTGGTCTTCTGGATATTGGTGGAGCTCTTGAACCTGTTGGTATGTGTGCTTAAGCTTCTCTATCTTCTGCCTGACAGGAGAGATTGGAACGGTGTATTACCAGCTTGGGAGGGGTCTTTGATGATATTGACAGCCTTTCATAAGAACATAAGAACATAAGAACTAGGAGCAGGAGTAGGCCGTCTGGCCCTTCGAGCCTGCTCCGCCATTCAATAAGATCATGGCTGATCTTTTCGTGGACTCAGATCCACTTACCCGCGTTCTCACCGTATCCCTTAGTTCCTTTATTGTTCAAAAAAAATCTACCTTTTTTTTAAAACGTTTACTGAAGTAGCGTCAACTACTTCACTGGGCAAGGAATTCCATAGATTAACAACCCTCTGGATGAAGAAATTCCTTCTCTATTCAGTCCTAAATCTGCTCCCTCTAATCTTGAGGCTATGCCCTCTTGTCCTAGCTTCACCTGCCAGTGGAAACATCCTCTCTACTTCTATCTTATCTATTCCATGGCAACAAGAAGTGTGGATGGAGTCCATGCATGGGAGATTGGCTTTCATGATGGTCTGGGCTGTGCACACAACTTCCTGTAGTATGTTAAAGTCCTGGGCGGAGCAGTTGCTATACCAAACCATTATGTACCCAGATAGAATGCTTTCTATTGGTGCATCTGCAAAAGTTGGTGAGGGTCCTTAATAGCTGTAAAATGCTTTGGAACATTATGAAAGGTACTATACAAATTCAAGTTCTTGACTCAATATATCCATATGTGCAAACCTTCTGCTCACTAGGCAGCCCTCCCGATTGGAAACAAATTGTTTTCTTTCCTTCCTTTCGAGCCCAGCGACTTTGAGACTATTTATCGCACCCTTTCCACAATTGCCCTGAATGTCAACTAACTGAACATAGGTCTGGAATCAATTCCTGGTTCATTTGGTGATTAATACCATCCTCAGCAGTATTTTCTTTCCATCTGAGAATTTCTTATGTCAGTTTAAAAAAAGTATTGTGAATATGTTGAAAATGTGCCCATTCCAATGGATGATGTGTGGCTGGCAGCAGATGAAAACTGTGGCAGGCCTTTTAATTATTTAACAGTTATCTTGTGAGCTCATTTTGACAACTTTTAAATTAACTTTTTGCAAATACTTCAGAATAACTAATTAATTCATTGAAACTCAAATAAAATAAGCAGAGCAGAGTATAATGAGTGTAATAAAGATTGATGCTTACATCATTGAAGGGTGCAGGCTTTGAATAAATTTGATCCTGAGTCTTTGCACATTCTGCTTCATTTTTCTTCAGTCTATAATCTATAATAACAAGAAGAAGAAAGCCAATTTATAACATGGACACATATAACATGCAATCAGTACAAGCCTGAAACTGCAAGTTAGCAATTGGTCACTGTGGTTGCTATGGAAACAAAAAGCTTAGGATTTATGGAGCATCCAGATAGGGGAGTATTCAACCATGAAATGGCCAAGGATGTTTTGGGATTACCTTCACAGACAGGAGTAAGAATGTTGTTCAGCTTCATTTTTTTTTGAACACTGGAAATGTCCTTGACCCAATCTTGCCATGTTTTCAGAATCAAAAATGGCATCCTTCACAATTCCAATAAGTTGCCGAAGATATATTACAATAAGGACTATACAGCTTGTAAGTAGTATTGTTGCATTTATAAGTTGCTCTATCAGCCTCAGTACGCTGCATGTGATACAGCATTAAAACAGTAGCTGTCTGACATAAACAGTGTTCATCTGCACATTAACAAAAGCACATGAAACATCAGTCCTTGCCAAACTCAGACAATCAGGGCCCACTTCATTCACTGATGACCTCCCAAGGCTCACAAGAATAAGATGATTTGAATTCGCAGATTACGTTAATCTTCACCGATTTAACCGTTCAAGCCAGAGGAGAGAGATTCAGTCACAACCTGCTGAGGATCGCTGAATAAAAAGTGGAGGTAGTCACTGTGGGGATAAGATCACAGACCTGACTATTTGCTGGGCCAAAGGTGAGGCACCAGCCACACAGGCACTTAGCTATCATTATTCTTCAGTTCTGTCCTGGGAAGCTGTGATGAAATTACCTTTTTGATTGTGAAACTAACAAAGAACCTTGATTATTGATGAGGTTGTTACATTTTCTGTGTAGACTAGTGCATTAGCAAACCATTCACTAAAATGCTTGGTTCATCAAAATTGAACATGGATCAGTAGAAATCCTTCACTGCATTTAGTAGAAAGTACTGACCGTAATTGGAAGGCATTCCAAGATTAGCTTGCCAGCTCGTGTCACATCCTTTTTCTTTTGCCACAAGCTCTGCGTTCATTAACTTGCTTCAGACTGTAGACCCTCACAGTGCACAATTACTTTCATGATGGATTAGTTGAGTCATTACTTCTTGAATGCCTCCACATCCTATAATGAGGCAGTGAATATCTTCTTTCTTTGAATTCTGCAAAGGCGCTGTTTGTTCAGGTCCCTTCCAAGTCTGACCAATGGCTACTACCTTTTGTCTTTGATGGTTTCACCTTTCTTCCTTCTTCATTTATCAACATTTTTGATTTCACTATTTCTCTGAACTAGGGTAGAACTCTATTAGTATAGACCGTTATTGTTATAGAGAATACCATTACTATAGACTGTCTCCAGTAAGCTTTGTTTCATCCTTCATGTCAAATATTTTTCTCTTCTTAGCAAATTTGTAGAATTTAAGTCAATACAATACTCAATTACTGTTTCCCTATCTGGGAAGGCTTATGCACCTGGCCAAGATCACCAGTGAATTACAGGTGATAACATGAGATAAGTATCTACAGATTCTAATCACATGTTCTATTCAGTGATACCTCTGCTTATTTAGAGGTTTACCACATTTCTGCGTTCTGTATATCCAACTGCTCAGCCAATTCTCGGCTATACACCTGGTGGATACTTATTCCGGTTCTCTTTAAAGTTTAATTTCTTTCTTGATTGACCTGTTTGTGGTGTAATTAATGAGTGAGTAATATAATTCTGAGTTATCAAACTGGAAAAAAATATTTGCCAGCACAATTAGTTTCAAGAATGACATTTTCTAGCAATTCCTAAAATACCTTTTACGTAGCCATTGTTAAAGGACTGTTGTCCTTTGTGGATGTTATGAAAATGGTGAGCTCATTTGGTGATATTACAGTTGCAGAATCAGCTCTGAGGCTACTCGAGCTTAGTTAGCAAATGCACATACGCGTTTAAGATTGTGATCATGCCGTACGTACATCCCACACATCTGCACAGAATCAGTTACTAAACAGACAAAGATAGTGAAGCTGAGTAGACTTCAATAGCACATCATAGAGTAGAAGTTGGGTGAAAGAGTAAGGAACAGACAAGCACTGCTTTTTTGGTTGAAGAGATCTGATGGTTACAATCATCTATGTCCTGCTACAATTATCAATGTCTTGTCAATGACTCCATTGTACTTGTGGCCAGTCCTATGCAGAAAGCAGTAATTGGTCAAGCCTTTCCCCTTTGAGATCTATTCAAAAAATAAACGCACAAAAATTATATCATGTGGTGACGGATCCCCACAGGACTCAACTGGTGTGACAGGGCAAACATCTTTGTCGCAAGAGCTGCTTGATATGGAACTTCATCCAGTAGATATGGATCATGGAAAAGGGTATTTAGGATCCACAGAAAACACAATGATTAGAAATAGGTGAGATCATTTTTATTGCAAAGTTTGTCATGTTGCTCAAAGAACATGAAATATTGCAATCTCTAAATGAAAATGAAACAAAATGAAACACTGTGACATATTTACACATGGAGGAGAAGGAGAAGTACAAGAGGGACAGGATATTTGTAGAGGTGGTTGGGAGGTTGAATTAGGAAACTTAGCATTCCAGCAGAATCTTCTCCATTTATAAGGACCGTCATCCACTGTATTTTTGCACTGAGTGATGAGGCAGACTGGAGTTTGGCACACATGCTGTGGAGACAGGCTCAATGTAGCAACAGAGGCAGGCAGGTGGAAATGCCCACCAGTTAGAATGCCCACCCCTGTTCACTAGGACATCAGCCCAGTTCTAAGGAAGAATGTTGGGCCCTCAAATCCACAGCCCTCACTTCCCTGACCTCTAACTCATCCCAGCTGCCTCCATGCCACATCATAACCCCATGCTCTTACAATGGTCCCTTATATTCATTCATTAACCTCAGGCCCCTGCATATTGGCATGCTCGGTTTATGCCTCTGATACTCTCCCATGCCTTGTCAGATCCTTCATCCTCTCCGATGTATTCTTCGTAACTACTCACCCATTGTCAAGCATGGGCAGATGTCAGCCGTGATGCTTTTAAGGTGGACATGACAAACAAATCCTCTGGCAATTCTATGTGGGGAGTCCTGGACTGTTCACGTGACCTACATGATAAAATGTGCAGGTGTTGTCTTCAGCTGCAAAAAAAAACTTGAACTTTAGTCTTTGGAACTTGAGTGGAGGCAAGAGTCACCTGATGCATGCACAGAAATGAGAACAACGTGGATAGCATATGTGATGAAGTTGTCGCTTTGCAGATTAAGATCAAGCAGGCAGTGAGGGAATGGGTGATCACTGAATGCTCACAGCATTTGTAACAACATGGGTGAATTAATGGCTTGAGTTTGAGCAAAATGGTATGATTTAATTGCCATTACAGTGGCATGGCTGCAGGGTGACCAAATCTGGAAACTGATTATGGAAGGACTTTTGACATTTTGATAGGGGAGGCAATAAGGAAAAGGAGGTGGGATAGTGCTGATATTCAGGGATGGGGCTAATGTATTAGTGAGAAAGGCTGTCTGAATAGAAGAACAGAATGTTGAATCTGTTTGGGTGAAGCTAAGAAACAACAGGGATCAGCATGCATTGTTAGAAGTGGTTTAAAGGCCACAAACAGTAGTGGTAAAGTAGGGCACAGTATAAATCTGAAAAATACAGGTGCATTTAGTATGGAAATAGAGCAATCATAGGTGACTTTAATCTACATATTGACTGGGTAAATGTAATGAGTACTAATGCTATGGAGAAATAATTCCTGGAATAAGTTTGAGATAGTACCTTGAAGTAATATATCGAGGAAGTTTCTAGAACAAAATCTATTTAAGATCGAGCATTATACAATAAGAAAGGGCTGATTAATAATTTTGCTGTAACTTTTGTAAATAATGACTATAATATGATAAATCTTTCCACTATCATTTGATAAATCTTTCCATCTTTGAAAAAGATGTAGCTCAATATGAAATTGGGGTTGTTTCTAAACAATGACAGCTATGAAATATAAGGAGGAAGTTGGCTGTGTTGGATTGGGAAATATATTAAAATGTTCAATGGTAGAGAGGAAATGGCTAATATTTCTAAAAATTATGCTGGGTTTTAAAACTATATGCATTCCCTGAGGCAAAAAATGCCCAGAAGGAAAGCAAGAGAGCCAGGGCCAACAAGAGAAATCAAAGATAATATAGGCAATGAAATACAAAAGGAAACTTATAAATTTGACAAAAAAATGGTGTATGCCTGAGGATTAGGAAATATTTAAAATTCAGCAAAGGACAACCCAAGAGTTTGATTAAAATGAGAGAATGGAATCTGAATGCAAAATAGCAAGAAACTTAAAAGCAGATTGTAAAAGTTTCTATAGGTATGTAAAAGTTAGATAAGATTACTAAAGACAAATATGGGCCCATCACAGGCAGAGACAAGGGAGTTGATAATAGGTGATACAGAAAAGTTAGAGAAGCTCAATAAATACTTTATATCTGTTATGATGATATTATGGGTTTAAGAGGTGTATTTTGTCCTTTTTTTGTGAAGAAAAGTTGAGACAGAGGTGCTGAGCTGTCTGATCAAATAGAGTGAACAGATTATGAGGTCTTGGGCACTTTTTATGTTGGAACAATGGAAGCAGTCTGAATGGGTGGGATCAATTTCCCACAGAACCTGGATTTTTTTTTAAGTTTTAGCCTTCAGTAGCAGTTGTTGAAATCTTGAAGCTGGATCTGGAAGCTTTTATTTCTCTCCTTATCACAGCTAAAAGCTGGGGTTTTCTTGCTGCTAGAATTGCATGTGAGGCAATCTATTTTACTCAATTTGCCTTTGCCAAGGGTGTGTTTATGGGTTGTGGCTATATAAGAACAGTTAATTAGAAATAGTTTATATATATATAATTTTGTTAAGCATGTCGATAGAGTTGCAGTAAAGCTGAACCTTTTCTTTTACTTTTATTTTATCTGTATTTTAATTATTGTGTATGAATAAAGTGTGGTTTGTTTCAAGCCTGCTAGTTTGACCAGTTAAATTGTATTCAGTACACACTGCCTTACACTTACCTTTAAAATAAGAAAAAGTTAGGGTCTAGACTATCTTCTTAATATATTTTGAGAGTGGTTGGTCTGGTTCATAACACTGTTTTCACAGAGAAAGACACAAGAACTCTCCAATTGAAAATTGCAAACAAATAAAAGAAAAATACTGCAGATGCTGGAGATCCGAGACAGAGACAAAAAAGGAGCTGAACAACCTCAGTAGGTTTGGCAGCATCAGTGGAGAAAGAAACATTGTTAATGTTTGAATCCAATAGCACTCATCTTCGGAACTGAAAGAGGCAGGACAATGATGATTTTAATGTTGTTGTTGAAAGGAAAGGAACACTAAGTGGAAAAGGTAGTGAGAATGCCCAGATCAAAAGACACTGGTAAAGGGAATGTTAATGGTAATAGAGGAGAGATATTGATGTGGATTAGGTTCTGTTCTATTTGCAGATGATACAAATTTGGTGAGGAGAATACAAAAAGTCTTTTATTAGATAAATAAGCTGCATCAATCAGTATGGCAAACAGAATATAATATAGTTTGGAAAGTGGTCCACTGTCAAATCTGTAGGTTCAGTACAAACAGTCAGGGGATTCATTGTAAGTCAGTTGGAGAAATGCACACAGATCCGTCAGAGGTCTGGTCAGTCATCAGTCAGTGGTGTCTGTCCAAGTTGGTCTCAGGAATGGGTCACAGTCAGTCCTGGAGATCAGCCCAATGGAAGTCAAGGATTCTCATCCTGGCCCACTGCAGGTTGGGCAGCTCAATTCTGGGGATTGGATGCAACAAGCTGAGATGCAGAGGGGACTATAATCGTGAAGAAGGGAAATTTGACATCTATCAGGGGACATGATAGTGCATTGGAAGAAATGGGATAGTGCAGAGACAGACATTATCAACGTACAACATATGGTAGGCATGATTTAATCGTAGGGCCGGGCTCAGGGGGTAATGTTGAGAACTAACGACCTAATTTCAGGTGGTGTGTGGGAACATGTGTAGGATCAGCACTGATGGGCTGGCTACAGAGTGCCAGGAAGCAAGCAACATGGAAGTTCAGGGAGAAGGGAAATGGGCCCTTAATTACTAGGCTGAGCCTATGTCTACCTGAGCCATGTGTGACCAATGCTGCCTTCCATCTTTGTGGGATTCTTAAGTGCACACTGGTCATAGAAAATAGTTGAAATCACAATTGGAGTGGGCAGATTTTGTGATTTTTTTTCTGTCTGAGCATGTAGGTTTTATTTGTGATTGATACAATATCCTTTAAGGAGCAATTGCATCAATCATGTACTTGCAGAGTACAGTCTGAAGTCATCTGTCATCATTGCATTGTGCATGTGAGATGTATCTAACCATGTAGGGTGTAAATCCAGGTCACAAAAAATATTGACCATGCCATTCGTCATGCTGTTTGAAGTTAGTCATCTCTGTGAAGAAGAATTAACTCCAGGAGACCTTAAAAGTGGCACCTGTACCCACAAAATACAAAGTTAATGAGAATCTTATGGGCTGCATAGGGGCGTGGAACCGATTACCTCTCACCTTGTACCTTCTACTTCACCTTATTCATCAATCTGCTCTTATATGGAATGACACCTTCTTGGGTGTGACTGGGAGGACAAGGTATCAGTCCTCACATAACACTTACAATATCCTATCGCCTCCTTGTGACATGACGTACATAGCATTTATCATTAAGTCGAAATTCCATGCAGAGTCATTCATTGGCCCTCCTTTTCAGAGTGCTCCATGTCTCACAATATGGAGGAGTCATCTGAGAGTGACGTGAATGCTGACTGCTCATATTCTTAGGCATTTGTTTATTTCTTAGATCTCATACACATTGGAAGTACGACAAAGGCACAGAGAAACATAGAGGATCAAATGTGTAAGCAAGTTCAGGGCTAGTACAACCTCCAGCAGATGCTGCACGGCCTCCACATGAAGAAATTGCAGCTGGACACCCCGTCAGGATATACAGGAGTCCCACAGTCCATCATCCCCAATGTCATTTCCCCACCATTGTCAGTGTAAGCTGATGATGCCCTCGTACACTGTCACTGAAATATGTCAAGTGCTAGCACAGGAACTCTGACATATCCCATGACTATCAAGGTGCCAGCTCTGTTAAGTTTTACGCTTCCAAAGAGCCATTGGCAACCTGTGTGGGATCTCTCAGTCCTTGACATACAGATCTTACCTGCGCAACATGTGACAGATTAAACTACTTCACCTCGTTTCCTTGTGTGATGAGGTCAGTTCTGCAGAGAAGGCGGTAGCTTTTGCCAACATACGTGGTTTTCCCCAGGTGCAGGGCCTGATAAACTGCAGACACGTTACATTCAGGGGGCCATATCAAAATGCAGCTGAGTTGATCAATAGAAAAGAGTTCCATTCCATCAATGTACAACTGATCTACGATCGTTGGGACCACATCTTAGAGGTTTGTGCCTAACACCCTGAGAGCTGGATGCCTTGCAAAGCTGGTTACTGAAAAAAAGCAGCTACACTCTGCATCAATGCCTGATGGATCTATTATTGCAACACCCTGACTGAGGCCAAGTGAGAGTGCAATGCTTCCTATTCTTCAGCCAGGGTCTGGTGGAGCAGACAATTGGTCTCCTAAAGATGAGGTTCCAATCCTTGCATTAAGATGAAGAGGCCTTAAAATACATGCTACCTGCATGCCACAGAATCCAGGCATGATGTAGTTTGCACATCCTGAGGAGGCAAAGAAAGGCCATGATGAATAGGAGAGTGGGAGCAGTCTTCAGAGAATGAAGATGAGGACATTATAATGATTATATAAATGTGCACTTGCATTTTCAGTAAAGTGCCAGCCACACCACCAATGAACTGTGAGAAGCGTTGGTTTTTAGTTGATCTTCCACCACGGGCACATTGAAGGGCAACTCTGGGCTGCCATTGTCTGAACGGGTTGAAAGATAGACCCAGCGCTAGGGATTCCAGGATGTCCCAGCCACTGTGAAATCTTCCACCTATGGCGAAAGGAATTTTGTATGTTTCAATGAGATCATCTCTCAGTCATCTGATCTCCAGAAACTACTGGTGCAGTCTATTTAATCTTTCCAAACCCTCCATCCCAGGAATTAGTTTGGTGAACTATTGATATTAATGTCTTAGAGGAAAAGGCTCAGAGTAATGGTTGTAAATTTCGAGTTATAGAGGCATACTGCATGTAAATAGGTCCTATGGCCCAACTTTTCCATGCCAACCAGGTTTCCTAAACTGAACTAGCCCCATTTGCTTGCATTTAGCCTGTATCCCTGTATATTTTTCCTATCCGTGTACCTGTCCAAATGTCTTTTAAATTTTGTAATTGGACCTCCCCATCACTTCCTCTGGCAGTTCATTCCATACATGCACCACCCTCTGTGTGAAAAAAATGCCCCTTAGGTACCTTTTAAATCTTTCCCCTCTCACCTTAAACCTATGCCCTCTCGCTTTGGACTCCCTTATCCTGGGAAAAAGACCTTGGCTATTCACCTTATCTATGCCCCTCATGATTTTATAAACCTCTGAGGTCACCCCTTAGCTTCCCATGCTCCAGGGAACAAAGTCTCAGCCTATCCAGCCTTATAACTCAAACCTCCCCAGTCTCGGTAATATCCTTGCAATTTTTTTTTCTTAGAACATAGAACATAGAACAGTACAGCACAGTACAGGCCCTACGGCCCAAGAAGTTGTGCCGAACTTTTACCCTAAACCTAAGGTCTATCTAATCTCCACTGCTACTTTATACTATCATCCATATGCCTATCTAATAGCCGCTTAAATGCCCCTAATGAGGCCGACTCCACTACCCTCTCCGGCAATGCATTCCACCTCCCTACCGTCTCCCCGATATCTACCTCCTTTCACTTTAAAACTATGTCCCCTCGTAAAAGCTACCTCCACCCTAGGAAAAAGTCTCTGGCTGTCTACTCTATCTGTACCTCTGATCATTTTGTACACCTCTATCAAGTCACCTCACATCCTTCATCATTCTAAAGAGAAAAGCCCTAGTTCTCTCAACCTTTGCTCGTAAGACCTTTCCTCCATTCCAGGCAACATCCTGGTAAATCTCCTCTGCACCTTTTCTAATGCTTCCACATCTTTCCTGTAATGAGGTGACCAGAACTGGACACAATACTCCAGATGTGGCTGAACCAGGCTTTTGTATAGCTTACCCCTATTCAGTTTAATAACATCCTTCCTATAGCAGGGAGACCAGAATTATATGCAATATTCCAAATGTGGCCTTACCAATGTCTTGTACAACTGTATCATGACATCTCAACTCCTGTACTCAGTGTTCTGACCGATGAAGGCAAACATGCCAAATGCCTTCTTCACCACTCTGTCTATCTGTGATGCCACTTTCAAGGAACTATGTACCTGAACCCCGAGGTCTGCCTGTTCAACATCACACCCCAGGGCCCTACCATTAACAGTGTAAATCCTGCCCAGGTTTGCAACATTCATCTAAATTAAACTCCATCTATCACTCCTTGGCCCACTTGCCGAGTTGATCAAGTTCCCATTGTACTCTTAGATAATCTTCTTCAGTGCCCATTATAGTTGTTGACAGTGCAAAGCGAAGTGGGAATGTAAGCTATGAGGGGGATACAGAGAAGGCTACAAAGGGATATAGACAAGTTAAATTCATAGACAACAAGGTGGCAGATGGAGTACAAGTTTGGAAAGTTAGAGCTATAACAATAGAAAGTGCAGAATTTTTTTAAAGGCTTAAAGTTTACAAATGTTTATGTTCAGAAACTCTAGGTTGTACAGGAACATGAAGAGTTAGCTTTCAGGCACAGCAAGCAATTAACAAGGCAAATGGTAAGGTGGTCTTTATTGTTAGAGAATTGAAGTACAAATATGAGGAAATCTCTCAGGGAACCAATGATTTATGGGGAGTGGGCAGTACTATGAAGTTGAGCATGATCATACTGAATGACAGGGTGGGTTAGAGGGGCCAAATGGTCTATACGTGATGATATTTATTATGTTCTTATGGCTTGTTTTCTTATAGAAGTCATTTTTATTTGCAACTTGCTGTAACATTACCTTATCTCAAAACTGAAAGAAAAATGTCCTATGTGTTGATGTTTTGAACAAAAACAAGTGTGGTATCTGTTAATATTTTCAATATAGTGAGATATTTGTCATAGAGTTTGTAAGATTGCTCTCAGTTCAGGCCTTACACAAACTAACTTTTCCTCACCTATCTCACAAAGTGCAGCTTTCTCTATCGCTCTTGCAGAATTCACCTACAATGGTTGCTTGTTTTAAATCTGTAAATGCAACAGATTAATCCAGTAGACACTCAATAGCCTGCAGCATTTGCTGTAGATGTTTGCCCAGATGAACCTCTGCAATGCCCTCAAATTTGAAAATGTTGGAAAGCAGAATCAATACTCGATTATAAAAATGTGTATTTTCAGAACACTTTATCTGTTGGTGTCTGCAATCTATGTGAAAAATCTTGCTATTAGAGGACATCTACCCTTTTTGCAAGGTGAGTATGGATTGAAGAAGCAGTGCCTGAGCCTGGTTTTAATTGCAGCCAGTACCTTTTAATTTGGTCATCAAGGGACACAAGACACAATAATTAAGGGTAAAAGATAGGCAATGGAAGCTTTATTAGAGAATATATTGAAGATGGGAATTTGATCTGAGAATTAGATTATCATTAGAGCTGTTAATGCAACTGCACTGTTATTGAATGACAGCAAGCCAGATGAACTGAACATGCAATTATATCTACAGGAGTTGTCCTAATCTTCACAGTCTCAACTCCCTCAGTCACTTCCATCCAAATTAAATTTTAATACAGCAAATCTTTCAACTAGAGTTTTAAAAGTGGATAAAAAGTCTGTTTGTTCCCTTTTTGAGGAATGCCAAGTTGTGCACATGGAATAAACACAGAATGGTTGAACTTTGTTTGCTTGTTATTCAAGTCATGCCGTTAATAGAAATGAACTTAATAAGGAAGCCAGTGCCTCTATGAAACTGATTGATTCTCAGGCCTGAAATTATTCTAAATATCTGTCAGAAGGTCGAGAGGGAAGACAAAGAAAAGTCAATGTTGATTCACAGGTTTCTTCGTCCTGACTAAACAGCCACAAAGACTTTCATAGCTGAAAGTCTTGATTGCATCTGTATGTTGCCTGCCTGGCAATGTTTAATCATTTAAAGAAACTACTTAAAAGAGTTGCATGTTAGGATCCATCAGTTGTTCCATTATAATTGTCTGCAATGATAATTGACTGAAACACTAGCCTCTGATAACTGACGTTTCACTCTGGATTTTTATTCATTACAAATTCAAGGTTAAAGCATTGTTTGTGATATCTGAAAGGCTACAGACATAAAGCACTGCAGCATTTGTGCTTGGCAACTAAATGATTTCATATCTTCCTATTACTTCTGTTCAGCAGCTGATGAATAGAGAACTAAACTGGTATTTGCCTTTGATAATGGGTGAAAATGTGTAAGCAAAAACGACTGACAGTGGTTGATTTTTTTCAGTAAATGTTTGTTTCAGTTAAAGTGAGGGATGTTTCAGCACGGGAATGGACTGCATCATCACTGAGTGTGGATGAGTCAAGGACAGTGCAGTTTAGCAGAGCAAGCAAACTCTCTGAAACGTTTCAATAGATTTACTTATGTTAAACCTTAGGAATGCACAATCTTCTGACACCCATCGGTGTTCTCATTCAGGAAACTGATGTGTCAAGTCTTATTTCCCAAATTTGTGCTCCCAAAACAGATCTTTGCTCGTTAAAATAGTATAACAGGTTATAAAAAACTCACTTTATAATTTCTGCATCCAGGTTCATTTTCCAAATAAAGTACTCCTGGAAAAATCATTAACGTACATTGGTTCACTTTCAGCATAGTGAATGATAAAAAGAGCTGTGTATCCTTATTTCTCAACATGTGCTCTGAAGGGCTAACATTATGCCATGTCAACCTCGAGAAATAACTTTTTTTTAACCTAGCAGAGCTCGGTTCTTGATTCATAAAGTAAATGGTTAGAGTTCTTGCTCGGTCATGGGTTATCATTGGTTAAGGCTCAAGGGGTATTTTTTCTGGTGAGGTGTGGCAAGGGTGACATGAAGACTGCATTTGATTAAGTGTGACATCAGGGACCCCGATCAAAACTGGAGTCACTGACAATCAGGGGAAAAATAAACCTCTCTGATGGTTGGAGTGATACCTAACACAAAGGAGGATGGTTATGGTTGGTTATGGTTGTTGGTTATCTCAGCTTCGGGACATCACTACAGAAGGTTCTCAGAGAATATATTTTAATCAGCCTCATTACAGATATAATGTTGCACTTCTGGGGCAGGTGGGACTTCAAATTAGGATCTTCTGACTCTGTTGTATGGACACTACTGTGGCACCACAAGAGTCCTATATTCCTGAGAATTGTCCTTGGCCCACCATTTTCAGCTGCTTCACCATGACCTTTCCTCTATCATAATGCCAGCAATGGTGATGTGTGGACTCCTGTGGTGCAGTGGTAATGTCCCTACCTCTGAGTCAGGAGTCCTGGATTCAACTCCCAACTGCTCTGGAGGTGTGGTAATAGCATCTCTGTACACGTTGATCTGAAAATATCCAGAAGTGGGGGTGTTTTCTAATGATTGCATAATATTCAACACCTTTGGTGACTCCTCAGATACTGAAGCAGACCAAGTTCAAATACATCAAGATCTGGACATGCGAGGTGGTGCATTTTGGAAAATCCAATTCAGGAGTGAACTATACGGTAAATGGAAAAGGCCTGAGGAAAATTGATGCACAGAGAGATCTGATTGTTCAGGTCCATTGTACTCTGAAGGTGGCAACGCAGGTGGATAGAGTAGTCAAGAAGGCATACGGCATGTTTTCATTCATCGGATGGGGTATTGAATACAAGAGTTGGCAGGTCATGTTACAGTTGTATAGGACTTTGGTTCGACTACATTTGGAATACTGCGTACAGTTCTGGTCGCCACATTACCAAAGGGATATGGATGCTTTGGAGAGGGTGCAAAGGAGGTTCACCAGGATGTTGCCTGGTATGGAGGGCGCTAGCTATGAAGAGAGGTTGAGTAGATTAGGATTATTTACATTAGAAAGACGAAGGTTGAGGGGGGACCTGATTGAGGTCTACAAAATCATAAGAGGTATAGACAGGGTGGATAGCAAGAAGCTTTTTCCCAGAGTGGGGGACTCAATTACTAGGGGTCACGATTTCAAGGTGAAAGGGGAAAAGTTTAAGGGAGATAAGCGTGGAAAGTTCTTTTCGCAGAGGGTGGTGGGTGCCTGGAACGCGTTGCCAGCAGAGGTGGTAGAGGCAGGCACGATAACGTCATTTAAGATGTATCTAGGCAGATACATGAATGGGCAGGGAGCAGATGGATACAGATCCTTGGAAAATAGGTGACAGGTTTAGATAGAGGATCTGGTTTGGTGCAGGCTTGGAGGGCCGAAGGGCCTGTTCCTGTGCTGTAATTTTCTTTGTTCTTTGTTCTTTGGACAATATCCAGGTTTGGGCTGACAAGTAGCAAGTGACATTCACACCAGTCAAGTTCCAGGCAATTATTATTTCTGACAACATCCCCAGATCTAACTATCATCCCCAGACATTTAATGGCATCACATTCACTGAATCCTGTACTATCACTCTTCTTAGGGTTTCCAGTGACCAGAAACTGAACTGGAATGGTCAAATAAATACAATGGCTACAAGAGCAGGTTAGTGGTAGGAATCTGGCAGTGAATAACTCATCTTCTGATATCCCAAGGCCTCCCTACCAAAGAGTTGCAGCCCTTTATTTAACAACTACATCAAAGGCTCCATTGCACATGAGAAACTGTCGATGAAGGAGTTTTGAACTATTTGCTCTCTGGATCTGCATTTTTCAATTTTGAAATGCACTTATCAGTGGGAAAGGACTTGCAGAGTATAATAAGATCCATATTGTTTTTGTAGCCATTAGAGATCACAGCTCAGCCTGTTCAAAGTTTCTTTGACACTTCAGGTGTTATATTCCATAGATTCCTTTTTCATTAGACAGCCACTTAACTGAGATTGACAGTCATGTTTGGCTCTTTCAGCCCTCTCTTAGAAATCACATTTTGGAATTACAAGTTTAATAATATCCACAGCACTTTGGGATTCTGACAGGGTTTTGTAAATAGCTATTTATTCCCTGGTTGCTATGAAAAGGTTTACAGATCTGTGATAGTTCCTGTCCTGCTGTATGGCTCTGAGCTGTGGATTATCTACAGCACCTCAAGGCACTGGAGCAGTACCATCAATGCTGCCTCTGCAAGATCTTGTGAATCTGCTGGGAAGAAAGACGCACCGACACCAGCGTCCTTGACCAGGCCAATGTCCCTAGCATTGAGGCACTGACCACCATTGAGTGACTACGATGGGCTGAGCACGTCATCTGCATGACCGACATGAGACTTCCCAAGCAAGTGCTCTACTCCCAGCTCCGAAATGGCACGTGAGCCCCTGGTGGATAGAGGAAGCCCTTCAGTGATACCCTCAAGGTCTCACTGGTGAAGTGCAGCATTTCCACAAACACCTGGGAATCACTGGCCCAAGACCCTCCAAAGCAGAGGTGGGGCATTTGGGAAGGTGTGAGCATCTCAAGATTTGCCATCGGGAAAGATTGGAAGCCAGGCAGAAACAACGAAAGGAGCGCGCTGCCGCATCAATGCTCCACTCACTCCTTTCTGTGACCACCTTCTACCCCAAGTGTAACAGAGCCTGTGGTAGCTGCATCGCCCTGTATAACCACCCAAGGACTCACCCTGAGAGTGGAAGAGAGTCATCCTCATCTGAGATGGACTGCCGATGATGATGCTACAGAAATGGAATTACAGTAGATCCCATTGTTTTTAAGAACCATACTACACAGAAAGAGCCCAATCAGCCAATTGTGCCCATACATGTTCTTTGAAACAGCAATAAAAATGGTGTCACAGCCCTACTTTTTCACCACATTTCTGCACAGATATCATTTTCCAACAGTTATCCAATTCTGTTTTGAAAGTCACTGTTGAATGCTCTTGCTACATCCTGACAAGCATTGTATCCCACGCCATAACTATTGACTGAATGAGCAAAATCTCTTCTCATCTCCCTTACAGTCCAGTTTATTCATATATATTTGACCCCTCTTGTTTGCGGTCTTCCTACCAGTGGAAACAGTTTATTTAAGAATTAGCATCATAATCTACATATACATATATAACCTTTTGGCAAATGCTGCATGATTGTCTCCCATTCATTCAATATATTAATCACTATACACAAGTTCCCATTGCATACGAAATGCTGCTTTCTAACCCACCTGGCTCTCCATTCATCAGTGCATTGACTTTAACATTCCTCTCTTCTACACACTATCCACACACTATTTTATGTATGCAGTCTATATATGTAAACCCTCTGTTTCTATGACTCTTAAATGAAGAAAAAAATCAACAATGATTTATGTTTATATTGTACCTTTTACATAATGAAGTGAAACCAGCTGTTTTACAGCAAAATATCACATTGAGCCACATAGGGACATATTGGGCTGGGCTTACCAATGCTTGTCAGATGTCCAAGAGCTTGGTCAAAGAGACGTGTTTTAAGGAGCGTCTTCAAGGAGGAAAGTAGAACAGAGATGCAACAGAAACAGAAATAAATGGTGTAATCTTATAGAGACTTGAATGATGCTGACTATAGCAAGAAATTCCAGCAAAGCCTATTCCACATTGTTGTGTCTTTTAGCTGATGCCCGAGTGTTAAGATGAGATTCTTACTAGGCAGCAGTCAGTTGTCTATTATAAGGGATCATTGCCAGTGAATGACCTTATTCATTGCAGACCTCACCTTAGTAAAATGCAGCTTTCTAACTTACACCTGCCCCTAGCAAACAGGATGCCGAGAATCCTTGACAAGGAAGTCAGTGTGGATGTCTGGTGACTCAGCTCATCAGTGGCTGCAAAAAGCCTCCAGGTTTGTCACCACACAACAGCATCTCAGGACATTCATTGTGGTCTTTGGTCAAACGCACCCAATGTCAAAGAATGTTGGCATCTGCCATGAATCTAAGAACTCCCATTGATAGATCTCCAATCCAGTTAAAGGATCCTTCTGTACGTCAATGCTGAACCTTACGTCATACCAATAACTATCATTGCAATGCTGCAGCAAGGACACTTAGCACCCAGGGACATATGCTCAGCTCATGGACTGAACAAGTTGCATTTCCAGCCTGTTCACTTGCTCTCTTACTCAATTTGCTTTGAGCCTAACTGGAGGCTCACAGCATCCCTGTTGTATATTGCCTTACCTTGTCATTTTGCACCTTGTCCCTCAGCCAGAGATACCAGGCTCACAGTACTGCTTTATTACCTAACTCTTTAGTGCAGACACAAAACCAGAAAGTTTCTCATAATTGTAAACAGTTGCCAATCAAGTCAAGTGAGACAGCCTTCACTCAGGGGGGCCTGGCACCGAAAGTCAAGGCCAGCCTTCAACACCAGTCCAAGGTTTTGGAGATGGTCAGGCAGCCCCGCAGGGTGCTCAGGCTCAGGATTCTCTCCTGTATTGAGTGCTGCCATCTGTCCTAACTCTTCCTGCTCTATTTTGGGCTGTTTTCCTCCTGAAATGGGAAGGAGGCAGGTATTAAGGGAGATAAAAGTGCGTAGCACTGTTGTTATGTTTGGTGCAGGCGAGGATGTGTCCCAATCGAGTGAATAGGCAGCACAGAGGTCGTAGGGTTGGTGACAGATGAGTGGGGAATGATTCACAGGCAACAGTGAAAGTGAACCTCTGTGGGAGGTGGCTGCAGCAGCAGAAATAGAGTGAGTGTGAGGTATTGGAGAGAACATATTGTCATTTACACCAGTGTAATGGAGAAGATCATTGACTTTTATTCAGCATTGCTGGACATTCCTCATGATGGCCAAGAGTCAACCTTGGGCCACGTTGACTGGATCTGGCGTCTTGGCTTCCATTGCTGGTCCTAGTCAAGGAGCAAGAAATTCAGCAAAGAAATGCACCAAAGATCTTTCGACAGCACCTTCCAAACACAATACCATTTCCATGAAGAAGTGCAAGGATGCAGACACACGAGAACACTGTCACTTACAAGTTTTCCTCCAAGCCATTCACCTTCCTCATTTGGAACTATATCAATGTTTCTTCACTGCCGCTGGGTCAAAATCCTGGAATTCCCTCCCCAAGGACATTGTGGGTCAATGCACAGCATATGGACTGTAGCAGTTCAAGAAGGCAAGTCACCACCACCTTCTCAAGGGCAACTAGGAATGGGCAATAAATGCTGGCCTAACACCAATGTCCATGTCATGTGAGTGACCAGCACCCTATCCAACTGGACCTCCAGGTCCCTACCCAATCAGTGAGGTGGCAATTTTCCCTTGCTTGCCACATCTAGGACAAATGTCAGGAAATGCGCAGGGCAGCTCCAGACGATATGCTGACTGTCTGGCCCAATTAAAGTTGGCACCGGCCATCCATTCTAGGACATCCCAACTGTGGTGAACTGTTCCATGTACAGCGAGTGGTAGAACAGTGGAACAGGGCTAGAACTGGACAATAGCAGCACCAGAGCGTAGGGTGGGTAATTAATGAGAAGAGCTTAGTAAGATATGGCCAGAGATCTCACTAGACCCTACAAAGGGAAACCCCCCATGAAACTGGATGAAATCGACAGTCCAAAAAAACACAGGATTATGCTGGAATTTATTGTCCATCAGGAGGTACAACAATGTGTCCAAGAAAGGAAGTTTGCTCTTTGAAAGCCTTGGTTTTGTTATTGAATGATAACCACCAAAGTTAAATGTATTTATTTTTCTTACAGTCACTATTTCCTTTCAAGGAGACTGACACATAATCTTTTCAAATGTACTTGTATGACTGTTAAACCCTGAGATGTAACAAAAGCATTCCTTTGTGATGTTGATCAGACTCTTGTGTCTTTCATGCAAGTTCCTCTTTAAGATACATCAAGGGAATAGTTGGTAAGAACTCACCTGCTATGAATTATTAGGCTGCTTTACTTCTCATGACATAGGTATGCAGTATTATTGCTTTAATTGGTTCCTGCTATTTCCATTTAGTGTAACCTGTCTTTGCTTTTCTAAAAAAATTCCATCCCACTTTACAGCCCCATTTCAGTAACAATATTGCTTGATGCAAGCCAAATTTTTGAACTTTTACTTTATCTTCCTTCACTAATATCATCAAAGAATGGAAAAATAAACAATACTGAATCCAACCAGTGGTCAGGACATTGCATCTGAAATCTAATGGACACCTGCCAGGTTTGTTGTTCTGTGCATGGAGCATGACAGAAAAAAAAGGTCAATTTCAATATTGTTTTCCCTCTGTGTATTACAACAGTGTCCACCTGTGGTCAACGATCTCTAAAGGTAGTATTTTCCATCTTAATAAATCCATATTTCACTTTGCACGATTTCACTTTTTGAGTGAATCTGATATAGAGATTCACCTGATGCATCATTAAAACAAATGTCATTAAACATTTTAAACATATATATGCAACAATCAATTTAATATTGGTTATTACAAATCCAATTGTAGCGAAGCTGGCTTCCTCATTTGATGATCTAGGTCTTTGAGAGCATTTTGCAGAGGATTTCAGAAAGGATCATGTGAATACCTCAGCTAAAGCACTATATGAAGGAATTTGGTGTTAATAGAGTCCGAGCTAGTTGGTGAGATCGGAACCAAGAGACAAATATCTTTTCTTTTGGAGAGACAGCAAGAGAGTGGCCCAGCGGTTCAGTGGATAGCCAGGGGCCCAGGTTTGATTCCACCCTTGGGTGACTGTCTGTGTAAAGTTTGCACGTTCTCCTTGTGTCAGCGTGGGTTCCTGTGGGTGTTCTGGTTTCCTCCCACAGTCCAAAGATGTGTAGGTTAGGTGGGTTGGCCATGCTAAATTGCCCAAAGTGTCCAGGGATGGTCAGACTAGGTGGATTGGTCATGGGAAATGTAGGGAAAGGGGATGAGTCTGGGTGGGATGCTCTTCAAAGGGTCAGTATGGATTTGATGGGCTGAATGGCCTGTTTCCGCACTGTATGGATTCTATGGATCTATTAACTAGAGTTTATTGACTTCCTCAGTCTTGCCCCTATCATTCCACATCCAGCGTCATAGCTGCTTCCCAATTATACGTTCTCAGGAAATTAACAGCCACCATCTGTTTCTCTTAGTCTTAAATAAAGACATTAACAAATGTGATTAACCGGATATTAACTCTCAGGTTGGAATAAAATGAGGTGGGAAGTGCACAAATGCTGACTTTAACTCAGCAAAATTACAATTTATCTTCCTGACCTGTCGGGATAGTTTTGTTTATGATCTAACAACAGAATTGTAGGCAGCAGTTATTTTTTCTTCCATCCTACAATGAATTATTTCAAACTCTGTCACTGATGCCAAATAAATCTCATGTTCTAAAGGAGGGGTCTGGAAGGATTTAACATTATTCAGGGTGAAACAGTGCAGTAAGACACTGCCCAAGTTTTATCCAGAATATAACGAAGCAAGGCAGAAACATGGTTTCCAGTTTCCATGTTTAATCCATGCTGAGGTTACTGTACATCATGTGTTTGTTTTAGAGAATCGGTGTCCTGCTTTGATCTATACAAGAATGCCAAACCAGGAATATCTGCCAGATTTCTGAAGAAGGGTCTAGGCCCGAAACGTCAGCCTTCCTGCTCCTCTGATGCTGCTTGGCCTGCTGTGTTCATCCAGCTCTGCACCTTGTTATCTCAGATTCTCCAGTATCTGCAGTTCCTGCTATCTCCATCAAGAAGGTCATCTCCTTTTCATTATTAACTGCTGCTGAACATGCATAACATTGCCAGAAGAGTTCTTTCAATTATTTTATGAACTATCCTTAAGCAAAGGAAAAATGTAGCGACACAACCCTGTGGAGAGGGAATTTCTCAATAATTTGGATTTGATATAAGAAACTAAAGGATAATTCATACAAGTGTACACAAATAGGACAGATAAAGCCCAGTATGTTCACCAAATGATCTTTTGCATTCTTGTGTGACATTATGACTGTACAGGATCGCCAAAAGTGAGTCGGGAATTCAATAATCAGAGGCACAGACAGGCGTTTCTGTGGCTGCAAATGTGACTCCCACATGGTATGTTGCCTTCCTGATGCCAGGGTCAAGGCTATTTCAGAGCGTGCTCAGGGCAGATTGAAGATAGACAGCCAGAGATCGTATTGCACTCATTAGTACTAATGACATGGGAAGGAAGGCTGACGAGGCCCTGCATGGAGAATTCAGGGTTCTCGGCCATAAGTTATAAAGCAGGACCTCCAAGGTTGTAATTGCAGGATTAGTCCTCAGTCCGCTTGGTAGTCTAGCAAGGAATAGGAAGATAGTTCAGATTAACACATGGCTAAAGAGCTGATGCAAGGGGGAGGCTTTCTGACTTTTGGATCATTGGGATCTCTTTCAAGTCAGGTGGGACCTGTAGAAAAAGAATGGATTGCATCTTAACTGGCAGGGCACCAGCAAACTGGCGGGGTTGTGTGCCAGTGCAACTCAAGGGGATTTAAACTAATAAGGCAGGGGGGTGGGAACCAAAATAATAGGTCAGAAAGTGAGCAGAAGGTAGGGGTTAATAGGATAAACTAGCAGGGCCAGTCTAATGACCATGGTGAGGAAAGAAATCATAGAAGATCAAAATGTGATTTGAGAGTTGGAGTAAATGATAAAAGTGAGACCCATTGTTATCAGGGATTAATAAATAAGGATGGAGAGTGTGGTGCGCAAGAAAATTTTGGAAGGGAAAGACTAACCTGTAGAACTGATTTAAAAACCTTGTACCTAAATACATGCAGTATTCAGATGTTGATGAGCTGACTGCACAAATGTAGACAAATGGTTATGACCTTGTGGGGATTACTGAAATGTGGTTTTAGGAAGATCACAGCTGGGAGTTAAATGTCCAAGGATACTCAGTATTCCCAAAGGATTGACAAGAAGGAGCAGGAGGTGGAGTTCCTTTATTGGTTAAGGATGACATTGAGGCTGTATTAAGAAATATGTTGGCACTAGGGACTCAAATGTTGAATTAGTCTGAGTGGAAATAAAAAAAGGGAAGAAACCATTGGTAGGATTAATTTACTGGCCTCGGAACAGTACTTCCAAAGTAGGGCATAGTATAAACCAGGAAATAATGAGGGTTTGAGAGAAGAGCATTATGGTTACTATGGGTGTTTGAACATACTTTTAGATTGAATGAATCAACTCCGCAAAGGTTGGCATCGAAGAAAGGTTCATAGAGTGTTTGAGGTTTTGTTTCTTAGAGCAACACGTCATGGGGCCAACCAGACGGCTGGCTATTTTAGATTGGTTATTATGTAATGACGAAATATTGTTAAACGATCTTGTGGTTAAGGGTCCGCTTGGAAGGAATGACCTCAACGTGCCAGAGTTTCAAATTCAGATTAAAAGAGTGAAGACTGAGTTTCATATGAGAGTTTTAGTGTTTGGCAAAGGTAATTATATAGTCCTGAAGAAGGAGTTGGCCCAAGTAGACCAGGAAAAATTGTTAAAGAGCAGGACAGTTGAAGAACAGTGACAAGTATTTAGTGAGGTTCTAAATACCTCTCAATTAAAGTATATTCCTCAGAAGAAGGGGAATTGTGAAAAGGTGAAAAATCATCGAATGGCTTAACGAGGAAGTCAAGGATAACATAAAGGCTAAAACTAAGTTATGTCATACTGCAAATGTTAGTGGCACTCTGGAGGATTGGGAAAACTTTAAATGTCAGGAAAGGGTTGCTAAAAACAAAACCAAAAGAGCTAAAATGAATGACAAAAGGAAACTAGCAGAAAACTGATACCAAAAGTTTTGATAAGTATATAAAAAGGCAGATAATAATAAAAGTAAATGTTCTTCCTTTAGAGATAGAAAATGGTGAGGTAATAATGGGAAACTCAGAAATGGCAGAGGCACGAAATCAATATTTTGTCTGTCTTCACTGTGGAAGATAATTTTTTCCCCCAAAATCTATAGTTACGACAGAAGAACTTAGTGAAATTACTATAACTGGGGAAAAGGTATTAAATAATTGATGGGATTAAAGGCAGATAAGTCCCCAGGGCCTGATGACCTGCACCTTAGCGTTTTAAAGAAGCTGGCAGCAGAGATAGTGGATGCATTAGTTATTATTTTCCAAAATTTCCTGGATTCTGCTCCTCTGATGCTGCCTGGCCTGCTGTGTTCCTCCAGCTCCACACTGTGTTACCCCATTATGTGCCTTGTTGGTTATATCCTCAAAGAATTACCAGTGGATTAGAAACATGTTAATGTGACACCCTTATTCAAAAAATGAGATAGGCAAAAAGTGGGAAACTATAGGCCAGTTAGTTTGACCTCTGAAGTGGGTAAGTTGCCAGAGTCAGTCATAAAGGAGGAAATAACTGAGCACTTAGAAAAACAAAGCTCAATTCATCAGTATCAGCATGGTGTTGTGAACGGCAAGTCATGTTTGACAAACTTGCTGGAGTTCTTTGAGGATATAACCAGCAAGGCACATAATGGGGTAACACAGTGTGGAACTGGAGGAACACAGCAGGCCAGGCAGCATCAGAGGAGCAGAAAAGTTGACATTTCGGGTCGGGAACCTTCTTTAGAAATGGGAAGGGGGAAGGGAGCTCAGAAATAAATAGAGAGAGGAGGGGTGGGGCTGGGGAAGGTTGAGGGGATGTTGATAGGTGAGTGCAGGTGGGGACTGGTCAGTTAGATGGGAGGAGTGGATTGGTGGGAGAGAAGATGGACAGGAGAGAAGATGGACAGGTTCCCTCCCACCTATCTGCCCGTCCCACCTCACTGACCAATTCCCACCATTCCCTACCTGCACTCATCTTTCACCATCCAACCTACCTTCCCCAGCCCCACGCCTCCTCTTTTTATTTATTTCTGAGCTCCCTTCCCCGTCCCTATTTCTAAAGAAGGGTCCCGACCCGAAACATCAACTTTCCTGCTCCTCTGATGCTGCCTGGCCTGCTGTGTTCCTCCAGCTCCACATTGTGTTACCTCTCACTCCAGCATCGGCAGTTCTTACTATCTCTGAGGTACATAATGGGGATCAACTAGATGTGGTATATCTAGACTTCCAGAAGACATTTGACAAGGTGCCACATAAAAGACTGACCTAGAAGGTTACATCCCAGGGGTTTAAAGTATTGGCTTGGATAGATGATTAGCTGACTGATAGAAGCCAGAGGGTCGGGATAAATGTGACCTTCTCTGGATGGCGAACTGAAGCTAGTGGGGTGCTGCAGGGTTCAGTTCTCAGACCTTAACTATTTACAATCTATATAAATGATCTGCAAACAGGGACAGAATGTAATGTAGCAAAGTTCATGGATGATACTAAAATAGGTGGGAAAGCAGGCAGTGATGAGGAGATAAAGTGTTTACAGATGGATATTGATAGGCTAGGAGAATGAGCCAGAACCTGGCAGATGAAGTTTAATGTGGATAATGTTGTCCATTTTGGCTGGAAAAATAAAAGGGCAAATAATTATTTAAATGGGAAGCAGATTCAAAGAGCATCAATGCAGAGCGATCTGGGCATCTTTGTGCATGAATTGCAGAAAGCGGGTGTGCAGGGAGAGCATAAAATATGGAAGGCAAATCGAATCCTAGCATTCATTGCAAAAGGAGTAGAAATAAAAGTTCTTTTTTTCCTTTATTCATTCACAGGAGGGCATTGCTGGCTAGGCAGCATTTATTGCCCATCCCTAATTACCCAGAGTGCAGTTCAGTATCAACCACATTGCTGTGGGTCTGGAGTCACACGTAGGCCAGACCAGTTAAGGATGGCAGTTTCCTTCCCTAAAGGACATTAGTGAACCTGATGGGTTTTTCGCAGTAATCGACAATGGATTCATGGTCACCAGTAGATTCTTAATTACAGATATTCATTGAATTCAAATTCCACCATCTGCCATAGTGGGATTGGAATCTGGTTCCCAGAACATTATCTGGGTCTCTGGATTAACAGTCCAGCAATAATACCACTAGACCATCGCCTCCCCCACAATTATATAAGGCATTGGTGAGACCACATCTGGAATATTGTGTCCAGTTCTGGTCTCCTAATTTGAGGAAGGATGTGTTGGCATTGGAGGAAGTTCAGAAGAGGTTCACCAACTTGATTCCAGGGATGAAGGGGCCATCGTACAAGGAACCATTGTATAGCTTGGGCATGCACTTGGAGAGTGAAGGGGGATCTGATTGAGCTGTATGAAATGTTAAAGGGAATTGATAAGGTGGATGTTGAACAGATCTTACCCCTTGTGGGACAGTCTCGAGCAAGAGGTCACAGATATTGAGTGAGAGGAGGTAGGTTTGAAACAGAGATGAGGAGAAATTACTTCTTTCAGAAGGTTGTGAATCTGTGGTACTCACTGCCTCAGAGTGCAGTGGAGGAAAAATCAATCAACAGATTCAGGAAAGAACTAGATAAATTCCCAATGAAAAGCGGGATAAAGAGCTATGGGGAGCAGGCAGGAAAGTGAGCTGAGACCAGGATAAGATTAGCCATGAAAGCTCTGAAGGGCTGAATTGCTAGTCCTGCTCCTAATTCCTTTGTTCCTATGTAAGGTCCTCTTATTGACAATGACAATTAAATAATCCATTGGGTTATGATCTCTTTATCCTTGAGAAAGGATGTTGGCCTGGAGTCACGGGTAAGCCTGACTGGGGCGTGGTGTGGACCGGGAGTCAATTGTAAGCCTCCAGGGGGACAGTGGTGAACCGGATAAGTTTTTTTGACAATCGGCAGTGCTAACACAGTTATCATTCAATGAGATTTCTATTCCAAGTCTTTTCAGTTGAATTTGAATTTTGCCACCTGACATAGTAGGAGTCAAACACATATGCCCAAAACATTGGCCTGAGAACTCTAGATAACATGGTCGAGTGACATTGAATATGCCACTATCTCCCACTCTCAATCAAAGCTTCCTTCCATGAAGGACATCAGTGAACTTGCTTTGTTTACTTAAACAATTCAGCAGCTTCATGGTCTTTTCCACAAAGCGAGTGTTTGTCATTTCTAACTTAGTTAAACTGAAATCAACTGGCCAAGCTTTCATGATGTAAACTGAGATCACAGTGCATGGCTCTCCCCTCACCAATTCCCCAAACACAAACCCCTGGTAAAGGTGTGGAGGGTGAAAATTTAACCCATCAATGCATCCCTGCCAGTTTACAACCGTGCACTCCCACACCACCTCCCCCATCATTTGTAGTCAAGCAATGATGAAAGCTGAACTAAATACTCAAATTTAGGCAGTGTGTAGCATGTCTGCTTGTCATGTCAGCCTGTAGACATGGTCTTCTGGGGCAGAGGGCTGTGAATGGTCACTCGAAAATTACAGTAAGGGCTGAGATTAGTAGCCTTTTGGGTGCTAATTCAGTTCAAGGGATTTGTGGATAAACCAGGAATAGATTTGATGGAGAAATTTAAACATGATTTAAGTGAATGATGGAGTAGGTATGAATGGTGATGTTCTTTACTCCTACCCTCTTTGTTACATTATTATTATCTTAGCAAGAGTGAGTGAAAATGACTGGAGTGTGCAGTTATTTCATATTATAGGTTTTGGGTTTATAACAAATTCAGTCCATAATATATTTCAACTAAATTTCAACAATGATTGCAGTTCAAAAGTACTTCGTTGGCTATGAAAGGCACTAAGTGTTCTGAAATCATGAAACGTTCTGTATTAATAGAATCATTCTTTCATTCTTTAACCTACAAACTGATGATCTGTTACTAACTGTACTTTGTGATTGCACTATCTGTGAACCAACATCCTTAATATTAGAAAATTACAGTTTAAGTGCAATTGGCATAAAGTGTCTGGGAAAAAAATACTTTTTAAACATTCTTATTTTAGAACCTTTCCCATTTCTATAATTAAAAACATATTCATCAGTGAAAATGTGGTATTAGACAAAAAATTGCAGATGCTGGAATCCAAGGTAGACAAACAGCAGGCTGGAAGAACACAGCAAACCAGGCAGCATCTGGAGGAAAGGAGAAGTCAATATTTCGGGTATTACCCTTCTTCAGGACCTAGGGTAATACTCGAAGAAGTGAAAAAGTAGTACCCAGTTCCAAATCTACAACAGTCAATAGTGCTTCATACTGTGCTCTCCTTTCCAAATGCCCTTTTTTATTTTCATTTTAGATTTGTGTTTTCTTTGAAAGGGGAGGTGGCTTCAATGTCTAGAGAGTAATTGAAAGTGAGTATTTTTCCATCTTAAAGGACAGCATTGTCAACATTGGTTGAGTTCTGAATTGACCATTTCATCACAATTAGAAATATGCATTGAAAATAATGGCACATTTAAAGAGCCATTTTATCATTTGAGAGAAAATTGATATCTGTTCATAAAAGTACAACTCAGTAATAAATTATTTGATTTCAAGATAAATCTTAGCTTCTTCTCAGTTAGGAAGAGCAAATACTGTGACTGAAAGAAGAGAAAGATTCATACGTTCAATGGAGGCAGTTGAGTGTGTTTAGTGGTCCCTTTCTCAAAGTTTTGATAAATCATTCACTGACCTGAACATTGGTTTAAATGCTACCTCTGAGTGAAGTATAATGTCAAAGGAGCCATTGATTTCATAAAACACAAAGGCCACTTTTCTCAGACCAGTATTTAGTGTTAGTTCTGTCAGTAGTTTAAAACAAATAATGCTGCTTTGGGAAAGTATTTTATGTAATTAATCACTGTGACCTCATGAACCTAGTTCTAACATTTATTAAGTGCTGAACAAATGGACCAGATCAGACAAATTACTGCTTCCCAAGTCACTTGTGTTCCTCAGAGTGTACATTTGAAATGGGATAATAGCCTCACCTCACAAGACCGTGTCAATACAGAGCACAGGCAGGTCAGATGGCAAACTCCATATATATCTGAGTGAGCAGGAAACAAGCAGCTAATGACAGTTCTGCTGAAGTCTATTGTGTCCTGCAGAAGATTTATGAGAATAGAATATTCACTGAAGTCTGTAGTCAATAAAAATCTCAATCTAATTCTTTTGTGAAGCTTGAGCTCTCCACTGTCACAAATTCTATTCAAGAATCTATTGCTGTGCACTGAAATAAACTATTAAAGATAAATATGTAGTGATAGGTCTTCCTGAAAATTATTTAATAAGAGTGAAAGGAAGGCCTGCACTCCAGTGGGAAAACCACAATGCATTCATGAAGAGGAAATGTTCTCAAATCAAATCACCATACTGAGAATCTAAATGTCTACTATTTATCATCCTGTTTATTTATATTTATTTTATGGATGTTATGAATATTTGCTCATGTATGGATTGCCGCTTTGAAATAACTCCACAGAGGTCAGTATCCCATTCCAAGTCACCCTTTTTATACATTTTTTTAAATACATCCTTAACACTGATTCATCTCTCTCAGAGTCAGCTCATAGAGTAACCAGAATGTCTGATACTCCTATTTATATCTATCAGCCAGAGCTTCCTGATTGGACCACATTAACAGCTCCAATCAGGGAACTTATATTCTATGAGATCCATTTGGCTGGGCTCATTACAATTGTTACACACTTCCTGCTTTCTGCTGGGTGTAGTAGCTGAATGCCAGCGCAAAGCAGTGACCAAAGAACTGGTTGTGCTTTTTTTTTTATTGCAGACTAAATATTAGGTTTGACAGTGCACATGCAAAGAGGTTGACTTTCAAAAATTGAACCCATAAACTCCCTGATTGGAGCTGTTAATGTGGTCCAATCAGGAAGCTCTGGCTGATAGATATAAATAGGAGTATCAGACATTCTGGTTACTCTATGGCAGATTGACAGATTGTCACGGGTGAAATAATGGAGATGACTAAAAATAAAACTTCCTTCCAATAATCATAAATGTATGAAAATCAGTTAAAAGTACAGAGGAAATCCAATTTGAATCATTAGTTTTTCCCACTTAGTGGGAGAAATACCCTACTTGGATGTTTCTGAACTTGGGTGGAAAAGTATATTCCCATAATGGAGAGAAAGCAGCATGATGGCTGACTATTGTGATCCAGGCTAATACTCTGGGTCTTAAATCAGACTGTGGGAACTGAAACTGATATTGAAAGGCAGCCTCAATAATGGTGAGCGTGAAATTATGGACCATGGGTGGCACAGTGGCAGAGTGCTTAGCACTGCTGCCTCACAGTGCCTGGGACCAGGGTTCAATTCCAGCCTTGCGTGATCACCTTTGTGGAGTTTGCACATTCTCCTGGTGTCTGCGTGGATCCCCTCTGGGTGCTCCAGTTTCCTCCTAGAGTCCAAAGATGTGCAGGTTAAACGGATTAGCCATGCTAAAATGCCCAGGGATGTACAGGCTAGGTGGGTTAGCCATGGTAAATGTGGGGTTACAGGCATAGGGTAGGTATGTGGGATGCTGTTTGGTGGATTGGTGCAGACTGAATGGGCCAAATGGTCTTTTTCCACACTGTAGGGTTTCTATGATTATCATTAGTTGTCATGAAAACCCATCTTGTTCATGATTGCCGTTTAGGGTAGGAAAGAAATTGTCCTTACTCTGGCCTGCATGAGACTCCAGCCACACAGCAGTATGGCTGTCTCTTAACTTCCCCTTGAAATGGCCTGCCAGACTTCTCAGTTCGAGGGCAGCTAGGGATCAGCAACAAATGCTGGGCTTGTCTGCAACACTTAATTCCCATGATAATGTAAACTTTAACAAAGTCCTGGATCCATTGCTTTTTATCATTTACACAAATGATTTGGATATGAACATAGGAGGTACGGTTAGTAAGTTTGCAGATTGGAGGTGTAGTGGGCAACCAAGAAGATTACCACTGAGTATAACAGGACCTTGATCTGATGGGCAGATGGGCCAAGGAGTGGCAGATGGAGTTTAATTGAGATAAATGTCAGATGCGGTATTTTGGAAAGGCAAATCAGAGCAGGACTTATACATTTATACAGTGTAAGGTCCTGGGGAGTGTTTTTAAACAAAGAGACCTTGGAGTACAGGTTCACAGTTCCTTGAAACTAGAGTCCCAAGTAGATGGGATAGTGAAGAAGGCATTTGGTAGCTTGCCTTTATTAGTCAGTGCGTTGTGTATTGGAGTGGGATGTCACACTTAGGCTATACGGGACTTTGGTTAGGCCACTTTTGGAATACTGCGTCCAGTTCTGGTCTCCCTGCTACAGGAAGGCTGTTGTGAAACATGAAAGGGTTCAGAAAAGATTTACAAGGATGTTGCCAGGGTTAGAGGGTTTGAGCTATAGGGAGAGGCTGAATAGGCTAGATCTATTTTCCCTAGAGCGTCAGAGGCTGAGGGGTGACCTTATAGAAGTTTATAAAATCATGAGGGGCATAGATAGGACAAATACCCGAGGTCTTTTCCCCAGGATAGCAGAGTCAAAAAGTAGGGGGCATAGGTTTAAGGTGAGAGGGGAAAGATTTAAAAAGCGCCTAAGGGGCAACTTTTTCACGCAGAATGTGGTGTGTGTATGGAAAGAGCTGCCAGAGGAAGTGGGTGAGGGCTGGTATAATTACAACATTTAAAAGTCATCTGGATGGGTACATGAATAGGAAGAGTTTCGAGGGATGTGGACCAAATGTTGGTAAATGGGTCTAGATTAATTTAGGATATCTGGCCAGCATGGACGAGTTGGACCGAAAGGTCTGTTTCCGTACTGTATAACTCTATGGCTCTAAGATTTAATTTCAAGGTTTTACAGCTTCACATTGGGTGATATACATTTTTGTTGTCGTTGGTGACTGAGCAGATCTAATTGGGCTGCTGAGGGATGTGAGGCTGTAAATCTAATCTCTGTGCCTACATTAAGAAGAGGATAATCACCTGCGATAGGGTTAGGCTTAGGTTTAACGTTAGGGTTAGGGTTAGGGTTAGCGTTAGGGTTATATATTGCCTATTACTACTCTAAACAATACTTCTGAAGCAGAAATTAGTACAGATAGGAACGTAGGAAAATAGGAACAGGGGTAGGCCACTCAGCCCATTGATCCCACTCTGACTTTCACCATGATCATGGCTGATCCAACAGTTTAATGCTTTTAGCTCATGTGATCTCTGTAAGCCTTTATACTTTGATAATAAGAAATAATGTATTAACTTCTGTTATAAATATACTCAGAGACTGAACTTCCTAACCTTCTGGTGAGAGAATTACAAAGATATACCCTTCTGTGAGTAAAAACACATATCTTCATCTCGGTCCCAAATGGCAACCTGTTCATTTTTAACTGTGCCCCCTAGTTCTATACTCCCTAAGCAGGGGAAACATCTACCTTCACCTGCCCTGTCTATCCCTTTAAGAATTGTGTCCATTAAATGAGATTATCTCATTGAAACTTTAGAAAATACCAGTTTACCCAAACTCTCTTCATAGGACAGGCCTGCCATCCTGGGAATAGGTCTGGTGAACCTAAGGTGTGGAAGGAATCAGACTTGTGATATCTCCCTGTCAAATGTGTAAAGCAAGTGCTTGGGAGCAAATTGGAAGAGATAGTGACAATTGTGAGACTATACCTCGGCAAGGTCTGTCGCAACTTGAAGAAGTGGAAAAATACAGCAAAGAAAATTTTGCATCCAGTTAAATATGACAGCATTTACAGTATCTGCAGAAATTAAAGAATCAAAAGCCTTTCCTTGAAATGAAAACACTTCAACTTTTCCTGACAGATGGAATCAACTTAGACGATACAGTGCAAAAAAAATCTCCACTCCAAGAATTGCCAGCTGTTTTTGTCATGTTGTTGGCACTCTGTACTTGGTTATTGATAATTTCACATTTGTACCACATCAGTTATCTTCGTTTCTTGGTTGAAAGAGCAAGGTTTGTAAAATGAGGCAAATAATAAAGCCCAACAAGGTGCCTAGTGTTGTAGTTGATTTATATTTGAACATCCTGATAAGCATTTCTGACTTGGAATGATGTTTAAAGCCATATGCCTATGTGCAGCAAAGAAAGAGAAATTATGAAATGCTTCGATGAACGCACTAGAGATTAGATGGCACAGAAAACAGCAAAAATGGAAAAGGAGAGAGTGTGTTCAACCATTAGGTAACAGCTGCTCAGAATTTCTGAACCATTGTGATGGCACCCTCAATACGTTATTTCTCTCATACTCTTTCATAGCACTGTGGGTTATAATGCACAATGAGCTTTACAAAGTGCTTTATGTTTTGATAGGAGGAAAATCAAAACTTTTAAAAGTGCAAGGCCTAGCTGAATACAGTAATTAGTTCAAGGTCACCTCTTTGCAGCATAAAACGTGCCGGAGGTTTTTTTTTAATGTTCATTATCAGAAGAAATCTTTTGTATGTTCATGTTAGCACGTACACTTGTGTGTGTGCGTGTACAACCTGTGCATGCAATAGGGTAGCATGTACAAGTACATGTATGCTACATGTGTATGGAAAGTATATGAATTCATATGGGTCTGTGTATAATGTGCATGTGCCTATGAATATATGTCTGTATATTATGTTATGATATAGTGAGAAGGGGTGAACGAGCTCCCATCTTTTCACCTCCTTGATTGGCCTACAACATAAATTTTAATTTTGTTTCTAGCATGCAGCTAGAATTAAAATGGAGTTATCTCGTTCACCAGCACCAATAAGGAGCTTACTACAATGTTTTCTTGAGTGAAACTAAAAGTAATTTTATTACTTGATAAAAATGAGAAAAATAATAAAAATGCAACATCACACACACACACACTCACGCATATGCAAAGTTAAAAGGGAATTATCTTCAACTCAAAGAGGAAATTAAAATTATCCACAATTTAACATTCTTAGGGTGTTCTTGAGGTTTTAGGTTTTAACGATATCCTGGATCAATATTTTGGATATCTTGGAGTTCTTAGTGTTTAGATGTTTCTTTCTAGCTGCATGCTCGAAACAAAATTAAAATTTATGTTGTAGGCCAATCAAGGAGGTGAAAAGATGGGAGCTCGTTCACCCCTTCTCACTATATCATAACATAATATACAGACATATATTCATAGGCACATGCACATTATACATATTGTAGTGATTATAATGAGGTCAGCTAGTTGGACCTCATTGGATATGAGTTCTCTGATTGGGGCTGTTAATCTGGTCCAATCAGGGAGACCTGTCTGACAGATAAAAAGGAGAGTGTCAGAGATCTGATATGCTGACTCTGAAAAGGCAGTACTAAAGTCAAGGATTGGTCATGTGTAAATAAAGGGAGATTTGGTGACAGGATACCAGCCTGAGGAGTTATTTCATCTACCTTATCATTGGCTTTATTATCCTTTGAGACGCTGAGAGAGAACTCTTTCTCCTTTTTATTCCACTAACAAATCCAGCCCCCTGCATCTGCCAAAAGCAACTCTCTGAAATACAGCTGATTTATGTATTCTGTTGTTGGTTTTCCTTGTCTTATTTGCATATGTATTTCTTTTTTCTTCAACATGTGAACTTCTCAAACAGGAGAAACAGGTTTATTTGACTGGTTTCAGCCTTGTTTGATAAAAAAATGTTAATTTCAGTTCAGACTGCTTCTTGTTTATTGATGGTTTGATAAAGTTTATCTCAACTTGTCGTTGGATGGATCATCCCGCCATTTCTAAGTTTTTTTTTCTTTTTTACGAAATCATTTCAGCCCATGAAATTCTAAGGTAATAAAATGAGATGATAAAGCTTAAGATTCACTTATCCATATCTATCACCATCATGATATTATGCACGTATTTTATTTGCATGTGTGCAAATGTATATGTGTCCATAATGTGTGTATGTCATAGTTTGTATAGGTATAATTGTGTGTATGAAATAAGTGGACACATTAAAATGAAATGTTATTACACATATAGTTTAAGGTTAGGTGTCTCCTTTAGTCATTTGTGTGATATAATAATTGTTAAACCCAATCAAAGTTGCTACATAAGTTCAAAACATAAAAACAGCAGGATAAAGACAAAGATGAGCTGTTTCACAACCAATGATTCAGAGTAAGACTCTGCATCCCTACCTCATGCAGTCAATGCTGGACATCTGACAGCTAAGGCAAGGTAGAGGCTCCATGAATGCCCCAATCCCCAATTATACTGGAACCCAGCACATAGGTGCAAATGACAAGGCAGAAATGGTAGCAGGCAGCTTCAGTCAAAATGCAGTATGAACAATTCAACTTGGCTATGTCCCAAAGTTCTCACTATCATAGATACCAGTTTTCAGCCAGTTAGTTAATGCCATATGACCTGGAATGATGCTGCCAGTGTCCTAGGTGATCACATGTGCAGGCAATACCCCCAGTTGCAGAAGCTGGAGCTCTGGGTCTCAGACCTTGAGCAGCAGCTGGAAACACTGTGGATCATTCGCAAAGCTGAGAGTTACAAGGATAGCACGGTTCAAGAGCTGACCACACTGCAGCTCACAGGACTAAAGGAAAGAAGGGAATGGGTGATCACAAACAGCCCAGAAAGAACAGGCAGATAGTCCCCTGGGGTTCTACTCACGAACCTGTATTCCATTTTGGAAGCTGATGAAGGTGTTCATAGGAATGCAGTCAGAGCCAAGCTTCTGGCACTACAAGTGGCTTGATTGTATTTGCGGTGGGGTCTAGGGGGGTGGTGAGGAGGAAGAAGAAAGGAAGAGTGATAGTGATAGAGGATTCTTTAGTCAGGGGAGCAGACAGGGGTTTCTGCGGCCAGAGACATAACTCTAGGATGGTGCATTGCCACCCTAGTGTTAGGGTCAGGGATGTCACTGAACGGCAGCAGGGCATCCTGAATGGGGAGGGAGATGAGTTAGAGGTCATGGTAGATGTTGGCGCCAATGATATGGGCAAGGTGAGGAAAGAGGTCTTACATCAAGAATTCAGGGAAATAGGTGGTAGATTAAAAAACAGGACCTCAATGGTTGTAATCTCTGGGTTATTCCTGGTGCCTCGTGCTCGCGAGTTTAGAAATATGCAAATAGGATACGTGCTTCAAGAGTTGGTGCAAGAGGGAAGGTTTTAGATTTCTAGATTATTGGGGCTGTTTTTGGGGAAGGTAGGACATGCACAAACAGGATGGTCTGCACCTGAACCACATTGGGACCAATATCCTTGCAGGTAGGTTTGCTAGTGCTGTTGGGAGGAGTTTAGACTAGTCTGGCAGGAGGAGGGGACACAGAAAATCAATGAAACAGAGAAGCATCATGTTACAGCAAAGAAAGCAAGTCAGAGTGAGCTCAGCTATGATGAATGTCAAGAGAGTCAGGCAAGGCTGGATGATCTTTCCTTAAATGCTAGGAGTGTAATAGGTAAGGCTGATGAGTTAATGGCATGGATTGACACATGGAAGTAACAAATTGCTGCCATCACAGAAACATGGTTCAGGGAAGCGCAGGTCTGGCAACTTGACATTCTGGGTATAGGATCTTTAGGTGAGACTGAGCAAGGTATAAAAAGGGTGGTGGTGTAGCACTATTAATTAAGAAGTCAATTACCACAGTAAGGAAAGATAATGTCTTGGAAGGCTCGTCACATGAAGCTTTATGGCTAGAACTTAGAAATGTTAAGGGGGCAGCCACTTTACTGAGATTATACTACAGGCCCTGAAAGAGTCAGTGGGAAATAGAGGACCAAATATGTAGACAGTTCACAGAAGTGTGTAAGAATAATATTCAGGTAATTACAATTGGGGATTTCAACATTCCCAACATAAATTAGGGTAGTCCCAGTGTTAAGGTTTTAGAGGGGGTGGATTTCTTGAAATGTATCCACGAGAGCTTTTTGTGACAACACGTAAAAGGCCCAACAAGGGATGGCTCTGTGCTGGATCTTGTTCTGCGGAAAAAAGCTGAACAAGTGTTCGATATGGCAGTGGGGGAACATTTTAGGAATTGTGATGTCAGCACAGTACAATTCAAATTTGTGCTGGACAAGGATAAAGATGGCCTGCAAAAGACAATTTTGGTTTGGGGGAAGGCAGATTTTATTAAAATAAAGCAGGATTCAGCCACAGTAGACTGGGAACAGCTCCTTGCGGGTAAGTCTATAGCGGAGTAATGGGGGGTCATTCAAAAAGGAGCTAGGGACAGTACAGGTCCAACATGTACCTTTTAGAGGGAAATGTAGGAGCAATAAGTTCAGAGAATCCTGGATGTTTAGTACAATTCAGGACTGGATAAGGAAGAAGAGTAGGGCTTTTAGCAAGTCCAAAGGGAGCAATTCAGCTGTGGCCCTAGAGGAAGTACAGGAGGAAACTTAAGAAAGCAATTAGAGGAGCAAAAAGGGATGATGAGAAAGAACTTGCAAACATGGATTAGGGAGAATCCCAAGATATTTAATATACATTAAAGGGACGAGGTTAACCAGGGAAAGAGTAGGGCCCATTTAGGACCAAGGGGACAACCTGTGTGTGAAGCCGTAGGATATTGGAAGGGTGTTAATTCAATACTTCCCTTTGTTCTTCACTCCAGAAAAGGAGAATGTAGGTATGGAATTCAGGACAAGGGACTATGAGGAACTTGTACAGTTTGACATAGGAAATGGGGAGATATTGATAGTTCTGTTGGTCTTAAAAATAGACATAGCCCCTGGCTCAGATGAAGTGCATCCACGTTTCTGTGAGAGGTGTGGCAGGATATTGCAGGGGCTCTGACAGAAATTTTTAATTACCCTCTCAACACAGGGGAAGTGCCAGAAGACTAGAGGACAGCAAACCCATTCCCACTTCTTTAAAAGGGTGGTAGGGAAGGACCAGGAAATTACAGACTGGTGAGTCTCATATCAGTAGTAGGGAAACTGCTGGAGAAAATTCTGAAGGAGTGAATTAATACCCACTTGGAAAGGCCTGGGTTAATTAGTGATAGTCAGCATGGTTTTGTCAGACGGAGGTCATGCCTAATAAATTTTCTTAGAATGTTTTGAAAATGTGATCCAAGTGTGTAGATGAGGAAAGTTCAGCTGATGTAGTTTATATGGATTTTAGCAAAGCTTTGCACAAGGTCCCACACGGGAGACTGATTGAGAAGGTTAAAGCATATGGAATTGAGGGAAATGTAGTGAGATGAATCAGAAACTGGTTAGTACTGGGACACAAAGGGTAGTGATAGAAGGCTGTCGGAGTGACTGGAGTCCATTGTCCAATGGTGAACCGTAAGAATCGATACTGTGACTCCTATTGTTTGTTACATACAAAAATGATAAACATGAAAATGTGAGGGGAATGTTAAACAAATTTGCAGATGACGCCAAAATTTGTAGACTGGTTAATAGTGAAAAAGATGGTTGTAGATTACAGGAGGATATAGATGGGTTGGTCAGATGGGCAGACTGGTGGCAGATGTTATTTAACCCTGATAAGTGTGAGGTGATGCACTTTGGAAGAAGAAACAAGATGAGGGAGTATTTAATGAATGGCAGGACACCGGGTAGCTTAGAGGAACAGAAGGATCTTTGGATAATTATTCACAGAACACTGAAGTTTGCAGAGTACATGAGCTGAATAGTTAAGAAGGCAAATGTGACACTTACTTTAATCAGTCGTAGTATATAGTACAAGAGCAAGGAGATAATGTTGGAGTTGTACAGAGAGATGGTCAGGACACAACTGGAGTACCGTGTCCAGTTCTCGTTACCTCACTACAGGAAGGATGCGATAGCATTAGAGAGGGTACAGAGGAAGTTCACCAGGATGATGCCTGGGATGGATAAATTGAGTGATAAGAAGAATCTAGATAATCTTGGATTGTTTTCTTTAGAGCAGTGAAAACTGACAGGGGACATGTTTTACGTGTATAAGATTATGAGAGGTATGGATAGGGTGAATAGAGGGCAGCTGTTTCACTTGGTTGAAGGGTCAATCACGAGAGGGCAAGGGGCAGGAGATTCAGAAGGAATTTGTGAAAAATCTTTTTTACTCAGCAGGTGGTGGAAATCTGGAATGCACTACCCGGAAAGGTAACGGAGGCCAGAAACCTTATAATGTTTAAAAAATATTTGAATGAGCACTTCAAATATGGTAACATTCAAAGGTTTGGGACAAGTGCAGGAAATTGGGATTAGCGCACTTTTAGTGGTAGTAATGTTTGTGCAGACTCAATAGGCCTAAGGGCCTTTTCTGTTCTGTATGAATCTACGAATCTATTGAGAAGTGACCGATTTTACAGGAGACATGTCAAAACCTATGGACCTGACACAACCCAGTGCTGAATCTGAAGATCTATGGACAGAGCTAACTCTAGCTTGAGCCAAAATGTTCTAGCACAGGTATGAAACTGACATTTACCCAAGGCATGTCATTCTCACAAAATAGGGTATATTCTCAATCAGTCACCCATGTGGGACCTTGCCAATTATCATCCTATTGGTCTCCTAATAATAAATAATAATCAATTTTCTGAACAAATGTCACAATGGACTTGAAACATTCGCTCTGTTTCTCTCACCATGGATGTTGCCAGACCTGTTGAGTTTCCTCAGCTATTTCTGTTTTTATTTAATTTTCAAATGCTTCGTCAATGACCTCAATTCTGTTGTAAATCTAGGAGTGAAATCATTTCTCTATTATTGTACTGTTCAGTTTCATTCAATGTTGCTCATATCCCATATGATCCAACTAAAGCTGTTGGTAATAGCCAGACAATAACTGAAAAGTGGCAGGGAGCATTTGCACCATTTAAGTACTTTCTCACCTTGACATTCAATAATGCTTCTTGATGGCTACCATTGACCAGAAGCAGGTCAGAGGCTAAGAAATCATCTCCTGATTCCCCAAAGTCTGTCCACCAACTACAAGGAACAAGTCAGGAGTGTGATGGAATACTCTCCACTTGCACGGATGGGAGCAGCCCCAATAACACTCAAGAAGCTTGACACCATCCAGGACAAAGTAGCCCGCTTGACTGGCACCACATCCACAAGCATCCACTCCCTCCACCACCGACGCTCAGTAGCAGCAGTGTGTACTATCTTCAAGATGCACTGCAGGAATTCACCAAAGATCCTCAGACAGCACCTTCCAAACCCACAACCACTTCCATCTTGAAGGACAAGGGAACAATACCACTTGCAAGCTCCCTTCCAAGCCATTCGTCATCCTGACTTAGAAATATATCACTGTTCCTTCACTGTGGCTGGGTCAAAATCCTGGAATTTCCTCCCTAGAGGCATTGTGGATTAACTTACAGCATGTGGACTGCAATAGTTCAAGAACACAGCTTACCAACACCTTAAGGGCAATAAGGAATAGGCAATAAAAAGTGCTGGCCAGCCAGTGATGCCCACGACCCACAAGTGAATAAAAAACAAAGATAATGATGTTGGACAAAGATAATGATAGTCACCATATCAAGGTTATATCTGTAAGAGTAGGGCAGAGGCTCACCTGCAGGTCAGCGAAAGTTTCTCCACCAACTAGAAGACTCAAGGAAGGGGCATGCTAGAATTTTCATAATTCATCTTAATGGGTGTAGCTGCAACAACACAAAGACAGAGCGATGCATTTCCTTTCATTCTGACTGAATATTTACTCCAGCTATGACCAACAATCTTTGATTACACTGTATACAATTTACAGCATGCATTGATAATACCTGCCAAGGTGGTGCAAACAGTAGCTCCTCCCTTGCGACCTTTATCCCAAAAAAGAACAGGAGCAACAATATTATGGGAGCACCATCATTTTCAGGCTCCGCTTATGCCACATCCCATCCTGGCTTGTACATAGTCTGCTACTTCTTCACCTTGATAGATTTAGTAGCCTTGAATTTGCTAACCAACACCTTTGTGAGTCCACCATTACCACAAAGGCTACAATGAATTGAAGGAAAAGGCCCATGACAAACCTCTCTGTGACATACATAGAAAGGTAGTTTGATAGCAAAAGCTAATTTTGGACTGGAGTGATGTGATAAGCGATGTTTTATGGTTCTCAGTCACGAGTGTGGAAACATAACTGCACCATGGAGTGCTCTATGAAATAGCCTCCAAAGCTATTACTTCTATGGGTTCAATTCTTAAAAGATCACAAGAGTAGTGACAGCAAAACCATTACCTACTGTGTTTTTCATGCTTATCATTCAGTGAATCCTCATTGGAATTGTAACTTAATAAATTCATCATACATACAGCAGATGTGCCACATATATGTTTTTAACGGTTACTTCAGAAAAAAAAAATCACAACCCCGCGTTATTTTCTTTATACTTCAGTGCATTTAGTGCAAAATGCAAAATGTACAGGCTAGCCTAATTAACTTTTCATTGCATTGAAGTGACTAGGGTCCTACTATAACTATATTATTTATTCTTCCTTATGGTACAAATAACACTACTCAGAAATGTGGCATGTTAATAGCAATTGGAAGATAGCATGAAAAGGTTGAAAGAACTAACTTTCATGCGGTGCCTTTAATAATCTCAGAACATTTCAAAATGCAGAAAATGGAGCAAGGGCTCAAATGTGAAAAGATATGCCAAATCAAAGAGTAGAGACAACAAAAGAGGAAAATATTAATATGTGAAATGAGGGTCAGAGATTGGTAAGAAGGGACTTAGAGAAAGCACCTAAGACCACACCAATATTACAGAGAAGATGGCTCAACGATAACAAAAAAGACAAAAGTGAACACTTTGTGTCTAGGGTGCATACAGCATTCATAACAAAGAATTTTAATTGATAGCACACATTGAAGTTCACTAATCAGATCTGAAAATGATGACAGAGATATGACTACAGAATGATGAGAATTTGATCCTGAATACTGAGGGGTGTAAAGAAGAGTATGAAGCTAAATAAGGGTGGAAAGATTTCATTGTTAATTGAAGATGATATTTGTGTAATTGTTAGAGGTGACATTGACTCAGGATAGCAGGAGGGAAAATCAGCATAGAAGGAGATGAGTAGTGACATATATAAGAAGTCACTGATGGAAGTGTTCTACAGGATTCCTAACAGTAACTAGAATGTTGGACAAAATATACAAGAAGAAATAAAATTGCTTTTATGCAGAGAAGACTAGAATCAGGAATAATTTTAATCTACATATAAACTGGAAAATCAGATTGGCAGTAATAGCATGGAAGGGGAGTTGATTGAATACTTTTGCATAGTTTCTTCAAGCAGCACATTTTCAAACAAACCAGAAAGCAGGTTATATTACACTTGGTATTGCTAATGTGACAAGATTAACCCTTGACCTCAGAGTAACAGCACTCCAAGGTAGCAATGCCCACTACATGATTGAATTATACATCCAGTTTGAAAAGGAGAAGAGTGAGTCTAATTCTAGAATTTTAAACTTTAATAATGTCAACTGTGTGGGCATGAAAGCTCAGCTCGCTGAAGTGAACTGTGATACTGGGCTAAAGGATGGATCAATAGAGATGTAGCAGCAGACATATATGGAGACATTTCAAAATTCTCAGAATAATTATATTCCTAAAGTTTTGGCAAAGACCTGTAGCTCGGGTTGTGGATGAGGTTGTTGACTTGCTCTCCGAGCTGGCTTGTTTTTGTACAGGCGTTTCGTCACCATGCTAGGTGACATCATCAGTGGAGGCTCTGATGAAGTGATGTTATTCTACTCCGTTTGGAATTTACACTGTCTGGTCCGTTATGGTGAGTAGTGTCATTTCCAGTTTTGACCTGTATGGGTTTATATATGGGGTCCAATTCTATATGTTTGTTGATTGAAGCATGGCTGGAGAGCCATTCCTCTAGGAATTCCCATGCGTGTCTATGTTTGGCTTGTGCTACTATAGTTACTTTGTCCCAGTTAAACTGATGGCCTTCATTGTCTGAATGTACAGATATTAAGAAGAGTTCATTGTGCCGTTTTGCTGTAGCTGATGTTCGTGTATTCTGATGGCTAGTTTCCTTCCTGTCTGTCCGATGTAATGTTTGCGGCAGTCGTTGCATGGTACTTTGTAAGCCACGTTTGTTCTACGTGTTGTCGGAATGGGGTCTTTAATCCTTTTAAGTGTTTGTCATTATTAAATGCAACAAATTAGAAGAGACCCACCACCTCATCAACAGTGTTTTAATAGGGACTAAATTCACAAGAGAATATGAAAACAACAATCAACTTCCGTTTCTGGATGTTAGAGTAGAATGATTGACAAATGGAGAGTTCCAAACCTCAGTATACAGAAAAGCAACCTATACAGATCAAATCCTCAACTTCCACAGCAACCACCCCAACATCCACAAACAAAGCTGCATTAGGGACTGTTTAAATGGGCCAGGAGACACTGCAACATTCCAGTACTACGCTGGGAAGAGGAAGAACACTTATACAAGATCCTCACTTTAAACTGATATCCCTGCAACTTCATCCACAGCTGCCTAAAAAACAGGCAACAACAGGAGGACACAATACGACCTAACACACCGACCACACTGCCCTACATCAAGAACATATCAGAACTGACAACAAGACTCCTATGACCACTAGGAATCATGGTGGCCCACAAGCCCATAGCCACTCTACAACAAACACTTACAAGGATTAAAGACCCCACTCCGACAACATGCAGAACAAACGTGGTTTACAAAATACCATGCAACGACTGCCACAAACATTACATCGGACAGCCAGGAAGGAAAGCAGCCATCAGAATACACGAACATCAGCTAGCTGCAAAATGACACAATGAACTCTTCTTAATATCTCCACATTGAGATAATGAAGGCCATCAATTTAACTGGGACAAGTAACCATAGTAGCCCAAGCCAAACATAGACACTCATGGGAATTCCAAGAGGCATGGCTCTCCACCCATACTTCAATCAACAAACATATAGAATTGGACCCCATATATAAAACCATACAGATCAGAACCGGAAGTGACAGTACTCACCATAACGGACCAGACAGTATAAATTCCAAGTGGAGTAGAACAACATCGCTTCATTGGAGGCTCCACTGATGATGCCACCTAACTTGGTGATGAAACATCTATACAAAAACAAGCCAGTTCGGCGAGCAAGTCAGTAACCTAATTATATTCCTACTAGAAAGAAAAATCCAAAGTGAGAACTTACAATTCATGGTTTACAAAAGAAGTTAGGGAAAGGATCACACTTAAGTAAAAAAGCATATGAACATGCAAATATGAGTTGCATGTCAGACAATTGATCAGTATTTGAAGAATGGCAGAGAATGTCTCAAAAGTTCATCCGGAGGAAGAAATTAGGGACAAAAAAAAATACGGTGGAGAAACTGAGCAGGCAAAGTTAAATCACTTTCATGAAATTGGACAGTTATGTTAAATAGGCTTATGAATTAAATGTGTTCAATAGCAGCTGGCTGCTCAAATCAATTGCTTTGTAATCTACAGTGTTAAGCTTCTTGCGTCTTGTAGCAAGTGGTGACAATTCTATCACATTCTTGCCTAAATCTATTAAGTGGCAAGATCAGTAAGAGTACTCAGCTTGCTCTTGTTAGCCGTGTGTTTACTTAACTTCTACAGTCAAGTTTGAACATTGATGACCCCTGTGTTGATGATGATACAGTCATCAAAGGTAACATAAAAACTGAAAGAACTGCGGATGCTGTAAATCAGGAACAAAAACAAAGTTGATGGAAAAGCTCAGCAGGTCTGGAAGCAGCTGTGAAGGAAAAAACAGAGTTAGCGTTTCGGGTCCAGTGACCCTTCCTCAGAACCGTGAGAGCTCTGAGGAAGGGTCACCGGACTCGAAACGTTAACTCTGTTTTTTCGTTCACGGATGCTGCCAGATCTGCTGACCTTTTCCAGCAACTTTGTTTTTGTATCAAACGTATCATCTATTGAAGGTGGTGCTTATCTGGAAATGATGTAGGGCAAGTTGCTCTGCCATTTTGTATCCATTGATGTTTTTCAGGTCTTGATATAGGCTGGCATGGACTCTACCCAGAGGAACTCTGCATTGATGTGAACACTGTAGAATTGGCATTCAATGTTGTCATTCCCGACCGTTTGATACAGAGGAGGCCATTTATCAATCGATCAAAAAGTAGTTGTGTTGAGGCTATGTCCCCTGATAACCTCCCTGCAGCATGACCTGAGGCCTCAGATGATTGACTGCTCACAACCCCATGATCATCTTCATTTGTGGCAGGTAAGATTGCAGCTATCAGAGAGATTTTGTCTTGGCCTCCATTGACATCAGATTTGGGCGGCATTCCTTGGTATCATACTAGAAAGACTGCGAACAGGATGACAAAGGCAGCTACCCTCACATGTCCTCTCATGTTCAACCTTCGCATCCAATTCAAGGGTGTGATTAAGTCTGGAGCTGAGTGGTTCAGACAGAATCTGAACTGAGTGTCAATAAGTAGACTCTTGGTGAGAAAATGTCATTTGATGACACTCATCATTACTCCTTCCTTCATTTACCGATGATTTCAATAGTGTTCACTATCAGTGGGTCAAGTGTCTCCTATTCAGATGCTTAATGGGACATTGTAGAAAAGATCATCTTTGCTACGCACAATCATCCTTTATTCGCACATCATGGCCTAGAAGAACATAAGTGATTGCTCCATTTACTCACGTTCTAAATAGTCCTTCGTCTTTCAACAGATAATAGAAAGTTGGAATTTTAATACAGTTCTTTGATGAAGTAATGGAAAGGGTCAACAAGATTAGAATAGTTGAAATGCATGTGGAATTTAAAAAGAAATCTTAACAAAATGCCACATAATACACATGCTCATAAAATTGTAACTTTGTGATTAATGGAACAGCAATTCCCTAGATAAGAAATTGGCTAGAAATCTGACAGCAATAGTGAATGCCATTTTTCCCAAGGAAGTGATGTGTGCCAAGGTTTTCCGAGGGAGTCACTATTGGGACCACGGCTCCTTTTGACATATATTAGTGGCTAATCTGGAGTATGGTACAGGGGTCATTTAGCTCAGTTAGCTGGATGGCTGGTTTGTAATGCAGGATTATGCCAACAGCATGGTTTATATTCCTGTACCGGCTGAGGTCAGCACATCTCAGGTGAGAGGCAAGGTCGAGAAGGTGGGGCATTCATTGTTGCCTAAGGTTAAACCACCACCAATTGTCTGTCTCTAATGAGAGAGAGCAGCCCTTTTGTCCTCTGGGGCTATGGCGGCTTTTCTTTGTAACTGGAGTAATATGTATATTGCCACTGACACAACCACAACTGGAATACTGTGAACAGTTTTAGGCCCCTTATCTAAGGAAAGATATTGTGGCATTGGAGATAGTCCAGACAAAGGGTTTACTCAGTTGTTACCAGGTATGGAGGGATTATCTTATGAGGAGATGTTGAGTAAATCGGGCCTGTATTCATTGGAAATTAGAAGACCAAGCACCAATTTTGTTGAAACACGTGTTTTCAATGAACTCTCAACTTCCCTACTGGGTTCAACGTATTCAAGTACTCTTGTAAACTCACTGGGAAATAATAACTGATGTCATCAGGGGATGCGAGTAACAACTGAAAATTTTTTAACTTCTGAGGGGTTCTGAGGTGGGGTCACCAGACCCAGAATGTTAACTCTGATTTTTTCTCCACAGATGCTGCCAGACCTGCTGAGATTTTCCAGCAACTTCTGTTTTTGGTCAATGTTTTAACTTGCATTCTTTGCACTCCCTTTCCTCAAATCTCCTTATTGCCATAACCTTCAACTTTCATAGATCTATGTGCTCTTGCCATTTCGGTCTGTTCTACAGCCACAATTTCAATTCTCCACCATTTATGACTGTGATATTAGTTGTCTGAGCCCTGAAATTGAAATTCCTTTCCTAAATGTCTCCCTCCCTTTAAGACACTTTAACTACAACCTTCAAATTGTGAAACCCATTACCTCTCTGTGTATTTTTCTTCCAAGTCCGTAAACTCAGTAAATAAACCGGGATTATATTTCCCAGGCGGTGCAGGGCAGGTTAGGCATTTGTCAAGTCATTTTAAGTGTGGAGCTGGAGGAACACAGCAGGCCAGGCAGCATCAGAGGAGCAGGAAAGTTGACGTTTCAACTTGGGACCCTTCTTCAGAAATGTTCTTGCTATCTCTATTTTAAGAACTGCACCCCTATGTTGAGTTGTGCAGCACTGTCTCCTGCCTGACCTCAGCTGGAATGGCTTCACAATTGGCATGTAGATCCAATCAGGGATGTGACAGGGCCTTAATATGATAGAGCCTTAATTCTATGAGCTCCTTTATTCCTGTCAGTATGATACATGACTGGAGTTTGCTGCTTTGACTTAGTTGCTCAATTTGTAAGTAAAAGAATTGCTCTGTGCTTGAAATGGTTTGTGCTATTTTGTTTGCAAATATTCTGAAAAGACCCAATTCAGGCCAGTTTCAAATCACACCACAGACTGCCGATTACATCATTAAAACTGCTGCTATCCCTGTTGCACCACATAAATGAGCAGTTACAGACATCAGTTAACATTTTGAAAGCTCCAGGATAATTAGGCAAGGCAAGGAAATATTGAAAAAAATAGGCTTGAAAGATAGTGCATCTTTCCTGAGCAAAGGAAGTAATTTATGTAACTTTAAAGCTGCAGTATTCCTTTTCTGAACCTTGTGTGGTCCTATTAAAGATAAGTATTTTCCTCACATCTTTAAATCAATGCAATAATGATGTCTTTTATATGTTGATCGACTCATCTGTTTACTGCTTGGTGCTTTGCCCCTAAATTAACCTGACAATGAGAAGCATTTACTGAGCTGTGCATCTTTAATGTCTAAAATTTATTTGAAGTGCTGAAGCAATTATCGGGTATTGATATTCTTTGGGGTTATTTTGTTGTCCTTTTGTAATCCACATGTTTGCTAAGATTCAGAAGTATATATTATTTTTGTATACAGACAAAAGATAAGAAATTTGTGGGGAGATTTATAAAGTATAAAATATCATGGTCTTTTTTGTGTATTCTTAAGCCTTTCTTTCTTTTCATTTTTATCATCTATTTATCGTTTTTGTCTTTGTCTTTCTGATAAAAAGTTAAATTAAGATACCTTCTGTGTCCTGAAGAAGGGTTATACCCAGAACGTTGACTGATCCTTTCCTCCAGATGCTGCCTGGCTTGCTGTGTTCTTCCAGCCTCCTGTTGGTCTACCTTGGATTCTAGCATCTGCAGTGTTTTTTTTGTCTCCTACCATCTGTCTTCTCAGGTATAAAATAGGCATAAAATATTCCATGACTCTTTTTTCAATCAAGAACAAGGAAGTTCTCTGTGATGCCACAGGCAATATGAATTCTTAAAACAACTTCAGTTTAAAGAAAACTTGGTTATTATTTTATTGCAATCTGTGGAACCTTAATGTTCACGCGACCATGGCAGCATTTCCTAAGCTCCTATAGATACTACGCTTAAACGTGCCTCATTGGACATAAAGCAAGTTTTACCTCCTAAAGTTTTAAAAGGCACCACTTTGTTCTATCTTGAAGTGAAATTGCACTGTGTGATTTTAGTATCCGAACATATTAGTATGATGATATAAAATTCTAACCATTGCTATTTTAGGAAGGTGTAAATCTGTTTAAGACATAAATGCTAACATAAAATAGTTAACAATTCTATTAAAAAGAATTCTGTATGAATAGAACACATTCATTATTTGTTTTCTCTGCTGAAGTCTGAAGATCAAAGGAAGGGCTTTAGTCTAAAGCTTTTCCACAGTGAGCTGGAGACTGGTATCAACAGATAGATCTATCTTCCCTTGAGATTCTGGTGTTTAAATATGAGTGACACTGCTGATATTTCTACAGTGACCTTGTATCAATTAAACAACCAAAATGCATATTTAAGGAGATCTCGGAATGAATTCTCACAGAAAATAACATCTCTAAAATATAAGTATGTATTTCTTCTTGGAAAGGCTGTAGAAACCCGGAGTGATTCAAAATCGTTAGTATTTTGCCATAGAAAATATTCAGGAATGTAGTGTAAAAATCTGGGATATGGTGCAAGAGTGGGGAAATGACAAACTGCATTCTTCTTCAAAAATGCTGCCGCAAGCTCTAGGGGTCAAATAGCTTCCTATTATATAACTTTATTTCCTATTGTACAATTTTATTTTTTTATGAAAGTTTAGGTAAACATTCCTTTTATAATAAAAAAAATCTTAACTATTTTGGGATAACAAACTATTTAAAACTCATAAGCTTTGCTTATATTATGGCAATGTGGCCAGGAAATGAAGAGCACCATACATTGGAGTTTGATTTGATTTGATTTGACTTATCATTGCCACAGGTACCTAAGTACAGTGAAGTGTTTTGTTTTGAGTGTAGTACAGGCAAATCATAACAAGGGCGTAAGTGTCCTGGCGGCAGGAAAGATACAACAGACATGGTGGTGGCACAATGGTTTACAGTAAGGCAGGAGATGCCTTATGGTAGTGGTGAAAGGTAGGCATGGAAGCATGAGTGCTGTCATCTCAAGAGAGCAGGTTTGTGCGCCATGGAACTGATGCTTCTCCCACTTTGCGCACTCAGATCTGCATTCATCGTGGTAGCATTCGGAGCCTGCCAAGCAGCATGGATCTCACAATTTCAATCCTGTCTTTTCTATAATTGAGACGTTGACTGTGAGGGTTCTGCTTGGGCTGAACCTTTGGCTATTTCATCAAAGGTTAGTTTACCAGTGACATAAGAAATATAAGCAATAGGAGAAAAAGTAAACCTTTCAGGTCCTTCAGCCTGTTCTGCATTCCTCTGATAACGCTGTTTTTTGCAGCCTAACAGGAACCTATCCACTACAGCCTTCAAAATAGTTAATGACCCTGCCGCCATAGCCTTCTGAAGCAGAGGATTCCAAAGATGCACAACATTCTGAGAGAGAAAAAACAAATTCTCTTCAGCTCAGTTCTGAAAGGGTGGCCTCTAATTTTAAAACAGTGTCCCCCGCAACACTGGTCCTTGACAGACCCACAGGAGGAAAAACCTTTTCCACTTCCACCTGACCGGGCCAATTCAGAAAAAGGAGATAGCCCCCAATTCCACAAGGGGAAGTGTGGACGCTCCAATCCTTCCGTGCAATGCTGTGCCACATTGAAACCAGGGTCATCCTTGTGCCTAAACAGTGACATGACAGGCCATGTCCACCAATGCACCAGAAATCTCGGCATGGATTTTTATCTGTGTTCTCCCATCCCATTGATCTGCAGTGGAATTCACCTGAGATCCTGCCCTACAGATTGCTGGCACATGGGTCACCCTTTCAATCTCTGGACTACTCACAGTCCACTCATGCAAAAGTACTCACCATGTGCTGTTTACAAACTTCTAAAGCCTTCATCAAGCCAACAGTTAGGGTGCTGTCTTGTCTAATGAAGTTCCTTCCTCCAGAGTGTGCTGAAGCTGATCAAGTGCCAGTTTTAGGACAATTGGAAGCATAAGTGCAAAGGGGAAGGCTTGAGATGGGGAGGAAAGCATGAGTTCCACCATCACTACACCTGTAGCTTCTACTTGTTACCACATTTCAGGATGATAGAGGACTGAGTTGAGAGGGTCAGCAGGCAACTACGGGACTGGTTTAGTTTGGCATTATGTTCGGCACAAACTCGAGTCATAGAATCATAGAGATACACAGCAAGGAAACAGATCCTTTGGTCCAACTCGTTCCTGCTGACCAGATATCCTAAATAAATCTAGTTCCATTTGCCAGCAGTTGGCCCATACCCCTCTAAACCCTTCCTATTCATATACCCATCCAGATGGTTTTTCAGTGTTGTGATTGTACCAGCCTCCACCACTTCACCTGGTAGCTCATCCATACACGTACCACCCTCTGTGTGAAAAAAATGCACCTTATGTCACTTTTAAATTTTTCCCCCTCTCACGTTAAACCTATGCCCTCTAGTTTTGGACTCCCCACAACAGGGAAAACACCTTGCATATTTACCCTATCCATGCCCCTCATGATTTAATAAACCTTTACAAAGTCACCCCTCAGCCTCTGATGCTCCAGGGAAATAGCCCCAGCCTATTCAACCTCTCCTTATAGCTCAAACCCTCCAACCCTGGCAACATCCTTATAAATCTTTTCTGAATCCTTTCAAGTTCCACAACATCCTTCCTATAGCAGGGAGAATAGAATTGCATGCAGTATTCCAAACGTGACCTAACCAGTGTCCTGCATAGCCACAACTTGGCATCCCAACTCCTATACTCAATGCACTGAGCAATATAGGCAAGCATATCAAACACCTTCTTCGCTATCCTGTCTACCTGGACTCCACTTTCAAGGAACTATGAACTTTCACCGACGACAGCATTGCTGATGCTGATGGCGTCACTGACGTCACTTCTGCTCCTGAGACAGTCTCCAACCCCACACCCTGCTCCAGCTCTACACCTCGCCCAAGTCCCAAACTCTGCCGGGTCTTCACTTTCCCCCAGACCTCACCTTCACTGGGATGAACGGACAGTCCTCAGCAAAGAACTCACCTTCATTCCCCTGCGTCCACACATCAATGAATACCGTTCACGATTGAGTGTCAAACTCTTTTTCCGTTGCCTCTGCGCCTATTTCTTTGATAGAGAGTCTAACCCACACTCTGCTGACCCCTTCTCCTGACTCCAACAAATCTCAGCCTCCTGGACACCACCCTACAGCCCCCTAACCTCCCTCACCCTCTTCATTTCCAAATGCCGTCATGGCATAGATCGCCTCAATCTCTCCACCCCTCTCATTCACGCCATCCTTTCCCCATGGAATGTGCAGCCCTCCGCTCCAACCCTAACCTCATCACCAAACCTGCGAACAAACGGGGCACAGTATTGATTTGGCACACTGACCTTTACATAACCGAGGCCAGGCGCCAACTCTTTGACACCTCCTCCTACCACCCCCTCGATTATGTCCCCACCCCAATGATGGTTCAGCATCCATAACCAGAGCTGTGTCAAGACTCTGTTAAAACAAGCAATAACTCTCTGCAATACCCCAGAGCTGCACAAAAACAAAGAGGAACACCTATACAGAGTCTTTACTAACATTGGTTATCCTATCAGCTTCAGATGCTGATGCCTGGCAAACAAACAACACCAAGAAGACACTGAACGCCCCAACTCACTGGCCACCCTTCCCTGTATTAGAAACACATCAGAACTGACTACAAGACTGCTATGACCTCTTGGAATAAGGATAGCATACAAACCAACAGCTACACTTCACCAGTTACTGTCAAAGATGAAAGACCCCATACCCATGATGAGCAGGACAAATGTGATATATAAAATACCATGCAGCAACTGTGAGAAACACTACATAGGACAGGCGGGCAGGAAACTCACCACTAGGATACGTGAACACCAACTCACAGCAAAACGGCACGACCAACTCTCTCTTGTTTCAATACATGCCGACAAAGAAGGACATCACTTTGACTGGGACAAAGTTACAGTACTAGGGACAAGTGAGACAAAGACAAGCACGAGAATTCCTGGAGGCCTGGTTTTCAACCACTGATGCAATAAACAAGCATGTTGAAATAGACCCCATTTACATACCACTACAATACAAAACTGGAAACAAGACTGCCCACCATGACAGACCGGACCACATAAATTCAGAGTGGGACAGAGCACCAACACTTCAGAGGAGGCTACACAGCACTGACAATGTCACCTAGAAGGAAGACAAAATGTTTACATGAAAACCAGTCAGCTCGGCGAACCAACCAATAACTCCAAGTCGTTTCTCATTCTTCTAAACTCCAATAGGTGCAAGCCCAACCTATACAGTTCCTCCTGAAAAGAAAATCCCTCCATACCATGATCAATGTCATGAAAATTCCATCAACTGCGTTCAATGCCAACATATTTTACCTTAGATAAAGGGACCAAAACTGTTTTAGTGTATTCCAAGTGTGGTTTGCCTTATGTCTTGCATAATTTTGGCAAAACCTTCATATTGTCATACTCCATTCCTGTTGAAATAAAAGTCAATATTCCATTTTCCTTCCCTATCATCTGTTGAAGTTGCCTGTTAGCTTTACATGATTTATGCACAAGAATCCCTGCATCACTCTGTGCTGCAGTTTTCTGCATTTAAATAATATTCTGTTCTTCTATCCTAATAATCTTCTTTTTCTTGCCAAAGAGCATAACCTCACATTTTCCCATGTTATATTCTAAATGCCAAGCTTTTGCCCACTCTTTAAAGCTGTCTTTATCCCTTTGCAGACTCATTGTGTCATCTTCACCACTTGCCTTTCCACCTATTTTTATGTGGCCACAAACTTGTCAATCATCATCCAAGTAATTCATATATAGTGTATGTAATTGTAATCTCATCTCTGATACCATGGAACTCCATTTGTTGCATCCTCAAAATGCTCTTTTTATCCCAACTCTCTATTTTCTATGAGTTGGCCAACCTCTATCCATGCTGATATATTACTCCAACACAATAAACTGTTGTCTTATTAAGTGGCCATAGGGACAATTCCTTATCAGACATGTTTTGGAAATGCAAATATACTACATTTTCTGATCACCCATTATCTGTCCTAATTGTTACCCCGTTAATGGGCTTTAATACAATTGTCAGGTATGATTTCCCCTTTGTGAAGCTGTGCTGACTCTGTTTCATCATTTAATATATTTCTAAATGCTCTGCTATTAGATCTTTCATTATGGACCCCAACATTTTACCAGTGACAGATATTAAGATAGCTGACTTATAGTTACCTGATTTTTGCCTCTTTCCCTTTTTGAATAATGGTGTTATTTGGGTAGTTTTCCAATCCTTTGAGATTTTTCCAAAACATAAGGATTACTGCCAGTTCATCCACATTCTCCATAGCTACTTCCTTTAAAATCCTAGGATGCTCCCCATCAGGTCCAGGAGACTTACCATCATGCAGGCTTTACAGAACAGAAAGAGGCACTTCAGCTCATCATGTCTGTGCTAGGATTTAAATGTCTATTTTAATCCCATCTTCGAGCACTTGGCCCTTAGCCTTATATGCTATAATATTTCCAGTGCACATTTAAATATTTTTTAAATATCTTGAGATCCAGATTCCGGGTGAAATTTGTTTAATCAAATCATCTCCTGCTCTTTATCGTAAAACTGTGGCCCCTTGTAACTGGCCCCTCTATTAAAGAAAACCATCCAAATCCTAGCTATTCTATCCATATCCTTCATAACTTTTACACCTCAATGAGGTTCTCTCTCAGATTTCTCTACTCCAAGAAAACCAACCTGGTCTCTCTTCATAGCTGAATTGTTCCATCCCAGGAAACATCTCTAGTGCAATCACAACCTTGCTATGGTGTGGCCATAAGAACTGCACATAATACTCCAGCTGTGACCTACCTAATAGTATATACAGGTCTATCGTAGCCTCTTTGCTCTTATATTCAATGTCTTTATTAAAAGACATATGCCTTCTTAACCAACTTACCTACCTATCCTGATATTTTCATGCATGAGCATACATGCCAAGGTTCCCTAATTCTCTGTGGAGTCCTATTGATAACGTAATCTCTCTTAGCTTGTTAGTCATCTCATAATGCATTATACCATAATTTTCAGGATTAAATTCCATTTGCCACTGTTCAATCTGTCTCTATTATCCTGTGGTCAAAGTCTTTTCTCCTCGTTATTTGCCATACCACTAATTTTCATGTAACTTACGAACTTACTGATCATACTCCCTACATTCATATCTATATCATTTACCACTAACAGAAAGGTACCCAGCATTGACTTGGAGATAGTAGGAACTGCAGATGCTGGAGAATCCGAGACAACAAGGTGCAGGGCTGGATGAACACAGCAGGCCAAGCAGCATCATAGGAGCAGAGAGGCTGACGTTTCGGGCCTAGACCCTTCATCAGATGAAGGGTCTAGGCC
>NC_063333.1:24309282-24345196 GCF_021869965.1 Rhincodon typus
GCCAGACCTGCTGAGCTTTTCCAGCAACTTTGTTTTTGTATCAAAGACTTGTGTTATTCTAAATAAATTATATCTACTGTTTATCTGCGCTCTACATAGAATTCAATCAACTTGGTCAAGCAAACCTTTTTGAAATCCATGCTATTTATTGTTATTACTTTTCATTCCAACTTTTTTTTCCTTTCATTGAGATTCAATTATTTTCTTCTTTTATTCGTGTTAAGATGACTGGCCCATAGTTCCATGCACATGTTCTACCTATCTCCTAGAATAGGGAAGGTGATGGCCTAGTGATATTATCGCTGGTCTATTAATCCAAAGGCTCAGATAACACTCCGAGGACAGAAGCTCAAATCCCATCATAGTAGATGGTGCAATTTGAGTTCAATAAATATCTGGAATTAAGAGTCTAATGATGGCTGTGAATCTGTTGCTGATTATTGGGGGAAAATCCCATCTGGTTCATTAGTGTCGTTTAGGGAAGGAAATTACCATCCTTACCTGGTTTGTCCTACATGTCACTCCAGACCCACAACAATGTGGTTGACTCTTAACTACCCTCTGGGCAATAAATGCTGCCTCGCCAGTGACACCCTCATCCTGTGAATGAGTGAAGGATTACTTTTCATTTCAAATTTTTTTTTCCTTTCACAGAGATTCAATTATTTTCTTCTTTTATTCGTGTTAACATGACTAGCCCATAGTTCCACAAACATGTTGTACGTACCTTCTAAAACATAATGTTAGCTTCTTCCAGTCCATTCGCATGGCACTTTTTTCTAATGTATGGGTGGATTTGTAATAGTAACCTTACCCTCCAACTATCTTTTCCCTGGATTCTTGTAAAAGGCAGAGATGCAATTTGTCTGGAGGGGTTTTATCATCAGTGAGATTGATTACCTTATGTGATCTTTTCTTTTTCTTTTAAATGTGGTTATATCATTTCTAATTTCATCTTCAAATATCGCGTCCACTCAGGCTCACTGCAAATACTAAAAGAATGCAATTATTTAATATTTCTGCTTTTCTCTATTACAGCCTATGAATTTATCCTGTCCATCCTTTAATGGCATTAATCACATCCTTAGTTTGCTTTATTTATCTCCTGAAGAATATTCTATAATTTGTTTTCTGTTCCTGAATAATTTGATTTCGGCATTTCTCTTTACCTTTCTACATTTTTCTTTTTAATCCCCTCCTAGTCTCTTCTTAGTTCTCCTTATTGTGCTAATCCCTGCTGCCATATTCTTAATGCAAACACTTAGCTCAATTACCATTAATCTAGTCAATCTTGTTTTGTCATAATGTAGCTGATACAGTAGGAAAAAGATATTCCTTTAACATTGCAGCATTTGATTTTATGTAATTTGCCATGAAGTTTATAGACTGTAGCCTACGCTTACAAGGTTGAAGGTCTGGGATTTACATTGATTAGCGAGCTCAGTGAGTAAACATCTCACAATGTACAGCTGGTAAATCTGATAACCAGCATCTTAGCACCGCCATCTTTTCATAGAATCCCTACAGTGTGGAAACAGGCCCTTTGGCCCAAGAAGTCCACACCAATCCACAGAGCATCCCATCCAGATCCATTCCCCTATAACCCACAAAACCTACACATCCCTGAACACTATGGGCAATTTAACATGGCCAATCTACCTCGCCTGCACATCTTTGGACTGTGGGAGGAAACCGGAGCACCCGGAGGAAACCCACGCAGTCATGGGGAGAATGTGCAAACTCCACACAGACAGTCACCCGAAGGTGGAACCGAACCCAGGTCTCTGGCGCTGTGAGGCAGCAGTACTAACCACCATACCACCCACTTTTATAGCCCAGTGGCTGCCAGCAAATGCAGCAATCAGATCAACATAAATGAGCAGCCCAGAAACCTGGGTTCAATTGGTCCATACCAAGTGTGAGGCATGGACGATTGGTTTCGTGATTAATCCCCAAGCTCTCCTCCTCTGCCTGCTCTTCTCTTTCTAGCTCTTTCCAGGGTCCACCTCCACCACCATTTATATAGTAGAGATGAATCATAGAATCCCTACAGTGTGAAAGCAGGCCATTTGGCCTATCAAGTACATACTGACCCTCTGAAGAGAATTCCACTCAGACTACTGCCATACCCTAACCCCATAACCATGCATTTCCCATGGCTAATCCACCTAGCCTGCACATCCCTGGACACTATGGGCAATTTAGCATGGCCAATCTACCTAACCTGCGTATCGTTGGACTGTGGGAAGAAACTGGAGCACCCGGAAGAAACTCACACAGACTCAGGGAGAATGTGCAAACTCCACAGGACGGAATTGTCTTATGAAAAGATGTTGAACAGGTTGGGCCTATGCCTATGGGAGCTTAGAAGAGTAATAGAAACGTGTAAGATCCTGACGGGACTCGAAAGGCTGGATATGACTAGGTTGTAGGGTGACAAGTACAAGGGCCACTGTTTAAGACAAATGAAAAGAATTGTTTTTTTTCTGGACAAGGTCAGACATTTGCTTCCACAGGGAGCAGTGGAGGCTGGTCAGCATTATTCAATGATTAGTTAGATAGATTTTCAATAGGAAAGGATGTCAAAGGTTATGGGACCAGAGAGGAAAGTGGAGTGAGAAAACAAGCAAATCATATTGAATAGTGGAGCTGGTTTGGTTGCCTAAATGATCCTGTTCCTAAACCCTTTCTTCCTATGATATGTGTTTCGTCGCAGTTGTCATGACAATGTATCAGAATCTCAAGGCTCTATGGACATTTTTAACTTTTAATGTTTTCTTTTAAAAGAGGACTGCTGCAGGTAAACAAGAGACTGTGGATGTAATTTCAGTGCTGGCTGGCAAAGTCCTATTTGGGATCCACGGATGTTGCACCTGTATACTGTCAGAGAAACTTCAAACAAGGAGAGAGATGCAATAAAAAGAAAAAAATAACCAAGTGGATGACTAGCTCAAATTTTACCATCCCCCTTATCACCCCCAGCAGAAAGCTGTCCCTTGCAATCATTTTTGTGTTTAGCCCTTCCAGGAATATATACAGAAGGAGGGTTAAAAACAGACTGCAAGATGGAAGGGAGTGTGCTTGTAGAAAAATATGCTAGTAAATTGAGGTATTCATGGGTACTTGTCTGTGTTCAAGCTTTTATATGCTGTGAAATACAGTGAAAGAGCCACCAGTCACCCCTACACTAAGTGTAAAATGATTCTCGCACTTTGAATACCCAGAAGGCAACTAGACAATAAGCCAATCAGAAGACACAGGTCAAGGTCTCTCTCAGTCTGACTGCTGCCACCCAACAACCAAGAAAGGACACAAGACAAAGGATTTTAACTAACTGCAAAGTCAAGAATCTTCAAATTGACTGTTTAACTATCAATATTCCGCTGTCTAGTTTTCACCGACAGCAGAGGGGAACTAATCTGTATATCTATTACCTTCTTATCCCTTTTTGGACTCACTTTGCGTTTCTGATCTGTGTGTGCGTGTGTTACATTATTAATTAGTTTTGCATTTAGTAACTTAAAAACACACTGTTTTATTAACTCAAGAAAGCCTGATTAAATTTGTTTATTTCAAAACATAAATTGATTTGGACTGCGGGAAAAGCAATAAAGAAGGGGAGCAAGTTCATCTTTTCTCAACCAAGAGCTTGATGGTTTTGGCTATTCATCTGGAGCCGTAATGATTTGCGAAATGTCTTCCAGGGTCTGGTTGGAACAGAGTTCAGTCGGAGCACATTCCTGTTCCAAAACTGGTGCCCAGCACACCTTGAAAGATGAACCCCTCTTTCTTACTCCACCCATTTGGCCATGTATTAATTTTTCTGAGTTGTCTGCTCCTATACTAATTTCCATATTTCCCAGGCAGCAATATGCTCTTGTTTTACAGTTTGCAGGCTAACTCCTGATATTCTATCAGCAGGTCCCTCTCCCTTTCACAACCCATGTCCTTTGTTCAAACATGGACCATGATGAATGGATTTATCCCTTTCCTCTTTCCAAATTCCTCTCCTGCTGCCATGAAATGTCCTTCCTGCTGACACTGGGTAGGGCAACACAGCCTTTGGGACATTCATTCTTGATTTTAGAGGATGATAATCATCCCCCTAATTGTAGAATCTCCAATTCTTGCTCCATTTCTAATCATTTCTTCCCTCCCTTGAACCACTTTCTGAGATGCAGTGCCTCGATCTGCAAGGGGACTGTCCTCTCTGTGATCTTTCTCCATGTCCTCATAGGTGGTGAATACATTGCAGATTTTGGAGAGAACCAGAGGCTTTGGGACCTCCATCTCAACTCCTCCTAAATCCCCACTACCTGATTCATTTTCAGTCACACCCCCCTTTCCAGAACATACTTTATCCCTTTGGGTGTGATTGTATTCTGGATAAAACTGTCCCAAAACTCATCTTCCTTTCTTGTGTGTCAGAGTCTCTCCCACTCTGATTTCCGCTCCATGACTTGGAATCAGAGTGATTAATGAAGGAGCTATCTCTTGCAGATGTGTTTTCTTGGGACAGTCTTGCTGTCCACAGTTCAAACATACATCTTAGATTATCCTTATTTTTAAAAAAAATTTTATAACCGTATTTCAACAATTATTTGTAATGTTATTGAAACTAGTTTAACCAGTTTAATTGTAAATTTAATACAGTACACATACTTTCCCAGCCCAAGTTTAAATTACTGCTCAAGTTTAAAGGAAGAAACCATGAAACTCACCAAATAACTCGCCATCCAGCTACCTTATAAATGACCATGGATTTCAGCTTTCAGGTCTCACTTTATCTTTATCTCAATTCACCCCTTGTTCAGAGATTGCAGGGAGAAGGGCCCATAGAAGTCAGAAGCAGGATGGTGACTTTCAGTTGTGATTCCTCTTCAAGTTCATGCCCTTGTTTATGTGCAATTAATCCCGCGACAGACATGCAGACTCCACAGTTTAACTGTTATGCAGGCCGCACGTTATAATACTTGAACGTCGGAAAATTACAGCCAAGGTGGGAACACTGGGAAGATGTCCTTATGTACTAATTAGTTAACAATTTAAGAGTCTCAAAGAGGACTGTGATAGGGTTTGAAGATCAACTAAAATTGGGAAATGCTGGCCAGCCTGTAAAGCCATACTCCCTGAATTAATCCAAAAAAAAACAGAAACACTGTCTAGGATTTAACATCATGAAATCTGTAGCTGAAGTCAAATATCAAACTATGGACACTGTGAATGTGGGGTTAGGCCCAAAATTATAATTTTCAGGGTTTGAGTGAAGATTTGTGGCTCGGGTGCTGGTTGTAGATGTTGGTGTGTCCGCTGAGCTGGGAAGTTTGATAGCAGATATTCCATCCCCTTGCGAGGTGACATCCTCAGTGCTGTGGAGCCACCTGCAAATCACTGTTGCCTTGTGCTGGTTCGAATTTATACAGTCCGGTTTTTGCTGCTTCCGGCAGGTGCCGGTTCCAGCTGTGCGTTGTAATGGTCGGTATATCGGGTCTAATTCAATGTGTTTGTTGATGGAGTCCGCAGATGAATGCCAAGCCTCCAAGAATTCCACAGCTGTCCTCTGTTTGGCTTGTCCTATGATAGTAGTGTTGTCCCAGTTGAAAGTGTGGTTTGTCTGCCTGTTTGTCCCATGTAGTGTTTTGTGCAGTTTCTGCATGGTATCTTGCAAACTACATTCGTCCTGTCCATGGTATCTATTGGGTCTTTAACCCTGGTCAGTTGCTATCTTCGTGTGGCTGCTGGTTTGTGTGCCGTCATGATTCCTAGTGGTCTGAGCAGCCTGGCTGACAGTTCTGAGGTGTTTTTTATATATGGTAGTGTGGTTATTGTTTCGGGTTTTGATGTGTCCTGGTTTTGTTGTCTGTTGGCTAGGCATCTGTGGATGAAGCTGGTGGTGTATCCATTCCTGGTAAAGACCTCGTAGAGGTGTTCTTCTTCTTCTGGGAAGTCTCATGGGAAGACAGCTCACAAACCGGCAGCCACACGAAGACAGCAACTGACCAGGGTTAAAGACCCAATAGATACCATGGACGGGACGAATGTGGTTTACAAGATACCATGCGGAGACTGCACAAAACACTACGTAGGACAAACAGGCAGACAACCAGCAACCCGCATCCACGAACACCAGCTAGCAACTAAACAACACGACCAGATGTCCTTGGTTTCAACACACACAGACAAGAAAAACCACACTTTCAACTGGGACAACACTACTATCATAGGACAAGCCAAACAGAGGACATCCAGGGAATACTTGGAGGCTTGGCATTCATCCGCGGACTCCATCAACAAACAGATTGAATTAGACCCGATATACCGACCATTACAACGCACAGCTGGAACAGACACCTACCGGAAGCAGCAAAAACCGGACCATGTAAATTCAAACCGGCACAAGGCAACAGTGATTCACAGGTGGCTCCACAGAACTGAGGATGTCACCTAGTGAGGGGACAAAACATCTGCTATCAAACCTCCCAGCTCGGTGAACACACCAACATCTACAATTATAATATTCAAGATAATTAAGCAAAGTTAGAGATTGTCATAGGATCATAGAATTGTTACAGCAGGGAAGGAAGCCATTTGTCTTGTTGACAGATCCAGTTCGCTGCAAGAGGCAATTCAGCCAGTCCCATTCCCTAACCCATAGCTCACCAGGAACTTTGTTTTTTTTCTCTCATTTTGCAATCTTATCTCCTTCCCTTTTAAAAATTACGATTGAATCAAGCTCCACCATCCTTGCAGGAAGTATATTCTAGATCATAACAATTGCTGTGTAAAATGAGGTTTGCTTCTTGTTTTATTTCTTTTTCTGCAAAATAACTTGCCTCTGTGTCTTCTTGTTCATCTCCCTTCCATCTCCAGAAATAATGCACCTCCATCCATTCGGTCTAGACCCCTCATGATTTTTAGCATCTCTATAAATTTCTTAAATATTTCTCTTGCCTAAGGAGAACAACACCAACTGTCCCAACCTGAATTTCCTCATTCCTAGAATGATATTTGTAAATCTTTACAGCAACTTTCTAAAGCCTTCTCAACCTTTCTAAAATTCAGGAGTGGACACTATAGTTAGGGCTGCACCAACGTCTTATTAAGTTTCCCGTGATTTCCTTACTTTCATACTTTACACCACCTTCAATGATTTGTACATCTTTCTCTATGCTCTTTAGAATTGTACCCTTTATTTTGTATTGCCTGTCCGTTATCTCCCTCTCAAAAATGTTCCACTTTGCACTTCTCTGCATGAGAATTCATTTATCACAATTGCCCCCCTCTTTTCACCAATCTAAGTCCTTTTGAAATCCATCACTACCCTCCTCACAATTCACAATTCCTCTAAGTCTTGTACTGTTAGCAAATCTTGAAATTATGTTCCCTTGCACCAAAGTCTAAGTTGTTCATATGTATCCGAGAAAAGCTGTGGTCATTACACTGACCCTCGGGGAAGCCACCTGTATGTCATCAACCAGTCAGAAAGATAACTGTTCACTGTTATTTTTCCTGTCTCTCAGCCAAATCTGCATTGTTCCCTGTTACTCCATCATCTTCAGCTTTGCTAGCAAATCCATTATATGACATTTTTGAAAGGCCTTTTGACCGTCCATGTACACCATCCAGACAACATTGTCTTCATCAACTCACTCTGTTACCTCCTCAAAAAGCATAATCAAGTTACTTAAACATGATTTCCCTTTCACAAACCCATGCTACCTTTCCTTAACTAATCCACACTTGCCCAATTGACAGTCTCACATTATCGTTTTCAAATTTTCTGTAGGAAAATTTCCTCTCTCAGAACAATAGTCACATGGAATGAACACAAGCGAGGACATATGAAAGAATTCAAATCTATTTTAAAAGGATTTGATTTGGCAGCATTTGCAATATTGGGTTGGATGATACTGCTTTTCACTTATAGTACATTGTGCACATAATGTACTTATGGTTACTCATTTGAGGGCTTCCGAAAAAATTTCTAAGTGTGGCTGGTATACATCCCATCATCTTTGTATTAGATCCTGATGTGCCAACCTTAACACAATAGGTGGGTAGGTGTCAAAATGAGGAGCTCAAACACCATGTTTAAGTAAATAATGATTAGTTGACCTTGTTACCAAACCAATTGTCCATCATGCATTTGGCATGGGCTGATGCATGGGAATGGGTATTATATTTTTGGATGTCCCATTGACTAAGGGTGAGAAGGAAGGGCGGCCCATCATTCAAGGGGTGCTTTCTGCTCATTGGGAGCACCATGTCATGCCAAATGTCAAACCCTGCTTTGTTCATCGCTTCCTGCCTTTCAAAACTCATCACACCATCCACCTCAGCATCATTGAGATCTGAGATCGTAGATCTGTCACCACACTAACTGGCTGGCATTGACCTAGCCCAAACAACCATTGCTCTTCAACATGGACTCCCCAGCAACACCCATGACTGAGCTCTGTTACTTGCCAATCAGAATAGTCAGCAACTTCTGACACAGTGCATCACCTGCCAGTCGGATTTTCCTTCTGGGAACTGGGATGGTGGGTGTGAAGGGTGTTGGGGGTGGTGCAAGCTTTAGCACTCTATGGCTCTGCCAAAAGCTGATGCCCCTCCATGAAAACAATGGAGGATGAAGGCGGGCCAGCCTCTGCTACCCGGTGGAGCTATCCATTTTGGGAATACAGGATTTAGGCTAGCTGCCCACACACTGAAAAGGCACTCTTTAAAATCAGGAAGCCCGGAAATGCGATCAGAAATCCCAGAATCAGGACACACTGGCCTTTTTACAGAGTGCAAGGTCCTGAGTCATCACAATTTGGTGAATGTCAGGAAGCAGTTCTTAGCACAAAGAGCACTGTAAATCTAGAACACTTTCATGAGAAAACTGTTGAGGCTGTGGAGTGAATTAAAAATTTCTGAACTGAGGTTGATAGATTTTGTTAAGCAACAGTGTTAATGGCTACAAAACCAAGGCGAGTAAATGGAGTTATGGTATAGATCAGACAATTAAATAGCACAGAAATGTCAAAGGGCTGGATGTCCCACTTCTGTTCGTATACTCCCAAATGTCTTTACTCCTTGTGGATTTTATTATATTCTTTATTTTGAACAAAATGTACTTATGATTCTAATGCGATTTATTAAACCCAAGGCTGATCTGAATCTTGACAAGCCTCCTTTCGAAGTCTTCAATCTACATCAAACAAGAACAATGTTTCTGATATCGGCAATGCTGTCAGCGGTTTGCCAATTATTCCAGACCATCAGACATAAAGCACCTACATTTTCACTCTTAACAGACTTTTGCATCTCATATTTCTGTCCTTTCATTGCTGTGCTTTCAAAAGCCACACAGAAACTGTTGTGGGCAGCATGCTGCAGTACTAAATCAGAACAAAATTGTACTTGTTGAAATAAGTCAGATTACATGTTATTGAAATGATTTTTCAGCTATATATATATATATATATACGGATGGGCTGCAGCTGGTAATTTTAGCAGCAAGAGAAGAATGAACTGTTTTCGTTTGTGTTTTCCTGTGTCCAGCAAGACTTGAAAATTAATTAAACAAAATTGGAAATGATACAAGTCTCGTTGAAAGGAATAGTGAATGAAGTTACATAGATGCATGAGATTACATATTTTGCTTAGCCTTGCTGAACTTGTGGAAACAACATGAGACGAATTGATTAGTGAAGGTTTGGGCCATCAGACACAAGTTAAGTGTAATGGTGGTAACAGTTTTGCTGATAATGACAAATATAATTATCCTTAATCAACCTGTCCAGACATGTTTTCACACATCTCAATGCAGGTGAGACTCAATACCTCTGCGCCACAAGATCTCCTAATGATAAGCATAAGAGTTAGATTGATTAGGACATGTTATTTTTGATAAATTACCATTCTTGATTAAAGCAAAAGAGGAAAGAAAGAGGGAAATGGAAAGCTGGGAAAGTCAGTGGACAGGATATTTTTACATGTGAAGAGGAGAAAGATGGAGAAACAAGGGTCAGTTGAATATTTATTTTTATATAGCCATGTATATGTGCAGAACTGAAAGTATAAACAAGGGTATATGAACTGTTCTGTAATTAGCTCAATGCAGTAATATCATAAGAATTACGTAAATATCAGTTGGAATCTTTGAAATGCATTTGTTTGATCTTTGAGCAATCTAAGGGTGTTCTCACCTGTATCCATACTTGTACTGCTGCTTGACTTACTTGAAAGTGACGCATGCTGATTTTTTTCAGATACTCCATAATATTGTTCATGGAAACTGAAGGCATGATGGCACAAGAAATCATATGTATCATGGATTACTGACACATGGCAATAGGACAATCAAGAATGGGAATTAAGTGAGAGGTAGTAGGAACTGCTGATGCTGGAGTCAGAGATAACACAGTGTGGAGCCGGAGGAACACAGCAGGCCAGGCAGCATCAGAGGAGCAGGAAAGTTAACGTTTTGGGTCGGGACCCTTCTTCAGAAATGGGGAGGGGGAAGGGAGTTGGGAAATAAATAGAGAGAGAGGTGGGGTGGGGCTGGAGAAGGTAGGTGGGATGGTGATAGGTGAGTGCAGGTAGGGAGTGGTGGGGATTGGTCAGTGAGGTGGGAGAAGTGGATAGGTGGGAGAGAAGATGGATGGGGTGTCAGGTCAAGGAGGCGGGCATGAGAGGGAGTGTTGGACATGGGATGAGCCCGGTGGTGGGGAGGTTTTAAAACTAGTGAATTCCATGTTTAGGCCATAGGGCTGTACGCTCCCGCCCCAAGGTGGAATATGGGATGCTGCTCCTCCAGTTTGCGGGTGGCATCATTGTGACACTGGAGGAGGCCCAGGATGGACATGTTGCCCAGAGAGTGGGAGGGGAAATTGAAATGGCTCGCAACTGGAAGGTGCTATTGTTTGTTGCATACAGAGCGCAGGTGCTCTACAAAATGGTCTCCGAGCCTCCACTTGGTCTCACCAATATAGAGGAGGCCACATTGAGAGCAGCGGATGCAGTAGACCAAGTTGATGGATGTACAGGTGAACCCGTGTCTGATGTGGAAGGTTTGTTTTGTGCCTTGAATGGAGGTGAGGGAGGAGGTGTAGGGGCAGGTGTAGCACTTCTTGCGATATGTGAGGACAAGGGGGATTCTGTCTTTATTTTTGTTGGGGCCACCAACCCCTGTATCCCCTTGTCCTCACATATCACCCCACCAACCTTTGCATCCAACGTATCATTCTTCACCACTTCTGTCACCCACAATCCGACCCCACAACCAAAGAGATATTTCCTTCCCCACCCCTATCTGCCTTCCGTAGGGACCGCTCTCTCCGCAACTCCCTCAACCACTCCACACTCCCCACTAACCTCACCACCCCCGGCAACTTTCCCTGCAACAGGAAGTGCACCTACGCATCCGTCAACCCTGGCTACTGTATCCGCTGCTCCAGATGTGGCCTTCTCTGCATTGGTGAGACCAAGAGGAGACTCAGAGGCCATTTTGTACAGCATCTGTGCACTGTTCGCGACAAATGACAACACCTTACCACCTGGAAACCGATATCCATTTCAAGCCTACCGACTCCCACAGCTACCTCGAATACACCTCCTCTCACCCACCTTCCTGCAAAAATGCCATCCCCTATTCCCAATTCCTTCGCCTCCGCCGCATCTGGTCCTGAGATGAGGCATTCCACTCCCGAACATCTCAGATGTCCTCATTTTTCAAGGACCGCACCTTCCCCTCCACAGTGGTTGAAAACGCCCTCAACCGTGTCTCTCGCGTTTCCCGCAACTCATCCCTCACACCCTGTCCCCGCAATAACAACCAAAACAGAATCCCCCTCGTCCTCACGTACCATCCCACCAACCTCTGGATCCAACACATCATCCTCCGACACTTCCGCCACCTGCAATCTGACCCCACTACCAAAGACATTTTTCTCTCCCCACCCTTATCTGCTTTCCAGAGGGACCACTCTCTCCCTGACTCCCTTGCCCGCTCCACACTCCCCACCAGCCCCACCCCCCCCAGCACTTTCCCCTGCAACCGCAGGAAGTGCTACATCTTCCCCTACACCTCCCCCCTCACCTCCATCCCAGGCCCCAAGAAAACCTTCCACATCAAACAAATGTTCACCTGCACATCTGCTAATGTGGTATACTGCATCCGCTGTTCCCGTTGTGGCCTCCTCTACATCGGGGAAACCAAGCGGAGGCTTGGAGACCGTGTTGTGGAACACCTACGCTCGGTTCGCAACAAACGACTGCACCTCCCAGTCGCGAACCACTTCAACTCCCCCTCCCACTCCTTGAACGACATGTCCATCCTGGGCCTCCTCCAGTGCCACAACGATGCTACCCGAAGGTTGCAGGAACAGCATCTCATGTTTTGCTTGGATACCCTGCAGCCCAGCTTCAGAATCTTCAAAATCTCCCCGCCCCTGACCACATCCCAAAACCAGTCCAACTCATCCCCACCTCCCTAACCTGTCCATCCATTCTCCCACCTATCCACTCCTCCCACCTCAACCCCCACCCCCACCTCCTACCTACCATCCTCATCCCCGCCTCCTTGGTCTGTCTGTCTTCCCTGGATTGACCAACTCCCATCCTAATTCCCCACCTACACTTACCTTTACAAGCTCCATCTCCGCCTCCTTGACCTGTCTGTCTCGTCTCCACCTATCTTCTCCTTTACCCATCTTCCATCCGCCTCCCCCTTTCTCTCTATTTATTTCAGAATCCCCTTCCCCTCCCCCATTTCTGAAGAACGGTCCAGACCTGAAACCACCTGCTCCTCTGATGCTGCCTGGCCTGCTGTGTTCATCCAGCTCCACACTGCGTTATCTGGGAATTTAGTAATGCAATGAATTACATTGCATTCACTGCCACAAGTGAATAACATATTTAGAAAATTTGAGATTGGAAACATGGTGTAACAGCGTTTATAAGAATTAACTTATACTAACAAAAAAAAACTGATATGTAAACTGGAATCCATAAGGAATAATGATGAAAGATAATCAAAGATCACTCAGGTTAAATCCTATAGATTTTCTCATATTGGAAGGGAGGTAGAGGACGAAATATACACAAAGCAATAGAGAAATGAATGAATGAAACCTAAAACAATAATCAATAGAGATTTCAATTACTCTTAAATGTGCATTGCTGAAATAAAATACATTTGTTGAAGCTTTTCACCTTCTACTCATCAGGAAAATTAACAAGAAAGACCAAAGAAAAAGGCAATTTAAATTGCCTGCTGATTGGTTGACAAGTGGACTCTGATTGGTAGATGGAAAATGCACCATCTCACGATGATTGACTGCCAAGCTTTGTTTAAATTTCAAAACAGGTAGTTTGACTCTTATCCCACTGCGAAACAAACCAGAGAGTGGCTGTAACTTACATTGTTGAATTGAAACAGATGCAATGTGCATGTATGTTGGACATTCACTGTTTTTGCAGTTGGAGGGCATTTGCTGAATACTCCCGAGTGTGTGAAGAACAATACCTGCTGAATAATTTCGGATTTGCCAGTTTGGCTCACAAGTGCATCTGCATTTATCTGGAAGCTACATGTTTTAATACAAAAGGCCCTGTTCTTCGCAGACCTAATTATCATATACATGAGATAGTAGGAACTGCAGATGCTGGAGAATCCGAGACAGCAAGGTGCAGGGCTTGGCCTGCTGTGTTCATCCAGCCCTGCACCTTGTTGTCTCGCGTCATATACATGAACAGCCTGGGGCAAGGAGGGGTGAGGGATAAGAGTGAGGAAAACTTCCCTCCCACAGTGCCAGGGGGTCAGACCCTTTTTAGCCGTTCTTTTACTTTGGCCTGGTTTCTGGACTGTGGACAGAAGTTGTGAGATACCATTTATAAGCATAGCCTTGGTACAACAAGGTAATATAAGCGAGTAGGTTATCCTTTAATCAGGTCTGCATTGTGCGCTATTTACTCACTGAGCTTATTAATCAAGATAAATTTCAGACTTCAGCTTGACATGTGCAGGTTAACAACCAGGAACTCTGTGGCAAATGACTTAAGAGCAATGGATGTAATAGTAAAACTATATGTATAAAAATATACATATATTCCTTGTTGTATCTGTGCTGGTACAATGAAGCATTGTTGACTCAAACAATATCAAGTGTAGAATTTCTATCGTGAAATGATAGTGTTTAACATGAAAAAAAGAAGACACGTCAAAGGGAAATGTCAAAGAGTTACTGCAGCTTTGTTTGAAAGGTCAATAACATGGCGGCATAATTTTAAGGTGCAAGTACAATGGTTTAGAGGGGCTTTGAGGAAAAAAAATCACCCAGACTGCAATGGAATCTGGAATGCATACCTGAGAGAATGGTTGAGGTTGGTAAACTCTCAACCTTTAAAAAGTACTTTGATGACACCTTGAAATGTCATAACATGCAAGACTATGGACCATAAGCTAAAAAATGGGACCAGTGAATACTTAGATTAGATTTTTGTCAGTGCCAATTTGATAGGCAGAATAGCTTCTTCTGTACTGTATGATAGTATGTTTGCATGACTCTTTGTTCTTTTCAATGTATTTTTAAGATGTGAGACAAAACTTGTCAAGGCAATTATAAACCAGTCAACTAAACATTGGTCATTGGAAAAAAATAATGGAAATGAGAAATATAATAATGAATCTTCAAAAGGGATTTCAAAAGGGAAAATCTTACTTGGCTAACCAATTTATATTCCTGAGGAAGTAACAGACAGAGTAGACAACGATAATGTAGTAGATGCAATTTATTTAGATTTTTAAAGTGCGTTTTTTAACTGTTCTGTAATAAACCAATGAATAAGGTCAGAGAATGGATTGCTAGAGATAACAAGGTGTAGAGCTGGATGAACACAGCAGGCCAAGCAGCATCAGAGGAGCAGGAAGGCTGACGTTTCGGGCCTAGACCCTTCTTCAGAAATTGCTAGCTGGCTTTAGGACAGATAGCAGACGATTGGAGCAAAAATGTGGCAGAAGACTTAAAGTGGTGTTGCTCCAAGATCAGTGCAGGGACCATTGCTGTTCACAATCTATATGAACAATCTGGACATCAGAATGAAACGCACAATTTCTAAGTTTATAGATGATACCAAACCATGGGGAGACAGTCAACACTGAGAAGGACACTGTAGCATATTATAGGGAGGTATCAACACATTTGCTGAATGGACAGATAAATAACAAAGTAAGTCCAATGTAGAGCAACATGGTGGCTTAGTGGTTAGCACTGCTGCCTCACAGCATCAGGGTTCAATTCCACCCTCAGGTGACTGTGTGGAGTTGGCACTGTCTCCGTGGGTTTCCTCCAGGTGCTCTGGTTTCCTCCCACAGTCCAGAGATGTGCAGGGTAGGTGGATTGGCCGTGCTAAAATTGCCCATAGTGCCCAGGGATGTTTAGGTTAGGTGGATTAGACATGGGACATGTAAGTGTAGGGGAATGGGTCTGGGTGAGATGCTCTTCAGAGGGGCGGTTTGGACTTGTTGGGCCAAATTGCCTGTTTCCACACTGTAGGGATTCTATGATAGAGAATGGTAATTTTGTTAGAAAGAATAGGGATGTGACATAGTAAAGGTACAAGTTTGGATGTAGAAGAGAAACAAAGAGATCCAGGGATAGAAACACACCTACCATTAAAAGTTACATCATGAATTCACAAGTTCAATAAACTAAAAGTGAACCAGTCACTAGGTTTCACTGCAAGAGGGATAAAATTGAAAAGTAGGGAGGTTATGCTAAGCCTGTTTGAACCTTGGTGAGAGATAACACAGTGTGGAGCTGGAGGAACACAACAGGTCAGGCAGCATCAGAGGAGCAGGAAAGTTGACATTTCGGGTCGGGACCCTTCTTCATTTTCTGAAGAAGGGTCCTGACCCAAAACATCAGCTTTCCTGCTCCTCTGATTCTGCCTGACTTGCTGTGTTCCTCCAGCTCCACATTGTGTTATCTCAGACTCCAGCGTCGGCAGTTCTTACTATCTCTGAACCTTGGTAAGACTGGTTTTACATTTCTGCAGGTCTGGTCACCATATTAAAAAAAGAATACAGATGCACTGGTGAGGGTGAAGGGAGGATTTACAATGACAATATATGCAAGAATATAAATATCCAGAATGAATCTCTTTTCTCTTCAAAGTAGATAGTGAGGGAGTGAGCAAATAGATGTCTTTAAAATAATGTTTTGAAAATTCATTTTTGTGGGATGTGAGCATCGTTGGCTGGCCAGCATTTCTCGCCCCATCCCTAGTTGCCCTTGAGAAGGTGATGGTGAGCTGCATTCTTGAACTGCTGCAGTCCTCCTGCTGTGGGTTGACTCGTAATGCCCTTAGGGAGGGAATTCCAGGATTTTGACCTAGTGACAGTGAAGGAACAGTGATATGTTTCAAAGTCAGGATGGTGAGTGGCTTTGACAGGACTTGCAGATGGTGATGTTCCCATGTATCTTCTGCCCTTGTCCTTCTACATGGAAGTGGTTGTGGATTTGGAAGTTGCTGTCTGGTGAATTTCTGTTGTGCATCTTGTAGGTAGTACATACTGCTGCTACTGAGCATCAGTGGTGGAAGGAGTGGATATTTGTGGATATAGCACCATCCAAGCTTGAGTGTTGTTGGAAATGTCCCATCCAGCCAAGTGGGGAGTATTCTAACACATGCCTGACTGTGCCTTGTAGATGGTGGACAGGCTTTGGTGGGTCAGGAGATGAGTCACTCGCTGCAATATTCCTAGCCTCTGACCAGCTTTTATAGCCACTGTGTTTATGTGACATGTCCAGTTGAGTTTCTGGTCAATGGTAACCCCTAGGATGTTGACAATGGGGTATTCAGTGAAGGTAACACCAATGAAGGTCAAGAGTGGTGGTTAGGTTGTCTCTCATTGGTGATGGTCATAGCCTAGTATTTGTGTGGTGCGAATGTAAGTTTCCCCTTGTCAGCCCAAATCTGAATATTGTACAGATCTTGTTGCATTTGAACATTGTCTGCTTCAGTACCTGAGAGTTGTGAATGGTGCTGAACATTGTGCAATCATTGGTGAACATCCCACTTCTGGCCTTATAATGGAGAGAAGCTCATTGAAGAAGCAGCTGAGGATGGTGGGGTCTCAGACACTACCCTGAGGAACTCCTGCAGAGATGTCCTGGAGCTGAGATGACTCACCTCCAGCAACCATGACCATCTTCCTTTGTGCCAGGTATGACTCCAACCAACAGATAGTTAGCACCCTATAACCCAATTGTTCTTTATAGAATAGAATCCCCACAGTATGCAAACAGACCATTCAGCCCTACAAGTCCACACCAACCCTTTGAAGAGCATCCCACCGAGACTCATCCCTCTACTCTATCCCTGCATTTCCCTTCGCCAATGTGCCTAACTTACACATCCCTGAACAATACGGGTAATTTAGCATGGCCAATCCACCAAACCTGCACATCTTTAGGCTGTGGGAGGAAACCGGAGCACCCAGTAGAAACCCACACAGACACAGGGAGAACGTACAAACTCCACATGGACAGTCACCCGAGGATAGAATCGAACCTGGATCCCTGGCGCTTTGAGGCACCAGTGCTCACCACTGAGTCACTGTGCCGCCCTCAAATCCCTTAAACAAAATAATCAAAATAAAGATTTTGATAGAGTAAATGCAGGGAAAGTGTTTCCTCTTGTGTGGAAGAGCCTGACTAGAGGCTATCAGTATAAGACGGCCACCAAGTAATTCAGTACATGATTTAGAAAAAAAAACTTCTTTACTCAAATAGTAGCGAGAATGTAGAACTCATTACTATAGACAGCAAGTTGACGTAAACAATATTTTAGATCTTTTTGATTTAGATTTTCTTGTCACCTGTACTTAAGTGCAGCAGTACAGCAGTACAATGAAAAATGTACAATTTTACCACACACAGCGCCATCTTAGGGACAAAGGTACCTAGGTACAAAAAACATAGGGACAGAATAGTAAGAGAAACCGAGTTGAAATTTTAAGCATTACCTTCATAGAATAGGTAGAAAATTAAAGAAATACAGTAATAATTAGCATCAATATCTTTCTTAATTTAAACTAAAAAATAAAGGAATTAAGTTAAAAATTCAACAGTCTTTGCTGAGCCCTCCACTTAACTTGATCTCATAGATATGTCAGCTGTTCTCGACTCCGACAGCGCAGCATAGATGCTTTGCAAAGGAAAGATAGACAAGTATTTGAGGGTGAAGGGAGTAGAAGGTTATGATGGTCAATTTTGATGAGGTAAGATGGGAGGAGAATCCACTGGAGCATAATAGCAACATAGATTGGCTGAACTGAATGGCTTTTCCGATTTATTCCGATAATAAAGGTGGAAATTGCCATTCCTGTCATTTCCCAAGGTTTACACATTTTCCCCGAGTACTCTGGTGTGCAATATCAGGAATTTTACCTCTTCTATCTGTTCAATTTACAAAGCCTTTATCTTCCTTAATACCCACAACTAGGTTATCTTAATCTCTCACTTGAAACACTAAGCACTGTTTCGAAGTAATTCAGACTGAAGAGAATAAGGATGATTTGAAATAACTTCTGGATGCACACAGCAAGAGAAAGCTAGATTAACCTTCCTTTTGTTTTAGATACTGAATGGCCTGCTGGGTCTTTCAAGTATGTATTTGTCATTCAGATTGCGTCTGGTTCCATTCCATACTTCTGAAAGGTTTCGTTCTAAAATTAATAGAATACAACAGACTGGTGCCATTTAGCTGAAAAAAGTCTTCAGCCAGACAGTTGAAGAGTTACTGCAGCTTTCACTGCCAACAATGTCATCAGAGCTTCTTCATCTGTATAATACTTGTTCAAATTACCACTTTGTGTAATTGAACAAAGTGTGGAGTATATGTTAAGCATCGTAATTACACTTGCAGCAGAAAATAATAGTGTGCCTTGTTGATTTGTTTGTTCATTAACGTGGATATATGGCACCAAGTTCAGTTAGTCTCTTGGGAATTAGAGTCTTACAGAATCACAGCTTTAAGTAAATAATATTACAATGTAATACTTCAAGTACAAAAGAGAGCCTCGGTTTCTTCATCACATGTCTATACAATATTTATGATTTCTGTCAAATCTAAGCTCCAAATATTCTTCAAAGGAAATTTATTAGTTACATTCTCCAAGGCATAAATGGAAGCCAGCTTTAGACTAAACTGATATTTTGGTAATTGGTAAATAATTCTGTACTAATGTCTATTAAATGAATTTCTCAACTGTTTGGAATTGTTTTGTCAGTTTGGAGGCCTAATTCCTTTGTTAACCAAAAAATAAATTGGTGTGCTTGAAATGTGCACCTTGGCTATTGTTAGGCTCCTTTATGGACATTTTTCCAATTACAAAAATAAAATTACATAAACGTGAAAATGCTCCAGATTTTCAGAGACATCACCCACCACCCCTCACCCCTTCCCATTGTTAACAGTTGGAGAGGAAATTTGGAACACCCTCGAGAGCTGGCAAGTGCATAGCAGGCTGAGTGGCCTTCCATCTGCAGTAACCATTCTGTGATTCCAAAGTATGTTCAAAATAAAACTCTCTACACTGGACGCAGAGCATGGAGATGACAGCAATTTCTTATCTCAGTGGGTCTTAACTTTTGGAATTTTCTTTCCTAGTGAGCCCTGGTGGCTGAGTCATTGACTTAGATTTTTGATTAACGAGTGAATATAGTGTTGTGGTGAGGGAAAGGCAGAAAAGTGGATTTAGGCTTATATTGAGGTCAATCATGATCTCATTGAACAGTGGATCAGGCTTGAGGGGCTAAATGACCATTACCTAGTTCTTACGCTCTTCAGCCTTTTATTTTGTTTTTTTTTCCTCTGATGACCATTTGAACCTTTTGCTGATTGTAATAATTTTGCTGTAGATATTCCTACAATTATGAAATGTTGCTGTTAAGTTCTTCACGTTCAGGAGTTGTAATAAGGTGTCGCAGTGACAAAAACTCATAAGTAGAAAGAACCAGGAATATTTCCCAAGCTAAGCGTCTATACTTTTGTATCAAAGGGCTTTATAGGACCAGATGTAAACTTCAAATCATATTTCAATTTGCATATATCTTCAACCACTGAAAGGTTTTGATTCATACACTAAGGAGGCAGCAGAGATTTAAAAAAAAATTCCAACCTTACATGACCTCAAAGTTCAAACAAAGGAAAGAGACTAAGCATTCATGATTGAATTGCCTGAACTGCAAGGGTTAAATTCACAGGGCTTTTGGTCATAATGGCCACACGCAGGGAGCTCAGGACTTTGAGCTGACAGCACAAATTAGGAGGCACTGCAGAACGAGAGAACCTTGCAAATATAAGTGGAATATATGAAAATATCATTGCCCAGTTCACAATATACAGAGCTATCAATACAAAGTAATGATTCAAGAATGAGAACAAGAACTACTGATAGTATTTGGGAAAATGGAGTAGGCTTAAGAAAATTGTACTGTTTAGAAAAGAGCATGAAGTCAGAATTCTTTCAGGGAAAATTTCAGTTATATGACAAGATTTGTTACCCTCATTGGTGTAGATGAAACCGACAATATGTCTACAGTCCTACTGAGCATTTTTATAGGCTGTGTGAAAGATTACAGCGTATGGTTCAGTGCAGACACATTGGCTCCATTTCCAAAAAAAGCAAGGAAAGTGATTCACCATCTCATGAGGGCTTATTGTTGCATTTTTTTCTGAACTAACGTTCCAAATATAAAACGAAGCAGGCACAAAATTCCATCAAAATTACAGAGCAATAGAAAACATGTTTTGTAATGTATGTGTATACATGAAATCATTTGGTAAAGTTATTTTGGCCTTGGGGGATATACCCTGCATAATTGTTCCTTGGTTTTGAAATAGTTAGTACTGTTGCTTCCAGATCATATATAATATGTTCTACATCTGCTATCATGTTCGTTCATTTAGGTGAGGTGACATTTCAGGATTTTTCAATTTAAAATGAATCACGATTGGATATAAGAACAATGTAGAAAACTTGTGTAGGTTAATAGTTTATTATTGGATAATGAAAAAGCATTTGACCACGTGTCAACTTGTTAGGTGGTGTTCATGCTTTGCTTAGAAGTTGTCAACTGTCTTGAATTGGAGCCTTTGGACTTTGGTGTACGGAGGAGATTCCTTTCCCTATCATGTTATCATGGGGGAGCGAGGGGGGAAGTATTTTAAGATAGACATGCAAATGCTTCTGATTAAATTGCTAAGTAACACATCCTAATAATGGGTTAATCTTCCCAATGTGCCTTATTGTAAGTGGGGAACAGTTTCCAAATTTATCAGTTAGTACTTTACGCATAATCCACTGCACCTGGGGTTAATCTCTATCTGAACAGTGTGGAAAGGGAAATACTGAACCCCACTTAACATGTTGGTTGAGATGGCAAAAGCATCAAAGTGATAGCACCAACGTGCCTGAAATCTGTCCAATCCCTTTTGCGGTTAAGTGCTATTATTTTCAGGCATTCCTAGTCACTGTCCACAAGCAAGCGTTAAGATGCTTGCTTATGTTTTAGGAAGGGACTAACAAATTTGGTTGCCCTTAAGTAAAACAGCTCCTAGCCTGAACCATTCAACTTTTCCAAATGCAGCTACAGCTTGCACAGAGGCCACCACTAAAAAGGTATCTTTGAGGTGGTGCCAGTCAAGCCGGCTGCTTTGTCCTGGAGGGTGTCAAGCTTCTTGTGTGTTCTTGAAGCCACACTCATCCAAGCAAAAGCAGAGTTTTTGTTCTCATTCCTAACTTGTGCCTTGTAGGTGCTGGATGGGAGTCAGAAGATGAATTACTGGCTGCAGGATTCCCAGCTTCTGACCTGCTCTTGTCACCACAGTATTCGTACAGCTTGCCCGGTTCAGTTTCCGTAACCCTTCAGGATAATGGGGGGATTCTATGTTGGGAACACGATTGAAAGTGAAGGGAAAATGGTTAGGTTCTCTTTCGTTGGAGATGATTATTGGCTTGTACTTGTGTGACATGAATGTTACTTGCCACTTGTTGGACCCAGCTTAGATGTTGTCAAGGTTTTGGTGCATTTGGACATGGACTGCAACAGTGTCTGAGGAACAAGAAGCAGTGCTGAAAATAGTGTAATCATCAACAAACATCCCCACGTCTGCCCGGTGAAGCTACTGAAGATAGTCAGGCATAGAAAATTACCCTGAGAAGCTCTTGCCAAGATATCTTGAAGCTGAGATGAATGGCCTTTGAAAACACAACCATCTTCCATTGTGCCTGATATAACTCGAGCCAGTTGAATGATTTCCCTCTAATTTTCATCGACTCCAGTTTTGCTAGAGTCCCTCACTGCTGCACTCGATCAAATACAGCCTTGATGCCTGGGCAGTCATTTTTACCTCGTGTTGGAATTTAGCTGCATGTTTGAATCAAGGCTGTCATGAAGTCATGAGCTGAGTGGCCCCGGCAGAACCCAAAGTGAGTCTCAGTGAGCAAATAACAGCCAAGTAAATGGTGCTTGAAAGCACTGATGTTCCTTTCCATCACTTTGCTGATGATTGAGAGTAGACTGATGAGCATATATGTGTATAAGGCATACCATGTCAATTTTCCACATTATGAAATAGTTGTCAGTATTATAGCTGTACTGGCACAGCTTGGTGAGGGATGTGGAGTAACTGCTGACAAGATGTTATGCTATGATGGGCATTAGGGCAGGAGTAGCATTCATTCAGATAGGGTTCTAACATTGTATGGCGCTAAGGAAGGATAATATAGCTTCATTAAGGCCATAAAACCACAAGAGCAGAAGTAGACCATTCAACCCATTGAATCTATTCTACCATTTAATGAGCTCATGGCTGATCGTGTAACACAGTACCTGATTGCTCTTTTCTCCATTTTATTTCCTTTTGTTTTCCTGGAAGTCTTAAAAAAAATAAAGGTGGATAAATCTCCAGCACCTGATCAAGTGTATCCCCGGACATTGTGGGAAGTTAGGGAAAGCACTGCAGGGTTCCTAGCAGAGATATTTGTATCATCTACAGCCATGGGTGAGGTGCTGAAGGACTGGAGGATGGCTAATGTTGTGCCTGTATTTAAGAAAGGCTGTAAGGAGAAGCCTGGGAACTATAGACCGGTGAGTGTGACAGCAGTGGTGAGTGACTTGTTGGAGGGAATTCTGAGATATAAGATTTACATGCATTTGGAAAGACAAGGACTGATTATGGATAGTCAGTGTGGTTTTGTGCATGGGAAATCGTGTCTCATAAACTCAATTGAGTTTTTGAGTAATGTGAACAGAAAGATAGATGAGGGATAGCCATTGTCTACATGGGCTTTAGTAAAGCCTTTGACAAATTTCCTCATGGTAGACTGTTTATTAAAGTTAGATTACATGGGATTCAGGGAGAGCTTGTCAATTGGATACAAAATTGGCTTGAAGGTAGGAGACAGAGGGTAGTGGTAGAGGGCTGATTTTTGGACCAAACGCCTGTGACCAGTGATGTTTGACAGAGATTAGGGCTGGGTCTGCTGTTGATTGTCATTTATATAAACAATTTGGATGATAATTTAGAAAGCATAATTAGTAAGTTTGGGGATGACACCAAAATTAGTGTACATTGGACAGTGAAGAAGGTTATCTAAGATTAGAAAGGGATCTTGATCAATTGGGCCAGTGGGTTGAGGAATGGCAAATGGAGTTTAATTTGGATAAATGCGAGGTATTGCATTTTGGTCAGATGCACAATGGCATGACATATAAAGTTAATGGTAGGACCCTGAGTAGTGTTGTCATACAGAGGGACCTAGGAATTCACAGAGCTATAGAGTCACAGATGTAGGTACACATTTCTTTTAAGTTCCATTATAGGTCGACAGGGTGGTTAAGAAGGCATTTAGCATGCTTGCCTTCATTGCTCAGACCATTGAGTGTAGAACCTGCGATGTCATGTTATGATTGTACAGGATGTTTGTGAGGCCACTTTTGGAGTACTGTGTCCAGTCTGGTCACCCTTCGAGAGGAAGGATTTTATTAAATTAGAGTTCCAAAAAGATTTACAACAATGTTGTTGAGACTGGAGGGTTTGAGTTATAAGGAGAGGTTGGATGGGCTGGGAATTTTTTCACTGGAGCATAGGAGGTTGAGGGGTGACTTTATAGAGGTTTATGAAATCATGAGGGGCATAGATAAGGTTAGCAGCAAAGGTTTTTTTCTTTAGGGTTGGGGAGTTCAAAACTAGGGCCATATTTTTAAGGTGAGAGAAGAAAGATTTGAAAGGGACCTGAGGATCATATGTGGAACAAACTGCCAGGGGAAGTGGTAGATTTAGGTACAGTTATAACATTTAAAATACATTAGTACAGGTACATGAATAGGAAAAATTGAGAGGGATAAGGGGCAAATGCAGGCTAGTAGGACTAGTTCAGTTTGGGAAACTTGGTCAGCATGGGCGAGTTGGACCAAAGGTCTTGTTTCCATGCTGTGTGACTTATGATTTTATCTCATTAACCCTTGCTTCCCTTATTGATTCAAAATCTATCTATCTCAGACTTGTGTATACTTAATAATCCAGCTTTGACAGTCCTTTATGGCAAGGAATTCCACAAAGTCATAGAAGCATAGAAACATAGAAAATTGGAATGGAGTTACGTCATTCAGCCCTTCGGGCCTGCTTTGCCATTCAACATGATCATCCCTCAACTCAGTACCTGTTCCTGCTTTCTCCCCATACCCTTTGATTCCATTCGTCACATGAACTATATTTAACTCCCACCCTCTGAGAGAAGAAATTCCTCCTCATTTCCGTCTTAAACATGCGACCCCTTATTCTGCAATTATGCCCGGAAGGGGAAACAACCTTTCTGTGTCAGTCCTGTTAAGTTCTCCAAGAGTCTTACATGTTTCAATAAGTCCACCTCTCATTCTTCTAAATTCCCATGAGTACAAGCCCAACCTACACAATCTCTTCTCATAAGACATTCTCTCAATATCCACGATCAGTCCAGTGAAGCTTCTCTGAACTGTGTCCATTGTCAGTTCACTTTTCCTTAGACAAGTTGCTCAAAACTGTTCACAATAATCCAGCTATAACCAGTTATATCGATTTTTTTAAAAAAGTCCTATTTTTATAATCCATTCCCTTTGAAATAAAGGCCAACAATTCATTTATCTTCTCTATTATCTAATGAACTCAGGTGCGAGTATTTTGTGATTCATGCATAAGGACTTCAAAGTTCCTCTGTTCTGTAACTTACTGCAGTCTTTATACATTGAAATAATATTACTGCACCTCTTGTTTTACTGCCAGTGAGGATCATCTCAATTTTTTTCACTTTATACTGAATCTGCCAAGTCTTTTCTTGAAGCTACAATGGTAGTCAAAGATAAACATCATAGAATTTTACAGTTCAGAAGGAGGCCATTCTACCCAATGTGTCTGTACCAGCTCGCAAAAGAGCTGTCCAACTAGTCCTGTCCTCCAGCCTGATCTCCAGAGCCGTCCAAATTAATCACACTCAAATATATATCCAGCTCTCTTTTGAAACCTCCTATGGAATCCACCTCCACCATTCCCCAGGCAGTGCATTCCAAATCATAACAACTCTCTGCATTAAGAAGTTTCCCCTCATCTCACTCCTAGCTCTCTTGCTGACAATATTGAAACCAAGACCCCCCCCACGTTACAGACATACCAATTACTGGAAACAAAATATCCCTCCTTACCCTGTCAATTTTGAACACTCCAAAATGGCCATCTCTTAATACCTGCTCCAAGGAGAATAAGCCTAATTTCTCTAATCTTTCCTCATATCTAAAATCCTTCATCCCTGGTATCATTCTGGTAGATCTCCTTTGAACTCTCTCCAAGGCTTTAAAATCTTTCTTTAAAGAAGGAGCTCTGAACTGAACATAATAATGCAAATCTTGTCTGAACAATGATTTGTAGAAGTGTCGCATCATTTCCTTGTTTTTTTACTCGATGCTTCTATTTAAAAACCTATGGATCCTATCAGTCTTCTTAACAACTGTTTCAACTTACCTGGCCACCTTCAGAGGATCATGCTCGTGAACCCCAAGGTCACTCTTCACCTGTACTCCCTTCAAAGTTGTACCATTGAGCCTGCATTGTCTCTCCATGTTTCTTCGGTCAAAATGTGAAACTGGCAACACATTTTTGGATGTGTCTTCACAATGAAGAGTCATTCATGCCACCTTCGTGCATTCAGAAGCTTTTCTTTAACATTTCCCTTCCACAAAGTATTCTGTGAAGTGCGATTCAGGGCTGGCAGTGATTGACTTGGTGTACAGCTGGGATTTAAATGTGGCTCCAACAGCAGAAAGACCCCAAAGGTAGGGTATGCTGTTGAAGTGTGATGCATACATGATAAGGTGAGCAGCAGAGAATTGCATGAAATAACTCACACAGAGAGAAACGCTCCATGAAACTCCCCAAAATTGACACTTAGCCAATTTTTAATTAATTGTACCCCCTGGTTCAGTATAAACTGTTAGATGTTAATGATGAGGAGGTGGTCAGAATGAAAGTGGAACAAGCCAAATTTATTTCCCCAAGATAATTAAGTTATCATCTGCTTGTAATTTGCACTTTAACTAACTGATGTGGCTGGAAGAGACCATATAGACTGCCATCAGTTGTTCAGTTCTGAGTTGCATAATTACCAGTAGGAGTGAATGATATTTAGCTGTAACAAGAATAGATATTTTCTATTCAACCTGTTCAGAGATGTTACCACACACCTCCGGAGAGTTAAGACCCAAATCTGGGTCTCCTGGCTCAGATATAGGGACACTACCATCACACCACAAGAGCTCCCAGTTTTGCAAGGAACAGCATGAGGCAATGCTGCTCATCGCTGCTTTATCATTCAATTAGAACGTTTAAACTCCAACTTTTCATATCAAATTGTTAATTATACTTAGATTTTACATCATCACTGCTCGATGACAGAGAGGAGGAAGTTATGCTTCAATTCAACAGAATTTTAGTCAGACCTCTCAGCTGGAGATTTGAGCACCAAATGTCAGGAACATATACTTTAGCCTTGGAGTGCAGTGTAGATTTATCAGAATGAATGAACCAGCATTTGGGTTAAATTATGAGGACAGGTTGCAGAAGCTTAGCTTGCATTCTCCTGAGTAAAGAAGATTGAGAAGCTGATTGAACATTTTAAACTTCTCAAAGGATTTACCAGAGCAGATACAAAGATTTGATGATCAAATGCTGCAGGCAACGTCTTTCTTTAAAGCAGCATTGCAGGCAATAATTTGCTGATTTATTTAGCATAACGTCAATGCTAACTTGCTCATTGCAAATGGGTTTTGGCAAGCAAATTAACATTGATCAAAGAATTTTAAGAAAATCTAGCTTAAACATTTTGACTGTTACCCTTTGCAGTGTTAGTTGTTTTCCAAATAGCTATTTCAACTCATATTTTTCAGGATTTGTTTGTTGCCTGCTGATTAAGGTTTACTTACTTTCAAACTATCTTTTAGAAAATTTAGTGACGTCAAATCATTATACCTTCACCTAATATTGGCACTTCCTATTGTTTTAGCCTTGTTGATGTTTTACAGTAAATCCAAATAATGTAAGCTGAAGACCTGCAAAAAAAAGTCAAGCAATCTTGGTTCTTTTAGAATTGATGTATTGTTATTAAAGTTTTGCAAAGATGTGATATAACAAGGAACTTGCTGATGAAAAGTTGGCAGGCTGTTCAGATGTTAGCCATGAAACCACCTGCAAATTGTTAACCAAAAACAGTGCTAATTTGTTAGAATTTGCTTGATTAGGACATGAATTTCCCAGAACAAAACTGGTTCAGAACAAAGATAACAAGATGTAGAGCTGGATGAACACAGCAGGCCAGGTAGCATCAGAGGAGCAGGAAAGCTGACGTTTCGGGCCTAGACCCTTCTTCGGAAAAGTTCAGGACAAAAATGTTCCAATGTGTCAGCAAATACAACTGCAAGGTTTTACTAGTCATGCCCAGCATAAATGGAACAATTGTAATTAGTAATGTCTTTCCAGACAGATAAAAGTCACTGACAGATAATGAACATCAGTAACCTAAGGAGTAAGAGTGGAGAAGAGGGCAAAGCCACATCTCTGCATTTGTCAGCAATTCAGTCTATGTTTAAAAGGGCCAAAGTTACTTGCAAGGAGAAAATAGAGATTGCTATGAGAATTAACTCAAACAGTTAAAAATAAAAAAAATCAAAAGATTATTTTCATCTGTGGCTGTAGGAATGTGAGTGTGGCGAAACTCTAGTTGCCTGTGAAAAGGTAATGTTCTTGCTTGTAGCAGTCCATATGGTGTTGATACTCTCACAATGTTTTGAAAGAGAGAGTTCCAAGATTTTGCATCAGCAACAGTGAAAGGGTTATCATTTTGTTTCAACTGGGGTATGTTAGAGTTGGAGGGAGCATCTGCTGCTCTAGGTAGTAAAGGTTGCAGGTTTGGAATGTGCTGTCTAAGGAACCATGGTGAGTTGCTGCAATGCATCTCACAGTTGGCACACACTGCTGCCACTGTGTGTCAGTTATGGAGGGAGTGGATGCTGAAGGTGATGCTAATCAAGTAGGCTGCTTTGTGCAGGGTCATGTTGAACTCCGAGTGTCATTGGAGCTGCAGTCATCCATGCAAGTGGGAAGTATTCTATCACAGTCCTGACTTACGCTTTGTAGATGGTGAGCAGGATCTGGGTAGTCAAAAGGCAAGTAACTCACCAGATTTCAAAAGGGAATTGGACAATTATCAGAGGAGAAATAATTTGCAGGGATGTGTGACCAACTGTGTTGTTCTTGCTAGGAGCTAGCGTAGATACTAAAGGCCAAATGGCCTCCTTCATTGGTGTAACTATTTTGTGATTCAATGATGTAGTGACAATCATATATAAAAATGTAGATTCAAAAATAAAAAGTTGCATAATCTCTTTTTAAACAAAGCTCTTGTCAACTGCTTTCCTTTTATGCTCTACTTCTTTTCCCAACTACTAGAGCTATATTGAAAGGTAATGGAAAATTCTCTTATCTTTCAATTTTCCAGAGCTAGTCGTCAATTCTGCAGTCTAGTGTCAGGATCTTTTATGCCTCATGTATCACCCTAAGGCCTTCCTCCTTATTGCTATTATTTTGTGTTGTGAAATATTGATGACATTGGTCAGGAAGATTGACAAACACATGCATTTTTATTAACCAGCTTGCTGACCTCACCTGAAAGCACTATACACACACAGACACCATTATATTTATTTATATATATACCACAAAGAAACCACAAAGCCAACTGTTGATTTGGAAATGACTTAAGGAAGTTCAGTAAAAATTGTTTTGTGTTTCTGTGTGTGAAATGCAATGTTTTTGTTCGTTCAGAGAAGGAATGCATGTGGCACCATTTTGATTGCCTGATGTGAAGCCACATTAGTGTTCGGTCAGAATGGTATGGAAGATAACATTGGCATTGCCACGTGAGGTGGTAAAATACCCTCTTAGAGGCAAGTCACCACCGAGGATGTAAGGTAAACATTTTGTGAATGATAGCAGGAAATAAGAAATGCTAGTTGAAGACCTGAAACACTTTGATACAGATCATAGAGGTGATATGTAGTGGCACTGACCCAATCAGCCATATCTGTTCAACTGTGCTTGTAAAGTGATCTTAGGATAACCCCAGTAGCTGTTAGCAAACAACATCCTTCCCTCTCTCTCTGCCTTCACCCATCCGCTTCCCAAGGAATACACAAGTCTAGGCTGTGCATGGTGTTGCATTATCTGTACTTTCACATAAGTAATTATCTAATGGGTGTTTCTGAGCTGCATAGAGTCATATAGCACAGAAACAGACTCTTTGGTCCAACTTGTTCACACCAACCAGAAATTCTAATCTGATCTGGTCCCATTTTCCAGCATTTGCTCCATATCCTTCTAACTCCTTCCTATTTAAATGCCCATCCTTTTAAATATTGTAATTGTACCAGCCTCCACCACTTCCTCTGGCAGCTTGTTCCATACACACACCACCCTCTGCGTGAAAAGGTTTCCTCTCAGTTCCTTTTTAAATCTCTGACCTCTCACCTTAAACCTCTAGTTTTGGACTCGCCCATCATAGGAAAAAGACCTTGGCTATTCACCCTACCTATGCCCCTTATGATTTCCCAAACCTCAATGAAGACACTCCTCAGCCTCTGATGTTCTTGGGATCTGTTACCAACCTGATTTTCCCAGTCCACCTGCATATTAAAGTCCCCATGATTATTGTAATAGTGCCTTTCTCACATGCCTTTTCTATCTTCTGATTTATTTTCTTCTCCACATCCTGACTATGGCTAGGAGGCCCGTGCATAAATCCATCAAGGTCTTTCTCCCTTTCTGGTTTCTCAACTCTACCCATGTAGATTCTATGGCCTTCCGACTCTATATGACTTCTTGCTATTGATTTAATTTTATTTCTTATTAACAAAGCAACCCTGTTTATCCATGGCCATCCACCTATGCTTTCCATAGAATGTGTATCCTTAGGCATTTAATTCCCAGCGCTGATCCCCTTGTAGCCATTCTCTGTCATACCCAGAATATTGTACCTGCTAATTTCAATCTGTGCTACAAGCTCATTTTCCTTGTTTTGTATATTGTATATATTTAAGTACAACACCCTCAGTCCTGTGTTGACTGCTCCCTTCTCATAGTTATGACTTCATCCGCTTCACCTGAAGTTAGATTCCTTACCCTTTCCATTCTCTGTCCTATTCTTTGTTCTGGAAACTTTAATAGTCTCCGCTCAGCCTTCCCCATTTTAAATTTTTTTGTTAATATCAATGCAACTAAGCGCACCCACCTCTATTGAGTTTAAAGCCCTATCCCTAGTTATCATTGAATGGCAGAGTAGATTCAATGGGCTGAATGGCCTACTTCTGCTCCTTTTCTTATGAAATCCCAGTCCCCCTGGAACAGCTCTCCCTTCCCCAGTACTGGTACCAATGTCCCACAAAGCCTACTGTTGATTTGGAAATAATTTAAGGAAGTTCAGTAAAAATCATTTTGTGTTTGTGTGTGTGAAATGGAATGTTTTTGTTTCTCCAGAGGATGAATGCACGAGACATCATTTTGTTTGCCAGATGTGAAGCCACATTAATGTTCAGTCAGAATGAAATGGGAGATAACATCAGCATTGCCATACGAGTTGGTAAAATGCCCTCTTCGAGGCAAGTCACCACTGAGTATGTAAGGTATGAATTTGAACCCATTTCTCCCCCACTAAACTTTCAGCCATACATTTACCTCTTTGGAGATAACAAGGTGTAGAGCTGGATGAACACAGCAGGCCAAGCAGCATCAGAGGAGCAGGAAGGCTGACGTTTCAGGCCTAGACCCGGCCTTAGCCCTTAAGCTTGTCTTCTTGCTCCCTGTGTGGATGAGAGTAAGGCCTGTAGGGAGAATGAGCAAACCAAGCATAGCACTGTGGTACAGGGAGCCGTTTAAGAGGGGGAGGAAAAGGGAAATATAGTTGTAACTGGGGATAGCGCAGTCAGGGGAATAGACACTGTTTTTTTTTGTCCAGGATCAAGAGTCCCGAAGGCTGTGTTGCTTACCTGGTGCCCAGGCTCAAGATATCTCACCCGGGCTGCAGAGGAACCTGGAGTGGGAGGGGAAAGATCCAGCTGATCTGGTTCACAAAGGGACCAATGACATCAGTAGAAAGAGGAAAGAGGTTCCTCTGAGCGAATATAAGCAGCTAGGGAACTAAGTTAAAAAGCAGAACCAAAAAGTTAATAATCTCTGGATTACTACCTGAGCTACGAGCAAATTGGCACAGGGTCAACAAGATTAAAGAGGCAAATGTGTTTCAGAGATAGCAGGAACTGCAGATGCTGGAGAATCTGAGATAACAAGGTGTAGAGCTGGATGAACACAGCAGGCCAAGCAGCATCAGAGGAGCAGGAAGGCTGATGTTTCGGGCCTAGACCCTTCAGACTGCTATGGGAAAAGAGGGAAGAGATTTCTGGACCCTTGGCAGAGATACTTAATACCTTGCTGGCTGCAAGTGAAGTGCCAGATGACTGGAGGATAGCTAATGTGGTTCCTTTGTTCAACAAGGGCATTAGGGTTAGGTCAGGTAATTACAGACCAATTAGTATGACTTCAGCTGGGGGGAAATTATTGGAAAAAATTCTGAGGGACAGGATTAATCAACATTGAAAGGTAGGGATTCATCAGGGATAGTCAGCATAGATTTGTTAAAGGGAGATTCTGTCTGACTATCTTAATTGAGTTTTTTTGTAAAGGTGACTAAACATATCAACAAGTGTATTGCAGTTGATGTGGTTTACATGGACTTCATTAAGGCCTTTGACAAGGTCCCATATGGAAGGCCGGTCCAAAAGGTTGGTTGGGACAATGGGATGCAAGACAAATTGGCAAACTGGATCCAAAATTGGCTTACTAATAGGAGGCAGAGGATGATGATTGAGGGTTGTTTCTGTGATTGGAAGCCTGTGATCAATGGTACACCACTGGATCGGTGCTAAGACCATTGCTGTTTGTTATGCACATTAATGACTTGGATGTGAATGAAGAAGGTATAATTATTAAGTTTGCAGGTGATATGAGTATTGGGGTCTTTGTTGATAGTGAGGGGGATGGCTTCAGGTTGCAGGCTGATGTTGGTCAGCTGGTAAATTGGACATTTTGCGAGGTCTAATAAGGAAAGCATATACATGAATGCTGGGTCCCTGGGAGTAGTGAGGAACAAAGGGACCTTGGTGTACAAGTCCATAAATTCCTGAAGGTGTCAGCACAAATTGGCAGGGTGGTGAAGAAGGCTGAAGAGATTATTTGTCTTCATTCATCAGGGTGTAGAATATAGGAACAAGGAAGTCTTGTTACAACTTTATAAAACATTAGTTAGACCACTGTTGGAATATTGTGTGCATTTCTAGTTGCTACACTGTTAGAAGGACATAATTGCACTGGAGAGAGTCCAGACGAGATTCACCAGGGTGTTTCTTTGGATGAAATTCTCAATTATGAGGCAAGACTGGATATGCTGGGTTTGTTTTCCTTGGAGCAAAGGTTCTGGACTTGCCAGTCATCAGGAACATTCTACCTGCATTTACCCTGTCAAGTGCTGTTAAAACGTTATAAGCTTCTCTGAGATCCCCATCGTTCTTCTAAACTTCAATGAATATAGTCCTAACCTATCCATTCTCTCTTCATATGTCAACATTGCCACCCCCGATAAACCTTTGCTGTACTCCCTCCATAGCTAGAACATCCTTCCTCAGATAATGAGACCAAAACTGCACATAATACTTCAAATATAGTCTCACCCAGCCCCTTTATAATTGCAGTTAGATGCCCCTTCCACTGCACTTGAAGGCCAAGGTCCCTTTGGCGATCTCCATGTGCTACACTTGCATGCTTCCTTTCAGTAAATGATCTACAAGGACACCCAGGTCTCATTGTACCTCCCCTTTTCCCAATCTATGCTATTCTGAGAATAATTTGCCTTCTAGTTTTTGATGCCAAAGTGGACAACCTTACATTTATCCACATTTTATGTCATCTGTACAATTTCCCATTCATTCAACTTGTCCAAATCGCAGTGAAGTATCTCTGCATCCTCCTCGCAGTTCACCCGACCATTCTGTTTTGTGTCATCTGCAAGTTTGTGGATATTACATTTAGGTCCCTCATCCAAATAATTAACTTATTTTGTGAATGGCTGGTGTCAAAATACTGATCCCTGTGATAGTACACCAGTCACTACCCGCCACTTGGAAAAACACCCGTTTATTCTGACACTTGTTTTGTGTTTGACAACCAGTTCTCGATCCACATCAGTACATTACCATCAATCCCATCTGCTTTAATTTCAAAAACTAATCTCTTATGCGCGATCTTATTGAAAGTGTTTTGAAAAGCCAAGTAAGCCATATCCACTGGAAAGCCCAGCTCATGAATCGAGACCACTGTCAATTATCGTAAACTGCCCCTGCCACAGATTCACAAGCTAAATTATAATATGCTATCTACTTTTGTCAAATAGGACCATACAGCTCCAAAGAGCAGTGTTATATTCATTTTGGGGCCCTCTTGTGGTGCAGTGGTAGTGTCTCTACTCCTCAGCCAGGAGGCCTGGGTTCAAGCCCCACCTGCTCCTGAGGTATGTGATAACATCTCTGAACAAGTTGATTAGAAAAGTAGGTTAATTAAAAGTTATGCATAGTTTTGAATTTCCAAATGCTCTTCAAAGGACCTCAACTATTCAATGATTATTAAATAGTAAAGGATAGTGATTCTGAGATACAATAAAGACAATGAAGTAATAATAGTCATGATAGGAAATCTACATGACACAGTGATGTGTACAGTGTGTGATATTGGATTTAACACAATAGAATAGAATAGAATAGTCTTTATTGGCAAGTGCACTCGAATGTGCACAGTGAAAAGTTTGTAATGTCACTGTTTTGGCACCATCTTAGGTACAGGGTGCCTAGGTACAGATGCTTTAAGTATTTGTTACAGAGTTGAAAAAGTAAATAAAAAGTCTAGCATTGGAAGACAAAGTTTTAAAAATGTACTTGAATTACTCAAAGTCCAGAATAAGAAAAAGTATCTTTAAAAAGTATTCAAATTCTAGTCCTTTTTACTGAGTCCTTGCCTGCTGGGCTTCAGAACAAAAGGCCTTGCTGCCTCCACGCGCTGGCTTCTGACCCTCGACTCACCTTCAGGACACATCTCCCAGGCCGGCCTGGACTCAATCTGCCTCCACATGCTGGCTTTTGGCCCTCGACTCACCTCCAGGACTCAACTCTCTGGGCTAGTCTGGGCTCAGACTCTCTCCATACACTTGCTACTGGCCCATGACTTGCCTCCAGGACTTGTCTACCAGGCTGGCCTGGACTCGGTCTGCCTCCACGCGCTGGTCTCCAGCCCACGACTCACCTTCAGGACTCGACTCCCACGCAGCATAGAACATAGAACATAGAACATAGAACATTACAGCGCAGTACAGGCCCTTTGGCCCTTGATGTTGCGCCGACCTGTGAAACCAATCTGAAGCCCATCTAACCTAAACTATTCCATTATCATCCATATGTTTATCCAATGACCATTTAAATGCCCTTAAAGTTGGCGAGTTTACTACTTTTGCAGGCAGGACATTCCACGCCCTTACTACTCTCTGAGTAATGGTCTTCAACTCGCCTCCTGCACCGGGCAGGACATGGTTTTGCCTCCATTCTTTCTCATAACTCTCCACATTTATAAAGTTAAAAGTTGGGGGTGTGGGGGGAGAGTGGGAGAAAAACTGCAGAAAAGCAAAGAAAAAAAGAAGTAAAAAGGAAAAGGGACTGACCAAGCTGAGGACATCTGGCTCGAGTATCGTACCCTGCCATCTACTTGCAACCCTAAGAAGGGTATTGTGTTATGTTGTGAGCGGCAAAACAGAGTCACTAAGATTCTATCTATAAGATCAAATAGCAGGTGCGGCGGAGGTAAAGAATATTCCCAATGCTCCCAGGATGAGGCATTCCACTCCCATACATCTCAAATGTCCTCGTTTTTCAAGGACCGCAACTTCCCCCCCTCAGTGGTCGAGAACACCCTCGACCGTGTCTCCCGCATTTCCCGCAACTCATCACTCACACCCGTCCCCGCAATAACAACCGAAAAAGAATCCCCTCGTCCTCACGTACCACCCCATCAACCTCCAGATCCAACACATCATCCTCCGACACTTCCGCCATCTGCAATCCGACCCCACCACCAAAGACATTTTTCCCTCCCCACCCTTATCTGCTTTCCAGAGGGACCACTCTCTCCGTGACTCTCTTGTCCGCTCCACACTCCCCTCCAGCCCCACCACACCCGGCACTTT
>NC_063333.1:24355196-24392490 GCF_021869965.1 Rhincodon typus
TTGGTAGTGTGGATGAGCAGAAAGATCTCGGTGTCCATGTGCATAGATCACTGAAAGTTGCCACCCAGGTTGATAGCGTTGTTAAGAAGGCATACAGTATGTTAGGTTTTATTGGTAGAGGGATTGAGTTTCGGAGCCATGAGGTCATGATGCAGCTGTACAAAACTCTGGTGCGGCCGCACTTGGAGTATTGCGTACAGTTCTGGTCACCACATTATAGGAAGGATGTGGAAGCATTGGAAAGGGTGCAGAGGAGATTTACCAGGATGTTGCCTGGTATGGAGGGAAGGTCTTATGAGGAAAGGCTGAGGGTCTTGAGTCTGTTTTCGTTAGAGAGAAGAAGGTTAAGAGGTGACTTAATAGAGACATACAAGATGATCAGAGGATTAGATAGGGTGGACAGTGGGAGCCTTTTTCCTCGGATGGTGATGGCTAGCATGAGCGGACATAGCTTTAAATTGAGGGGTGATAGATATAGGACAGATGTCAGAGGTAGGTTCTTTACTCAGACAGTAGTAAGGGCGTGGAATGCCCTGCCTGCAAAAATAATAGACTTGCCCACTTTAAGGGCATTTAAATGGTCATTGGATAAACATATGGATGATAATGGAATAGTTCAGGTTAGATGGGCTTCAGATTGGTTTCACAGGTCAGCGCAACATCGAGGGCCGAAGGGCCTGTACTGCGCTGTAATGTTCTATGTTCTATGTTCTATGGAGAATTTGAGTTTCCTTTACTTCCCATGTGGGGCAAAAAGAGGACCTAAAATGGCCTAAGTTTAAGGTTAGGTTTTCTTGTTCTGAATTACCTCATCAGATGACTTTGTTTCTCCTGATCAAATCCCTTTATCGTTTCTCAGAGCTGTAATAGATGACCCCCTTCACAACAATCTAAACTTAAGGGAAGACAAAGTACATTTTTGACAACTTACCATATGATTTAAACCTTTAAGTATGGCCAGAACATCCTTCCTAGATCTTGGTGTCCAAAACTAAACTCCTATAATCGCACTCAAATAAAAGCAAAACACTGCAGATGCAGGACATCTGAAATGAAAACAGAAAATGTTGGAGAAGCTCAGCAGGTCTGGTAACATCTGTGGAAACAGAAACAAAGTTAGCATTTCAAGAAGCATTAAATCTGCTTGTCTCTCTACAGATATTGCCAAACCTGCTGTGTTTCTCCAGGATTCTGTTTTTTAGAGTCACAGGGATAGAATCATAGAGACATACAGCATGGAAACAAACCCTTTGGTCCAACTTGCCCATGTGGACCAAATATCCTAAATTAATCTGGTCCCATTTGCCAGCATTTAGCCCATATCCCTCCAAACCCTTTCTATTCATTACCAACCCAGATACCTTTTAAATGTTGCAATTGTACCAACCTCCACTACTTCTTCTGGCAGCTCATTCCATACATGAACCCCACTCAGTGTAAAAAAGTTGCCCCTTAGGTCCGTTTTAAGTTTTTCCACTATCACCTTAAACATATACCCTCTAATTTTGGACTTTGCTACCCTGGGGAAAAGGCTTTGACTATTTATCCCCATCATGCCCCTCATTATTTTATAAACCTCTAAGATCACCCCTCAGCCTCAGATGGTCTAGGGAGAATAGCCTCAGCCTATTCAACCTCTCCCTATAGCTTAAACCTCCAACCCTGGAAACATTCTTGTAAATCTTTTCTGAACCCTTTCAAGTTTAACAACATTTTTCCTATAGCAGGGAGACCAGAATTGTACACAGTATTCCAGAAGTAGCCTAGGTAGTAACAACTACAATATTATAGAATTTTACATCCAGTTTGAAAAGGAGAAGGTTGAGTTTAAGACTAGTGTTTTAAACATAAGGGGGGGCAATTATGCAGGCATGAAGTAGAGCTGACTGAAGTGAACTGACATGCCAGGCTAAGGGATAGATCAATAATGTCTCCATTGGCAGTCATTTAAGGGGATATTTCATCTGCCAGGTGCCTGCCAATTTGACCAACTTGGCGTCAATGCCTCTTTGAGTTTGCTCAGCATCATCCTCACAATTCATTATTCTCCACAGCTTAGAAGCATCCATAAATTTACAGAGTTTGTCCTCAACACCATCTCCAAATCATTTATATAAATCAGAATAAGCAAGGATCTCAATACTGATCCCTGGGAACGCCACTTTCAACTCATCTTCAACCTACCTCTGTTTCCTGTCTTTTAGCCAACTTCTAATCCATGCTGCCAAGGACCAATCAATGCCAAACATTTTTAATTTGCTAACCAACCTGGCATGCAGCACCGTATTAAATGCTTTCTGAAAGCCTAAATATACGACATCCACAACACTACCCTCATTCATTACCATACCCTCAAACAAATTTGACAAAGCCATGTTTACTGTCTAGTATTAACTTATTTTTCTCTAAGTATATATTGACCTTATCCCAAATTATGGCCTACATCAGTTTTCCTGTGATTGATGTCAGATCCGTAGTTATCCTTTGCCCCCTTTTAAAACAATGGTGTCATTTTTGCAATCCTCCAGTGCCCTGGAAGTAATCCCATGTTCAGAGAGGCCTGGAAAACTTCTGTTAATGCCTCCACAATTTGCTCCTTTATGTCTCTCAGCAATCTAGGATGCATCCATTAGAACCTAGTGACTTCTCTACCTGGAGGACCTTTTTATTACCTTTTCCTTATCTATCACTATACCACTCAGTTGCTCAACAACCCATATTTTTCAACTGTGCCATTTTCACCATTTTCTAATTTGGTAAAGACAGAAGCAAAGTACCTAAAATGGTGGAGTTGGATAGTGATGAGGAATCCTTGAACAGGGGGTACATCAAGTGTGCAAAGGCCTACGCCTGTCCTGGAAGGTGGCTTCAACAGTACTCGCCAGGAAGTTGCAACTGAAGCAACAAATGCTGCCAATCATAAAACTTCTGGAGACTTGAACAACCTAGACCCCACTGTGAGGGATCCATCACAGAGTCTGGATCCCATGCAAAGGAATACAGAAAAGTGGCTAAGAAGGTCGTCTCAAGCAAGTAATGGATATCAATCCAACCCTTATCACTTACCCAAATCAGCGATGCAAGAACAAAATGGTAACACCAATGTAAACCTGAGTATTCTAACCATCGTAGCCAATCGAACATGCTGATCACACCACTTCCTCCTAAAAGCACATTGTGTGCTATAGGTAGCTGCCAGGACAGCAATTATTAAGTTGAGCATTGTGTCATGATGCCTTTAGCAGCGAATTGTCATGGTAAGGAAGGGCATCAAGCAGGGCACTAGGAATAGTCAAACAGACCCTTGCTGGAGGAAATGGGAGCTTTGTGAGAAAGGTAAACCATATGTGAACTCCATGTTTAATTCCATGTAAATGCTCTGTTTTCCTAGTTAAAACTTAACTTCCTTTCATGTTTGTAAATACCTGATGCCTGTTGAATAAAGAATTCCTGCTTCGTGGTCTTTGGGCTTAAATCACACATTACTTTTTCGTACATAGCTGTCCTTTCATACCTGCTCTAGCATTTGTGAGACTGGTCCTCTGTATTTCTGGTTCATAGTAACACCACTTCATGTCACATCATCTCTCCCCTCACCCCTCAAACGCTGCGACTCAGAATATTGTTAGCAGAAGATACACTGATGATGCCATTGAATGTCAAGGTGGCTTTTGTTAGGTTCCCTCTGCTAGAGGTAGTAATTGCTTGTTATCTCTAGAGCATAACTATTGCTTGCTACTTATCAGTATCCTAAGAAATTGCAAATAGAGCCAAATTGGTGAATTATCATGAACCCTCTGTCTGCAAAACATCCCACCTGGCCCAAAGGCCAAATGAGAAAGAAAACCAACAGTTAAACATCTTTAAAGTGGATTTCAAGCATTAAAAGTGACAAGCTAACTTACAAATTACATGGCAGATTGATAAGTAGCTGTTTAAAATAAGGTTACAACCTTCTTAGCTTTATTCTGTATGCCTGGCATAATTTAACCTGCAGCTTTTCAAACCTGACATTTAATCAATGGATGTAAATCACATTGGAGACCTATTATTCCTTAATTCATTAATCCAATCAAGCTGAATGAAACTTTCTAAGATAAGCAGAGTGTAGCAGCTTTCATGTTAAGGTCAAGAACTGAGACGTGAATGCTGTCAAGATCAACAGCAGATAAACAATACTCAGGTACAAGGTACAAAATCAGAAGCGGAGGTGGTTTCATCATTAATTGTCTGTTGTTAATTGTGATGGTTAACATTATTTTAGTCAATCTTGCTTAATGCAGAAACAGCAGCAATTCTTGCTGCTCCCATTTGTACCAATACAGATGTCCTGCCACATTTATTCATGTCCGTGGGATGCTCATTGCAAAATCAATCAGAAGACCACTTTCAGCTTCTGAAGTCTGTGTTCATATGCGAGAACGTTTAATCTCAGGCTGTCCCAAGAGCACAAGTCAGGAGCAGAAGTAGGCTATTTGGCCCTTCAAGCCTGCTCCACCATTCAATAAGTTTGTGAATAATCTGATTACTCTACAATCCTGCCTACTGACATTTAAGTCCTTGCTTATAAAGAATTTATCTATCTTTTCCTTAAAGATATCCAAAGACTGTATGCATTGTTTTTCGAGGTAGAGACTTCTAAATACTCATGCTGTTTTTTAGAAAAAAAATTTGCTAATTTATGTGTTAAATTGGCAACTCTGTATTTATAAACAGTGACTTATAATTTTAGAATCTCCCACAAGAGGAATGTCCTTCCCACATGTACCTGTCAAAACACCTTAGGATCTTATATGGTTCAATCAAATCAACTCTTACTCTTCCAAACTCCCATCAATACAAGTTTAGCATGTCCATTATAATTCTCATAATCTAATACACTCATTCCATGTAAACTTTCTTGTTACTGTTTCCAATATATTTACATACTTCCTTAAATAAGGAAATCAATACTCTACACTGTACTCCAGGTTTGTTCTCACCAGGGTCCTTTAGCTGAAGCACAATCTCCCGATTTTTTTTGTATTCAAATTCTTTAATGTCTTATTAACTTTCTGAATGACTTGTTGGACCTGTGTGTTAACCTTTTGTGATTCATGCAGTAGGAAATGCATACTTCTCTGCAACTTGGAGCTGTACAATATTTCAGCATTTAGTTAATATGTTACTTTTTTATTCTTCCTGCAGAACTAGACAATTTCACATTTTTTCACATAATGATCCATTTGCTCACTCATTTAACCTATCTACATGCTTTGTAGCCTCCTTATGTCATCTCCACAACTTAATTGCCTACCTATCTTTGTTACTAAAACAAACCAGGGGAGATGATGGCCTAGTGGTATTATTGCTGGACTGTTAATCCACAGACCCAGATGTGGGACTTGGGTTTGAATCCTACCATGGCTGATTTTGAATTCAATAAATATCTGGAATTAAGAATCTAATGATGACTGTAAATTCATTGTCAATTGTTGGGGAAAAAACTGTCTGGTTTACTAATGTCTTTTAGGTAAAGAAACTGCCATCCTTACCTGGTCTGACCTACATGTGACTCCAGACCCACAGTAATGTGGTTGACTCTTAACTGCCCTCTGGGCAATTAAGGATGGGCAATAAATGCTGCCTGGCCAGTGACACCCTCATCCCATGAATGAATAAAAGAAAAAACAATTAACAAACACATTTGTGTTTCTTTCATATAAATTGTAAAAACTTGGAGCAATGATTCCTGTGGCACACCACTTGTTATATCCTGCCAACCAGAAAATGACTGAATTGTGTCTACTCTGCTTCCTGTTAGAAAGCCAATCTTCTATCCATGCCAATGTGTTACCCCTATACTAGGAGCTCTTATTTTCTTCATTAACCTTTGATGTGGCAAAACATCAAATGCCTTCTATAAATCTAAGTACAGTATGTCTACCAGTTTCCCTTAATCCGCAGCACATGTAAGACCTTCACAGTATTCCAATTTTGTTAAACATGATTTCCCTTTCAAAAAATCATGTTGTCACTGCCTGATTACCTTGAACACATCTATTTATGCCAAAAAACAATCTTAGTGATAGCTTTGAATAATTTCCCCATTACAGATGTTAAATGAACTGCATTCTATCTTCATCTCCCTTTTGTACTTTTGGTATTTTTCAAATGTATTGGATATTCCCTAAATTCAAAGAATTTTGGAAAATTAAAACTAACACATCAACTGTCTCACTAACAACTTCTTTTCAGATCCTAGGATGAAGTACATAAATACTTGCAAATTTGTTGTCCACAAGTCTAACTATTCTAATACTGCTTCTGAGATGGTTGTAGTTTTCTTGAGTTTCTTCAATCATTCCATTTACTGATTTACAATTATTTCTTGGATATTAGTTTTATTCTCCTTTCTAAAGACCGATGAAAAATACCTGTTTAATTCATCTCCCATCTCCATATTTTCCACATTATTCCCCCAAACTCTCTTTCTATATGAACAATTTGTTAACTCTTTTTATATAATTATGCATATAAGTATTTGTAAAAATCGTTACTGCTTTAATATTTCTAGCTTGCTTTCTCTCATGCTCAATCTTTCTCTCCTTACTCATCATTTTAAGAATCCTTGTATCTATTTTGTGAAATATTCTCTGAAATGTCTATCGTTGCATCTCTTTTGAAATATCTCTGAGTCTGATTTGCTAATTCACTTCGGCTACCTCTGTGTTCATATCCTCATAATTGCTCTTATTTAAGTTTTAAAATATTAGTCTTGAACCCATTCTTCTCTCTTTTAAACTGAATGTAAAATTCAATCCTATTATGGTAATAACACATCAGGGCGCCTTTACTCCGAGCTCATTAATTGGTTATCTTTGCAGAAAGGTAATAGAAACAAAGTGCTGCTCGCTGTTAAACAAAACTGTAATTGCCAATCTGTATAGCCATGACAGAAAGACACAACATCCCGTGTTTACTGTCCTATCTTGTTTTCCAGTCTGGCAATGGCTAGTGTTTTGAATCCTAATGAACAAAAACTGAAGTTGCTGGAAATGCTCAACAGGTCTGGTAGCATCTGTGAAGAAAAAAATCAGAGTTAATGTTTCAGGCCCAGTGAGCCTTCTGGTGACCCTGAGGAAGGGTTATCTCTGATTTTTCTTCACAGATGCTGCCAGATCTGTTGAGGTCTTCCAGCAACTTCGGTTTTTGTTCCTGATTTTCAGCATTTGGTTTTTAAATCCTCATGTTTTTTTCTCAAACTCATGTATGGCCTCTACCCTATATCAACAACTTTTTCTACCACTACATCCCTTTTAGCATGTAATGCTCTCCACTTCTGGCCTCCTACACTTTGCTAATTTTAATCCCTTTGCTATCAGTTTATTTGGCTGTAAGTCCTGAGTTCCATCCCTTAGATTCTTTACCTCTCTCTTCTCCTTAAAGGTGCTCCTTAAAAGTTCTCTCTTTATCCAAGGTTATAGTTGCTTACCTGCCCACTTATCAGTGGACAGCCCACCTATTCTGCCTTGTTACTTCCTGCTTACTAGATGGGTTGGTGGATTAGCCAGGCTAAATTGCTCATTGTTTCCAGGGATGTGCAGGCTAGGTGGATTAGCCATGGGAAATGCAGGGCTACAGGGATAGGTAAGGGGATGGGTCTGGGTGGGATGCTCTTTGGAGGGTCGGTGTGGACATGATGGCCTGTTTCCACACCACAGGGATTCTACTACAACACAGTGTGGAGCTGGAAGAACACAGCAGGCCAGGCAGCATCAGAGGAGCAGGAAAGTTAACGTTTCAAGTCTGGACCCTTCTTCAGAATTTCTGAAGAAGGGTCCCGACCCGCTCCTGCTCCTTTGGGTCTTGCTTCTCTGAGTCTTGCTGCCTGACCTGCTGTGTTCCCCCAGCTCCACACTGTGTTGTCTCTGACTCTAGCATCTGCAGTTCTTACTATCTCCAAAGGATTCTACTACTGCTGCTTAATATCTGACCTATTCCTTTGTGAATCACAGTGGAAAGCTTTTGCCACATTTAGATGGTTATGTTCGTGCAGGTTGCAATATAATTTAGTAATGAATTAAATACTGTATCTTTTTAAAAAAACTGACATCACCTATATTTTGGTGTTGCTTGCATTCTCATATCCTAACAAGATCACTTTAATTTTCATTTTTGTTGCAGAGTGGCATAATGACATAAGATATGCCAGGCCATGCCAACAATATAACATGGGATCATTGTGACTTTTCAGCAGAATACTTTACAGAAAAATAAATTTACATGTGAAAGTGGAAACATCTCCTCAAAATATGAATGTCATATTAGAAACGAGAAGATAAAGAATATAACATCCAACCTGACACACCCACAAAGAAGAAGTGAGCGCCATTAGTGATTAAAATTGAAAGGAGATTGTAATTCATTCGACATCATAGTTTTTTTTGAAAGATGATTTTCCAATTTTCTTATAATGGGCAATAAACAGTCAGATATCATAGTCAATATTGTGATCAGTCTTGTTTAAATATTTTGATTGACATTTATCCTCTCAATGCATGACTTAAAGCATTTTCGAACTTAAATTAAAAGAGTGTGATATTTTACTCTATGATAACAGAATTGTTTGAACATTAAACAGAGCTATCTTCTTGGATGGGGACTATACAGAATATTGCACCTATTGTTGCTTAAAATGATGCAGAAATAGAAATTGCTGGAAAAGCTCAGCAGCTCTGACAACATCTGCGAAGAGAAATCAGAGTTAATGTATCAGGTTGAGTGACCCTTCCTCTGAAATGATACAGCACATGAAGGGATCTACTATTCAAACCCTGACATGATGTGTACTGTACCTGAAGGCCAGTCCTTGGCTCATTGTCCACTAATGCTTCATTTTACATTGATTTTGGTGACATTTTTGTTTCCAATAGTGGTTTGCAATTACCTTCCACCCTCAGGATCCAGGCGAGGTGGCAGGTTCTTGTTGTATTTGGTGCATTTAAGGGAATTTTCCTTTAATTATTCCACGTGTTGCACACATACCATGCAGTGCCTCTGCCTGACAGTCTGCTGTGGATTTGCACACAAATCAGTTGGTTTTCTGGCATGACTAATTCATAACTTTTGATGTGTTTTATATAAACTAACTGATAGAGTTAATCAAGCTCTGATAAGCATTTAAGAGCATTGCCATTGACATGACAATCCAATGTCTACTTCATCTGGAACAGAAATTTTACATGGACTGTTGATTTTTCCTGAAACCTATACTAACAATCAAAATTAACCATTCCCAGTGGCCATCAAGTATTTAATTATGTGTCTTCATGGGCTCAACTAATCATGGCAAGTATTCAAGAATTGAAAAAAGTATCAGGAGAAACTGGATGAATTCACCATGCCTGGCAATATTTTTTTATTCATTCATGGGATGAGGGTGTTGCTGACCAGGCAGCATTTATTGCCCATCCCTAACTGCCCAGAAGACAGTTAAGATCAACTACATTGCTGTGGGTCTGGAGTCACATGTAGGCCAGACCAGGTAAGGATGGCAGTTTCCTTCCCTAGAGGTCATTAGTGAACCAGATGGGTTTTCTGGCAATTGAAAATGGGTTCACAGTCATCATTAGATTCTTAATTCCGGGTATTTTTATTGAATCCACAGTCCACCAACTACCATGATGGGATTTGAACCTGGGTTCTGGGATGTTACCTGAGTCCCCTGATTTACAGTCCAGTGATAATACCACTTGGCCTTTGCCCCTCCCCAATTTACGATGAGAGAAACAGAGGGATGAATTTTATGTGTTTTAGCCAAATCTGAACTGTGCTTTTTTGAGGGATTTCTGCTGGGAGATCTAGCAAGGTTTCTCACCAGATTTTAACTAAACCGACTTCAATACCGATATACCCTGCCCCATTTTATTCATCATTCTGATGATGTCCCCATCTTAGCATGTGCCACTCCCAGCACATCTCACCACCCAGCAGAGGGCAGCCAAAAGGCCAGCACCTGTGCTATCTCAGAAGGGCAGCTGTGTAACAGGGCAAGTGTTGACACTCTGGTACTGCCCCTAGCCAGCAACATCACGGCAACAGCCCCAAAGGCATGGGGCTTATGGCATATGGCTGATACTCCCTTTCACAAACACCACTATTCTTTTACCTTAGTCATTGTTTAACAATAGGCCACACAGTTTACCTGTCTGTAACTACATTCTGTTTAAACACCCTTTCTGATTCACTGCTACCCTGTCTCCAATGCGCTTGCAGCTTGGCACTGTACAGGAGGGGAAAATCACGTCCAGGCAGGAAATCCAATAATGCCAAAAATGAGCTTTTACTTACAACCAGCAAAAGGAAACACAATAAAACACCAGCAGAGGTTAAACCATTAATACAAAACAATAATACAATCATACAAACCAGGTTTTAGCATCATGACCAAGGAACATTTTACTGCCCCTGATGATCAGCTGCACCCATCTCTCCCCTATTGGAACTGGGTGTCAATGAGCTCCTGTCCTGCTGTCTGCCTGACTGAGCTCCATCGTAGACAAAGAGAGCTTCCTCCTTCACAAAATCCTCATCCTCCTCCTTAGAAGTCTGCTCCCACTCCCACAGTCCCTCAGCATCCAGCACATCACCTCATTGCCTGCTATAATGGAGTAGAGCACTGCACACCAGGATGCAGCACACTCTGGTTGAGGCATTGGCAGCATTAAAACGGTGCTCTGCATCCTTCAGCACGTTATGCAATGATGGCATGAGCCATGGTCACAATAGGTAGCCCTTGTTCTGATATAACCATTCTTGTAAAGTCCCAGACCCTCAAACAGAGCAGGTACACGAGAGTGCTCGAGCACACCTAGCAGCTGCCAGGGTAGTGGGCACACACGTCCAGGAAGTGGTCATGGTGATCACAGATCATGTGACTATGAATCAAATGAAACACCTTCCTGTTGATGAATTTTATAGTGTTGTGATATGGCCCTCTCAATGCCACGTTTGTGCAGTCAATGCCACCCTTCGCCCGGGAGAAGCCAGCCATGTTCCTGAATCCTACTGCTCAGGCTGCCACCTTGACCATGTCATGGTGGGGAAGTTGGGGACAAAATGAATCGGTGTGAAGTTGTGCAGATGACATCCGTCACTGTCCTAATGTGTTTTTGGGACACAACTGAGAGATCCCAAACAGATTGGCCTGCTGTCCCTGGATGGAGCCAGCTGCAGTGACGTTCGGTGCAGCTGTCACCTTCACTGGGAGAGGATGGCCTTCCACTCCTGTAGCCCTCAGATCCCGGTCCAGTCCCATCACAGTGCCCCGGGACATATGGAGCCTGTCTTGGTACTGCACCTCACTCATCCCTCAGGAAATAGTGATGGGGTTGAAAAGCCCTCGGCCTTCTGCATACCCCATTTGTTCTGAGGGGCTGTACAGACTGACTTTGCCATAGTTTAAGTGCTCCTTATTCTCTATGCTAGCCTGCTGCTGCTCCTGGTCTTGTTGTTGACCCTGGTCCTCCTGAATTCACCTTCGCCTTCTTAGGGAGGCAGCTACAGCGACTAATGTGTCGTGAGTGGTTGAGCACAGGACTCTTACTGAACGTTACTGAATATGGGAACAGAAGGAGTAAGAGAGATTCTTAGAATACTCATTGCTGCCAATCCTTACAGATGAGGTCTGAGCACGTTTCTCCACACAGTGCAATAAGGGGCATCCTGAGAACAAAGCACATGTCTCCATCACCCACCCACAGTCAGGCTCAGAAGGGGCAGCAACCTGGTGATGATGCCACACTGACTGAGTGACCACCCAATGTTATCGAGAAAGGAGGCCTGCAGCACTCCAAAACCCTTCCTACCCCAAAACAAAATCAAGAACTCAACCTCTTACTGCATTCGGTACAGACCATTGTTACACTCAGATGACAGATGATGCTGTGTGTCTCCTGGAGCACCTTAGGAAGTTGCACAACGGTAGGTTCCTCTTCAACCAGCAATGGCCTATTTTTAAACCATTGCTGCTAGCTCCAAGATCTTGAAGATGCCCAATTTCAATTTTCAAGCATATTGCAAATCGCCATTGAGCAGCATCTGATCCATAAGCACCTTCATTCTGCATGCATAACAAATGGATGATGAAATTATTGCAAACTAATTGTAGCTGGGTTTTGCAAAGAGCTGCTTCATGTAATTGTTGCTTCAATGTCATGGAATCCAGCAAATGTGGATGCCATACTCTCACTCATCAAACTGACACTGACTCCACTCAGCCCAGGCTTTGCCCTCTCCAGTTCCTAGTTGCACTTTACCTCAATGGGTAGCGATGGCAGGGAATGTAGCTCGCGGTGGACAGCTTTACACTGGGCCATTCTTGGGCATTGCATAACTCTGCATTCCACCCCTCTTCGTCCTATAAACCTCCATGTCCCCTTTTAGTTCACATGATGACAGCAGCCCATCTCCACCCATTCCTGCCACATGGAGACTCGCCATATTGAACTTCACCTCCAACAGTTCTCCCTGCCCCTAACCCCTGCCTTCACACCTTAATGATGTCCACTCTACTCCTTTATACCCCTCTGTGCAAGACACGGTGGTGGTCACTGTCATTAACCCCACCTCCCTTAGCTTGTCATGCCCTCTGATACTATTCTGCATACCCACCTTTGACTCTGAGTTTACTCCTGTCACTGTCCTTGCCCGACTTCTAAATGTCTCACTTCTACACTTCCCCCATAACCTCACTGCTTTGACTTCCTCAGCCTGTCTGGCAGTGATGCCCTCAGACTATGACAAGATTGACAGATAGATCCCCCACAGGCATTCACTCCTGACCTCTGACCAACTTCAACAAGCATTTCCTAGACATTAAGGATCAGAGCCCTGACCACTATCTTTGCAGCTCCCTATTTAATGGTACACAGTTCCTCTGACTGCTGGTGTTGCCCTACAAGACTGATGACTGCCCATTCCTCAGACTGTACTGGGGCAGATCTCTGGTCACGAGAGTCCCAACCGAATTCCAGACTAAGATCAAATCTAAGAGCAGTCCCCTTTTACTTGGCTGAAGACTGGCCTCCACATTTTCCGACATTGTCATTTGGTTGAATAAACACGCATTGTGTTTATTGTGTAGGCAGCTGGCTCATGTTGTAGGTGTTTGACTGATATCTCTGTGTGCTGTCCAGCAAGACTACACTCCGCAACCTGGAAAGACACTGACAAACATGATGAACATCCTGTCTGTTTTTTTGTGCTAAAGAGCACCTCACTATGGCAGACTTGGCATAATAAGGCAAGGCATGGCCGCTGTAAGGAAGCTAAGTGTCTGAGTGTTAACAACGCATGTGAGCAGACCTGAGATGAAACCTGGTCCTATCTGTGAGCTGGGTGCCTGTAACACAATGGCTGATCTGACTGTAACTTCAAACCCATTTCCTACCTCCCCCTAATCATCTTTCAATGCCTTGAATAACAAAACTTCATCAACCTCTGCATTAAAGATATTCAAGAACTTTGCTTCCATCACCTTTTTGGAAAGAGAGATTTCAAAACTTAAATGACCAGCAGAGAATTCTTTGTCTTATCTCTATTTTAAATGGGCACCCTTGATTTTTAAAATAAGTTTTGAGTAAACAGAAAGAAATTGGGACAGAAAGGAATAGAGAAAATAATTAATTAACAAAAAATTAATGAGGTATTTGTGACTAAGGTGCAGCCAGATTTGGAAGGTGCTATTGGAGGAGGCTTATTGATTTACTGCAGTGCAACTTGTTGGTGGAATAATTGCTGCCACTGCATGTCAGTGTTTAATTGAGTGAGCTTTGAAGGTGGTGATGAGTGTTAGTTGCCTGTGTGCCTTGCTATGCAACTCTGTGCTTCCAGACCACACCGTCAGTGCATCAGAGAGGTACCATGCTGATTGTGAGGGGTTGGCACATGCCAGATGCCAATATTCATGGATAATGGGTGCATGCCACTGGTGCCTATGTGTTATGACCTGGCTGCAATTGCGTTGTACGCAACATAGAAGTAACTTGGGAGCTGATTCTGCCAGGAACTCATTCTCTTTTCCCTGTTGAGTTTTGTTTCTTGGCATCTAGCTTGATTGGCACTTGTGGCAAGATAAATAGCTGAATATTAAAAAGAGGTGGGTTAGGCAATCAGCAAAGTGTTTAACAATCAATAATTCCTCTTCATTGGAAACTCGCTGCTCCCTAACAAGAAACTCGCCTCAATGCTTGTTAATTGCTTAAAGATGGTGCGAGATATTCCAGATATTGAGCCAAGCCTTTCCAAATATCTTCTCTAATTCTGCCATAATCTCACTAGAGCCAGTATAGGTCAGACTCCTGTAAGGTTTTACCTAGACTTAATGTTTCAACATTAATATGACTCTTTAGAAGGATAATATCTTCTCACGGTTTTTCGAAAAGAGGACAATTTTTTAAAAATTTCTAATAGCTACATGCCATGGAATTGATTGTACTATCTGGCTTTATATGCTGCTATACAGTATTTTATGGCCAATCCATTTTTTATTTCTATAGTGTCACACTGGGTTGTGCATTGGAAATCAAGCCCGTTTACTCTTGGAGTTGTTACAAGAATCTAACAAAGCTGCTGCTAGTACAGTGTAATTGGATAGCATCATTCTGGTGTCCGTATTTGTGAAGTAAACTGGTCATCAGTAGTGGCTACCAGAGATCCCTACGCTATCATTGGGTGCTATGCAGTTTATATCAATCATCCTGTCACTAAAATTAATGCAATGAAAGGCTTGACGCTTGTGTCCACTTATTCCATTGTTCTTGACCTGAAGTTAGGTCGTTGATGATTTACTGAATCACTGCAAAGTGTCTGATATTTTACAATGGGCAGAGTGAGGAGAAAGACCCTGAGTCTGCATTGAGATGGTGATGTCAGACTGATATACATGCTAGTTGAATTAACCAGCAACTCTCTTGACCATAAGTTCTCCCCAAATTATAGTTGATATAACAATGGCTGGTACCTTCAGACCCAGAAATATTTTAGAGACAAAAAAAACTGCAGAGGCAGGAATCCAAGTTAGACAAACAGGAGGCTGGAGGAACATAGCAGTACCGGAAGCATCTGGAGGAAAGGCGCAGTCAATGTTTTGGGTATTACCCTTCTTCCTGTTTGTCTACCTAAGTAACATTTTAATTAAGTGATAGAAAGTAAGGAGGCATGGTATTCAGGGAACTTTGACTGTCTGGATACAAAACTGGCTGTCCAATAGAAGACAGAGGGTGGTAGTAAATGGAAAGTATTGAGCCTGGAGCTCGGTGACCAGTGGTGTTCCGCAGGGATCTGTTCTGGGACCTTTCCTCTTTGTGATCTTTTTAAATAACTTGGATGAGGAAGTGGAAGGGTGGGTGACTAAGTTTGCCGATGACACGAAGGTTGGTGGAGTTGTGGATAACGTGGAGGGCTGTTATAGGTTGCAACGGGACATTGACAGGATGCAGAGCTGGGAAAAGAAATGGCAGATGGAATTCAACCCGGAAAAGTGTGAAGTGATTCATTTTGGAAGGTCAAATTTGAATGCAGAATACAGGGTTAATAGCAGGATTCTCGGCAGTGTGGAGGAGCAGAGGGATACTGGGGTCCACGTCCATATGATGGCTAAGGAAGATTTGTCCATAACGTCGCCAAACAGGTTGAATATCAGCAAATAAATCTTTCTGAAGTATGCCACCTGCTGGTGATAAAAGCGAGAGATATACCTTGTCAGCCATGTACTGGAAAGAACGTTGGAACTTTTACTATCTGTCTCAATAGCTCCAGGTGACAACATGTATGAGAAAATGCACATATCTGCAGCATCTCACAATCCTTTGGAGGATGGACATGAATGGATGACTGATTGCCAAATTCGTGCCAAAAGTACGGAGTCCATTTCACCCTGGAATAAATTTGGCCCTTGCCTCCTTGCTCCGCCCATGGTGCAGGTCAAGGCGCAAAGAAATCAAGAAGAAACCATAAGAAGTGGCATGAGGATAGGGCACTTTGGAATACAGATCAGTCCCTTTTGTTCTTTAAGCTTCAGACCACGTTTCCCCTATTCAGGTTTTAAATCTACAATTTAAATAAATGAAAGCAATCATATCCAATCTGCCAAATATTACATTTTAATAATACACTAAATTATAATTACTTACAATTCAACCATAACTTGTGGGTCACTCAGATTGCCAATTAAAGTAATGGCTGGATTGCAGCAATGCAAAGCATCTACCTATCTAAGATCTAGTCACATGTTCCATGACAATTACTATGCAAGCAGACTAATATTTACAATGAGTTTCATTGACCTATGTATTATGATTCTTAATTTAAAATCATTTTAATTTGATTCTTTATTAAAGCACAATTTTCTGCAGAATTAAGCTCAGTTACTGGGTGTTTTGAATTTTAAATATAATAATAAACATAACAAAGAAAATGAATTGGAGAAAGTTTTGAACTAATAATGAGTTACTGTTTTCAGTTCTCATATTTTGCTTAGAAAGGACATGGTTCATGGAGACTTTACTTAAATTGTGCCCTTGAGTTTTCATTCCTGTGCCCAGATCTAATAACAGTATCAGTTTAGTTGTAGTTAACTGTTATCACATTAATTCTCTGATGCGTTCCTTCCAGTTGTTGAAAGCATAAGGAGCTGCAGAATAGTTTCGCTAATAGATGAAAATTGTGGATTAGACCTTGACATTGTGTGCTGCTGAAAAATGGGTGGAATATAAAATACGCAAGTGCTTTGCTACCATTGGTTTTATGGTATTCAATACAGTAAAAATCTACTCCACTGACTTTGCCATTAAAAATGCCTTCTGATCTCCTTCTCCTATCATGTGCTCTTAGCAAATTTGTTCCAGAGCAGGTACAACACTGGCTGCTCAGGTAAAAACAAAATACTGCAGATTCTGGAAATCTGGAACAAATGTATTGGTGTCTGTCTGATAGAACATAGAACATAGAACAATACAGCACAGGAACAGGCCCTTCAGCCCACAATATTCTGATGCCAAGTTAAACTAATCTCTTCTGTCTACCCTTGGCCAATATCCCTCCATTCCTTGCTTATTCATGTGCTTATCTAAAAGTCCCTTAAACGCCTGTATTGTACCTGCCTCCACCCCTATCGCTGACATGTCGTTCCAGGCATCGACCACTCTCTGTGTAAAAAACGTGCCCTCACATCTCTTTGAACTTTTCCTCTTTTACCTTAAATGAATGCCCTCTCGTATTAGAGATTTCAATTCAGCTAAAAGATTTTGTCTGTCAACACTCTGTGTGCTTCTCATAATTTTATAAACTTCTCTCAGGTCTCCCCTCAGCCTCTGCCGCTTGAGGGAAAACAACCTTTGTCTGTCCAGTCTCTCCTGATAGGTCATATCCTCTGATCCAGGCAGCATCCTGTTGAGCTTCTTCTTTACTGTCTCCAAAGCCCCCATATTCTTCCTGAAATGTGGTGACCAGAATTGAATGCAAATCTAAGTGCGGCCTAACCAAACTTTTATAAAGCTGCAACATCACTTCCTGGCTCTTGTACTGAATGCCCTGATTCATAAAGGCAAAAATGTCATTCACCTTCTTTACCACCCTATCGACTTGTGTGACCACTTTCAGGCAGCTACGAACTAGGATCCCAAGATCCCTCTGTACATCAATGTTGTTAATGGTCCTACCACTAACTGTATACTTTTCTTTAAGATTTGAGATCCCAAAGTGCAACACTTGTCCAGATTAATCTCCATCCGCCATTGCTCTGCCCATATCTGCAACTGATCTATATCCTTTGACAGCCTTCTACACTATCTATAACTCCCCTGATTTTTGTGTAATCTGCAAACTTACTAACCCACTCATCGACATTTTCATCCAATTCACTTATATAAATCACAAACTGCAGAGTATAGATCCTAGCAGAACACCATTAGTCACAGACATCTGGCCTGAAAAATACCCTTCCACTATTACCCTCTGTCTTCTATGGTCAAGCCAGTTCTAAATCCAAATGGCCATGTTGCTATAGATCCCATGTATCTTAATCTTCTCGATGAGCCTACCATGAGGTACCTTGTTGAAAGCCTTACTAAAATTCGTGTAAACAACATCCACTCCTCTACCCTCATTGATTGCCCTCGTCACCTCCCTCAGAAAAAAGTCAATCAAATCAATAAGATAAACCCCGCACAAAGCCACGTTGACTGTCCCTAATTAGGTCATACTTTTCCAAATACATGTGATAATGTAAACAATAGTTCACATACGTCTTAGCCACAAATAAACAGGACAAATCCAATCCATGTTATTTACCGCTCTGTCAGTCTATTTGTGATCATCAGCAAAGGGTCATCAACAGTGAAATAGAATACAAAGCAATAACCTGCTCACAATTGCTCAATTTGGATTCTGCCAGAGTTGCTCAGCTCCTGATCTCAGGCCTTGTTCTAAATGTAGGCAAAAGAACTTCACTTCAGACCTTAGATAAGAGTGACTGTCCTTGACATCAAGGCACCATTTGATTGCTTTGGCATCAAGGAGCTCCAGCAGAACTGAAGGCAATGCAAGTGAGGGGAATGCTAACTAGTTAGGCTCATACATGGTATAATGGAAGATAATTGTGATTGTTGGAGGTCAATCATCTCAGTCCTCTGATGATTCTGCAGGAACTCCTCAAGGTAGAGTCCATGGCCCAACCATCTTAAGTTGCTCCATAACTTACTCGATTGTAAGGTCCAAATTGGGGAGGTTTTCTGTTGATTGCACAATGCACAGTCAGCATTATTCACAACTCTTTGAACACTTCAAGTCCATGTCCGTAAGCAGCAGGATGTGGGCAACATTCAGACATGGACTAATAAGAAATAATAATAATCATGCCATACCAAGTGCCAGACAAAGAGAATCTTAAACAAGAGAAAATCTAAACATCGCCCCTCTATAATCAACAACATTACCATCACTGAATCCTGTACTATCAACATCATGAGGGATTAGCATTTGCTAGAAACTGAACTGAACCAGCCAAGAAAAAAGTCCATGGCAACAAAATCATATCAGAGTCTAGGAATTCTACAGTGAATGACTCACTGCCCAGCTCCTGAAAGCCTGTCCACCACCTACAAGGCACAAGTCAAGAGTGTGACGGAATATTCCTGATTTGCCTGGATCAGTGCAGTTTCAACAACACTCAAGAACCCTGATACTATCCAGAACAGAGCAGCCCACTTGATTGGCACCACATCCACTGCCTTCACCATTGACACACAAGGCACCACATAGCAACATACTATGGTTCTTTTGCCAGTGTTTTTCAATCCCATGACCTCAGCAAGTGCATCAGATGTATATGAACATTATTTCACAGAAGTTCTCTTCAAGGCACACACCATCCTGACTGGAGACTATATTGTCATTCCTTCGCGACCACTGTAATACCTGCCTCTCTCTTGTTCCAGGAGGAAAACAGCCTACACCACGGGCAGAAAGATACAGGTGGTGTGTTGCCTTTCATTCAGTTCCTTATCCCTTATGAGCAGAGAGTCCAGACTCTGACTGCTCTGAGCACATTACATTTTCATTACTAACGCCCTACAGTGTGATTTTAATCTATGTGTATACCTTCACAATGCCTGCTGTCCCATATTTGGCTTCCCTAATAAATGCTCTGTCCTTATATCTGAGTTTTGTTACAACTGATTACAGATAAGTCAGATTAAAGGTTAACCATGTGAAGGTGACCTGAAGGAAAGGCCAGATGACAACTGTCAGTGTCCTATTGATCGACCAGCAGAGATTTCATTTTGGGCTTTATTACGGTCTGATTTAGTGGAGCGCAAAATTTAAGGAACTCAACTGAACTCTGCAAATATACTTGTAGAATCAACAGAAACTGTGCCAATACATTTTTCTTTAGTGATTCAGCTTCTATTTAACACTGTAAATACATACAACCAAGGTTATATAGATTGACAACATTTGTTAGTTCTTAAGACAACAAGCAGTTTAGTAAAAACCTGTCAATGTGATCACAGCTCTTAGGCGAGTCTTCACTATGGCCACTGTAGATCAAAATCAAGGGCAATGATATATTTGAGGAGCCAGGGAGGAGGTTAGAGTCTGGACAGGTTAGTCACTAGGAGAGTCAGTGATCTTGTTTCCCTCAGGTCTTGCTGAATTTAACTTCAGGACTAAATTGAGTTGTTGGTTGGTGGGAAAGCCTGTAGCACCAGGTTGTAGCTAGGCAACAAAGAGGAAGCAGAGAAAGATCCCAGGTGAAATCAATAATGGGTAATGTGGCAATTAATGAAAAAAGGTCTTGGTGGCACTTTTGGGGTTATGGGAAGGAAATCATTGGAGACAGTGTTTGTGATGGAGTGTTGTGGAAGTTGTGGTTGGTGTCGGGGAGATTCCAGGGACAGTACATGGAGAGATTTTATGGAGACTACAAGGGAGGTCTTAAGGCGACAGTTGGCAAGATTGCAGGAGGTGAGGTGAAGTATGAAGGAGGTAATAGGGAAGGTGAGTCTGAAGGATATCTTTGTCTGCTAGTTTGATGGAAATCATAGAGGGTACCATGACAAACATTAAAACATTATCAAATCATGAAGTGGAGAGAGGCTTTGATTATTGATGACATCTAGAGCATGAGTGCTCTTGACTCACAGTCAGTGCTGGAGAGGAATATTTTACGTAGCATCACCTGCTTCTAATTCACTGCTGCTTATCCCGAGGTGCGGGGAACTGTACTAAAGCTGAATCTCACAATATTTTGGCAAAGATTTATTTTCGTCCAATTTCATGGAGAGTTCTTGGACTAACATCCAACCCTGCCTCATTACCTTGCTACCCTAGTGCTCTCCTCTTGTCTGATGTGAGCAAGCCTGATTCTCCCAATCACTGTAGTTGAAGTACTTGTCTGTACTAGGATATATTGGCATCCCTGCTGCCGGCACCGTCTTGGAACCGTGATCGTGTACCCAGTCAAGTGGTTGGCAGTCTGGAGTTGGCCTTCATTATGCACAATGTCTCAGCAGCACAAACCAACCACTCTGACCTTTCATTGTGGGGAATTCCCAGTGTCTAGTTTCCATCAGTTGATGGTATAATAAGAGAGTGCATATTAATGAGGTGGGATTAAGTGGTAATGAGGTTGATAATGAGCGAAAATCCCCATTATTAAGCCTCTTGCTGCTCACTACGTGAAAATCTCATCTCTGTGTTATGCCTGCCGCAGTCCTCCAGCAAGATGCAGTGCAGACTGGAAGAATAGCATCTTATCTTCCACCTGGGGACCCTGTAATCTTTGGGATGCATTATCAACTTCAATACTTTTAGAGTCTGAACATTTCCATTCATATCCTTTACCTATCAACACACCTCAGACCCTGTCATAACATGGGCAGCTTTCAGTACAGGTAGCTCTCCCATAATGTGATAGTTGTGCTCTTGTGTGGTCTCGTGTTATAGAAAATCATGTTATAGGGAAATTGCTATAGAAAATTGCTATACCTGTACAGTAAAAAGTTTGCGTTATCCAAACAGCATCCACTATTCATCAATCATGTTACAGCCAATTCACATTAACGAAACACACATTGTCGCAGAACTACCTGTATGGCCAACCCATTTTCACCTACTTAGGGTCTCCACTATCAGTTTTCCTCCCTCCCTGGCTTATTATCAGCCATTCTATGTCTGTTTAACCATCTTTATCCCTCTCTAAGCTCCGTCTCCACCTATTTGCTCACCCCTCTTCCTCTAAGCCCTATCATCAATATAAACACCATCTTTTCCCAGCTATCAGCTCTGAACAAAAGACACCGGACTTGAAATGTTAATTCTGCTTCCTCTACACAGGTGCTACCAAACTTGCTGTGTTTTTCTAGCAATTTGTGTTTCTGTTTGAAAATCTCACCTTAATGTCCAGAACTTGCTTGGAAAATGCAACTTGTCGGTTTCAAATTCAAGAAATGCTTCACTCAACCTCTCATGTGATTCCCCCAAATTCTTCATCATAGCTCACAATATTCAGGCCTGGGAAAACTCCACACATTGTCTCAGGCATACAGCCTCACTAATATATTTAAATGACAGACCCACCTTGTATGAGCTGATAGGTCATCACCCGGCCTCTTAATGCGCCATCCCCCAATTCTGACTTCATTAAAACTGAATGTGAGTGGGTTTAATGTGGGTTAAGTTCAGATTTGAATTTTTAGAAATGATAACCCACTGTCAGTTAAAACTAACCCTCCTAATGCAACATAGAAGCACTGTCAGAGGACTCATCTTACAAATCAAGTATTGCACCAACTCACTGGGGTATATAAGATTCCTCAGTGTCTTATTCAATATTTTTCTCTCAGCCAAAAATCACTACAACAGATTATCTGGTCTTTAGCAGATTTCTGTTTGTGGGAGCTGGTTTGCAACGCAACGTGACATCAATAATGTGGGTTCAATTCTTGCATTGGTTGCAATTACCATGAAGGATTCTTATTCTCAAGCTCTCCTCTCGCCTGAGATGTGGTGACCTTCAGATTCATCCACAGCCAGTTATCTCTCTGTAATGAGACAACAACCCACTGGGATTATGGTGACTTTATCACACCTTGTGGGAGTTTTATCCAGGAGCTTGCTGTGTGCAAGTTGGCTGCCACGTTTTTGAAAGACTTCAGTTGACTTCATAAGTATTTAATTGCCTACGCACCATATTAGCACATTCAGTGGCCATGGAGGATGTTATTCAACTGTGTGTCTTTCTTTAGTTATTGACAATGTAAGATGGTGTTTGACATTGAGGATACACTTCCTTGTGCGAGCTGGGCAGCGTGCCATTCTGTCTTGTGTTCCTCCTAATGAAGTCGGAAGTCACACAACACCAGGTTATGGTCCAAGAGGTTTATTTGAAATCACAAGCTTTCGGAGCGCAGCCCCTTTGTCAGGTACAGTGAGAGAGGAGAGCACACAGACACAGAGTTTATAGACAGTGAGATCAAGGGCAGAGAGATCAAAAGATCATACAACTGGTGTGAGTGGTGTGTCAGATAATGAATCTCTGCAGACAACCAAGAGTGTTAGACGTTGAGTAAAGCGTTTATAAAGTCAATGTCAGTGCTGTGCTGTCATGACAACCAGGCAGAGCCATAGGAATATACAAAAGGTGACATCTCAGGTCAGACGCTGAATTGTAAGTGTGAGGCCTTGTATAGAATCTGTCTCAAAGTTTTAACCTGGAATCAAGCTGGTTTTATTCCAAAAGCAGGAATATATAAGATGCCACACTGACTGACTGTGACTAAAAATTGTGTTTTTTGAACAATATAGAATATATCTGCAAATAAACAAACATCTTGGATGAAATGATTCACCACATAGATTTTTATGTGTGTGAGAGAGAGAGAGAGGGAAAGAGAGAGAGTGTGTGTGTGTGTGTGTGTGTGTGTGCGCGCGCGCACACGCGTGTGTGTGTGCTTGAGGGAGAGTATGTGTGAGTGTGAGACAGTATATATGTATGATCAAGTATGTGTGTGAGAGTGTGTTTGTGAGTCTGAGTGTATGTGTGTGTGTGAGAGAGAGGTTCTGTGTGAATGTATATCTGTGAGTGTTTGTGAATGAGTGTGTGTGGGAGAGTGGGTATGTGAGAGAGAGTGTAATAAGTAATTCCAAACTGTATCAACTAATTAAGGTAGAGAGATCATAACAATTTATCAAGGTGATGCTAACAAAACAGGAAAGTACTGAAGAATTTACAGATACAGAACACTGTGGTGAGGTCACCTGCAGCACAACATGAACCCAAGATGAAGCCGTCTTCATAGGTACAAAACTTGGCTATCAGTCTCTACTTGGCGATTCTGCATTGTTGTGTATCTTGAGGTCTGCCTTGGAGGACGCTTACTCGAAAATTGTAGGCTGAATGTCCTTGACCACTGAAGTATTCCCCCACTGGGAGGTAACACCCCTGTTTGGCAATTGTTGCGTGGTGTCCATTCATCCGTTGTCACAGCGTCTGCATGGTTTCGCCAATGTACCCTGCCTTGGGGCATCCTCACCTGCAGCGTATGAGATAGACAACATTGGCCGAGTCACATGAGTATCTGCCATGTATGTGGTGGATGGTGTTCCCACGTGTGATGGTAGTATCCAAGTCAATGATCTCCTCCTGAGAAGGCAGACACAGGATACAAATGACAGTGTACCCTTCGTCGTCCAGTATTTCCCCAGATTGGAGAAACTACACCATGTTCTTTGCAGCCTTCAACATGTCATTGATGGCGATAAGCAACTCGCCAAGGTTTTCCCTACACCTCCACTTCTCACCTTCAAACAACCGTCAAACCTTAAACAGACAGCAAGCTACCCAGCCTTCAGGACAATATTGGCCACAACACCATACAACCCTGTCATGGCAACCTCTGCAAGACATGTCAGATCATCGATATGGATACTACCATTACGCGTGGGAACACAACCTACCAAGTTCATGGCAGATACCCATGTGATTTGGCCAACATTGTCTATCTTATACACTGCAGGCAAGGATGCCCTGAGGCATGGGTATATTGGAGAGACTATGCAGATGCTATGACAGCAGATGGAATGGACATGCAACAATTGCCAGACAGGAATGTTCCCTCCCAGTCGGGGAACATTTCAGCGGTTAGGGGCATTCAGCCTCCGCTCATCGGGTAAGCGTCTTCAAAGGTGGACTTTGAGATACACAACAATGCAGAGTCGCCGAGCAGAGACTGATAGCCAAGTTCTATTCCCATGAAGATGGCTTCAACCTTGATCTTGGGTTTATATCGTGCTACAGGTGACCCCACCACACTGTTCTATATTCGTAAAATCTTCCTTAGTATCCTGTTTTGACAGCATCCCCTTGATAAATTGTTATGATCACCCCACCTTAATTAGTTGGTACAGTTTTGAATTACTTATTACACACACACTGTCTCACACACATACACTGACAGACACACTCTCTCACACACATATACTCTCTCACACTCACACAGAATCTCTCCCAAGTGTGTGCGCGCACACACATACCATACATAAACACACACACACACACACACACAAACACACACACACAAATAAACCTCTGGGGTGAATCATTTTATCCAAGATGCTTGTTTATATATAGATACATTCTATTTTGTTCAAAAAACAAACAATTTGTAGTCACAGTCAGTCAGTGTGGCATCTTACACATTCCTGCTTTTGGAATAAAATCAGCCTGATTCCAGGTTAAAACTCTGAAACAGATTCTGAGCAAGGCTTCACACCTGTAATTCAACATCTGACCTGAGATGCCATCTTTTGTATATTCCTATGGCTCTGCCTGATTGTTATGACAGTACAGCACTGACATTGACTTTATAAACACTTTACTCACCATCTAACATGCTTGGTCATCTGCAGAGACTTATCTGACACACCACTCACACCAGTTGTATGATCTTTTGATTTCTCTGCCCTTGATCTCTCTGCCTACAAACTCCACGTCTGTGTGCTCTCTACCCTCACTGTACCTGACAAAGGGGCTGCGCTCCGAAAACTTGTGATATGTCAAATAAACCTGTGAACGATAACCTGGTGTTGTGTGACTTCTAACTTTGGCCACCCCAGTCCAACATCGGCACCTCCACATCACGGCTCCTCATGAAGTGGAAGTGTAAAGAAGATCATGAATTTATTGCATCAATATATTTCACAGAAGGGTATTTCCACAAAGCACGAACAGATACAATTATAATCTCTTTGAATGGTAGTTTAGACCAGGCTTCCATCCACTGATATTCCAGCTATTCACAATATTTACCCAGATAGCACTTACTTCGATATGCAGAAGCAAATGCAACACCACATCCTTGCTATTGATGCAATATTGATTAATATTGATCATTATTGATTTCATTTAAGAAATGCATTTGAACAATAACTTTTTGTTTTATGTCACCATACTTTAAATTAGATAATATTGAAGTTCATTGTTCAGGTTCCATCTTCACTGAAGTCATATGATTTGAACAGAAACTGCTGTATGTTCTGTAAGCAATCAGCGCAGTGTTCTAAAGCGATATTAAAATGTTTTTGATGAAATTTGAAATGCACATTCATCAGACTTTTTAACACTTTCTGAATTTACAATGTTAGAAAACAGTCCAGCAACATTGTCGTAACAAGTTAACAAAGTAATTTCATTTCTAGAAATTGAAAGATGATTAATGACTCCAAGAAGCTTTAATTGCATCCATTTGTAATATTAGTACCTGTATTAGTTTGCAATTGTGTTCTGTCTGAATACTCTCATCCTTCAGTGCTGTAACAAACCTTTGCATGAATAAAATCTACTAAATTAAATTCACTGGAGTATAAAATAGAAGTTATATGAATGATTTCCAACTTACTGTTCTTTACCTAAAGGAAAAGTATTGAGAATCTATCTCTGATCTGGTGTATCTGCCTATATTTTTCACTTGATGGCATTGAAAGAAGGAAAATCATCTTGCTTAACATAATGCAGCTATCCCCAGGCTTCAACTGCTTAAGAGATTTTGTGATCAGTTAATGTTCTGATTAACTGTATATTCAATGTTAGTGGTGTTTTGGACCTGGTGGACAAATTTAACACAAAATTACTCTTATTCATACCACATTCCCTTCAGGTGAACTCATCTTCAGCTCACATTAAGCTTATGTAAACCCAGAACCGAGACTGGCCTAATTTATAACACAACTGTATCACTTCAACTCAACCACTTACACTGTAGTGATGCAGAGCTGCAAATGCATTACTTATAGTAATGAGCAAAAACAGACTTAGTAAGTCATTGTCGTAGGCACCTTGTGACAAGGTATCAAGGACAGTAAAGTAAGTTAACCTTGGATGCATCTAAATTTATATCAATTCTATTATTTTTATAAATACTTTAGAAATTTCTCATTTATCAGGCACTATTGACGTGCTGGCAAGTGTGAACAATGTCTTCTCTTGTATCTGAAACCTGGAGCAATGTTCCGGATGTGATTCCACTGGGGTCATACACTCTAACTTGGTATCTGTTTTCTATTGACCGATGTACCACTGCAATCACTTCGATGATGCAGCTATCTATTATCAATTGGATAGGCCAGGTTTAGTCAGGATCTTATTTCTTGAGACATTTTAGAGTGTGTGGTGACCCTCCTTCTCATTTCAATGTATTCTGCCTATTGTTGAAAAGAATATATAATGCTTTTCTGTGATGAAACTGACTTCCCACACAGGGATGTTGCTTAAGTTGATTAATGTAATCCTTTCCAATGTTTATGAATGTTACTTTGCCTGGAAATTCAATCTGCTTGCCTATGCAGGAAAATTGTTTAGCTGAGTGTTTTCCTCAAACAATAAAAATGCTGGAAATCATAATAGCCTGAGTTTACCATCATTAGACAGCTTGGAGAGGTGTCAACAGAAAAGTTGTCTCAGGTTTCTGAGTGAAGACTTTCTACAATCCTAAACTGAGTGTTGCAGGGGTTCTGCAGCATCTGAAAACAGGACCAGAGGCAGTGAGGCTGTTGGACAATCAGATTGAGGAATTGCACTGTGATAGTCAAAGCTTCGACATTACAGGAGCTGAGATTGTTAAGGATCACATTAGGCTTACTAAAAGAAGCCAACTACGATTTTCCAGTGAGCCTCCAGATTACCATAGGCAGAAGGAGAGAATTCAACTGCTTACAGACCAGTTCCCAGTGGCGGACCAGACTGGGTCAGCACTTCTGTTGGACCTAGTGGTCATCCCTGCTTATCCGAGTGTAAACAGCAATCAATGGTTACCTTGCAGTGGATTTTCCCACCACAGTAATAGCCTGGCTGAAAGAACTTTTTTTTTAGTTTAAATCTAGAAAATTGTTGTAGAGAGGACAACATGGTGTTGTGACATCCTCTGCTTTGCTTGCTTTCTGTGGCAGCTTGCTGCCCCTTCCAAGACACAATGTTTCTGATAGGTTGTCCATTTGGAAGCTCGCCTTAATTAGATGACCATTCCCTAACCATTAGTTGGCCACCCTGGAGAAAATCACAATGATTAACTATTTCCTATTACCCACGCTTCAGAGCAACATTTCAAAGAGGTTCAGAAACCTGCAGGGAAACTCCTTCCCACAGCCTGGCAGAGTAAAGGCAATCATACCTTTATTCAATGTGTACTGTATGTGCAGTTGGAGTTAGGACATAGAATTGGAAATTGGGGCTCCAAGTAAGATACCGTCTCCTACCATCTTCTGTTAAAAAAAAACTATGTTCAAAAAAGTCAGTTGCTGTTCATTCACAGCAATGTAGAGCTCACATTGCCACAAGCCTCTAAACCAGGTAGTATAAAACAGAATGTAAAAATTCGACTTAAATCATAGTCAGAGAGGGTAATAAAGATTGGGTAGGATTGACTGGATAGGAGAAGGAGATGAAAGGAACAGTCTTCAAGACATTAACAGGAAAAGACAGGGTTGATAAAGATAAACAATATCCGTTACTCAAAAGTTAGAATAGAAGAATAGAATCCCTACAGTGTGGAAACAGGCCCTTTGGCCCAAGAATTCCACACTGCTCCTCAGAGCTAGATCTAGAACGAATGGGCAAAGTCAGGAAATTCAGGTGAGAAGAGATGTTAGAAACACTTCTACACACAATGGGTGGACAAGGTTTAGAACTCTATTCCACAAAAAAAGGAATGGATGCTGGATCAGTTCTTAATTTTAAATCTGAGAGAGATAAATTTTTGTTAAGCTAAGGTATTAAGGACATGGGACAAAGCCAGGTATGGGGAGTTAGGTCACAGACCAGCCATGAATCAGTTAGTTTCAAACTGCTGTGGGACATAGTAAAAACTGTTAGCAGCAGAAAATCACAGGAAGAAACCGAATAAACGTTGCAGCAAAAAATAAAGCCATAGCATAATAATAGATATAAAGAAATGCTAATTCCAGCTTGATCCTTTGCTTGTGTCTGGCCTTTTACCTAGGTTTTGGAATAATACAAAAAATAATTCTATTTGTGGGCATGGAGGGAAGTTATTAAGTGACTAAACATGTGCCAATGCACCTTATTACCTGAATTTTACAATGCAATCTTCTCTTTAGTCACACTCCAAAGATGCAGGACATGGAAAAGAAAAGTTTGAAATTCATGACTCAGTCTAGCATCTTTTGGGGATGGACATATTTAATTTCTGAGGGTTTGTTAGCTCAAAACAGTTAATTAATTCATTTGCATATTTGGTTAATGGTATAATCAGAAATTAATTCACACGGGTCACAACAATATTGCATTTGGAATTAAAATCAACATCCTTACCCCATTTGGTTTAGATTTTCTATTTATTGCAACATCGTGAATGGCACTGTCAGAATTTCACTGCCTTTGGAGTTTGTTAGTTTTGATATTAAATGCAGAATCCAGGGTAGATCAGAATACAGAGTAATTGGTGGTACAGTGCATTCATACAGTTCATTCAGAGAAGCTGAGTTGCTGTGGAAACATGCACTTTTGCATGCATGTAGTAGTCTGGTGCTGCAAATTGTAATGACAAGAACGTTGAAGCCTCTACTATCACATGGCTAACCAGGTCTCCTGCGTTTGGCATATGTTTAATGAAGCAGAGGTGGACAATAAACCTGTTTGGCCACGTGACAAGTGCATCATCCTTGGCCATCAAGTTCTGGAAAATGACTTAAACCTGGAGCTCATTGCACAGAGGCAAGGATGCCGTCTGCTTCACTATAAGATATCTGATTTAGGTACATGGGTACACAGTTCATCAAAATTAGCAAGATTAATTAAAAAAATGCAACATATCTGCAGAATAATTTCTTAAGGAATAAAATTGAAATGTACAGAGGTTTATGTAGAATATATCGAAACTTGTTTGCACCAGACTGTGTGCAGTTTTGAGGCTGAATTTAACGTCCTCTTCAGTGGCTAGTTTGTTGGCAGAGGGACATTTAATCAGGAAGGAAAGTTCTTTGCTGCTTCTATTACTGGTTAAGTCACTTAAGTTGGAAAGTGTTAGCTACTTAATGGTTAAATCCTACCGCTGCTGGCACCCAGCATCCAAGAAAATAAATTACCTGTGGCCCATAGACCTCATGGTCTTTCTAAGGCTCACAACGATTCCATGAGCAACTCTCTTGCTCTCTCACCTCCTAATTTGTTATGTGTTGGATTCTTGGTTGCCCTGGCTCTTGAGGCTGCTGTTGCTACTCCACTTCCTCCAGCGGCTGACCCATCCAAAGCAGTAAAACAAAAACATAACCCGTGATAACAAATAAGTGAGTGAAACCTCAGAGCTGAACCGGAAACGTACAACTTACAATGGCAATGTTGAGTAATACTGATTGCCTTCAGTTCCTACAACTCACTCGTGTGAGTTCATTCATCACTTTTGGAGCGATATTTGTGCTCTCCTTTGTGAAGACAGAACCAAAATATGCATTTAATTGGCACGTCATCTCTTTGTTGTCCATTATAACATTCTGACTGTAAGGGGCTTTTGCAGATTCATGGCAAGTGAAGTACAATGTGGATAAATGTGAAGTTACTTACATTGGTAACTGAAATAGGAAGGCAGATTATTATCTGATAGATTGGGAAAGTAGGAGATGCAATGAGACCTGGGTGTCCTTGTACACCAGACACTGAAAGGAAGCATGCAAGTACAACAGGCAGTGGAGAAAGCAAATGGTGTATTGACCTTCATCACAAAAAATTCAAACACTGAATTGGGGAAATCTTGCTGCAATTGTATAGGCCTTAGTTAGATGACACCTGGAGGACTGCGTGCAGTTTTGTTCTCCTTATCAGAGGAATGATGTTCTGGCGTGGAGGGAGTGTCACATAGGTTTACCAGATTGATTCCTGGGTTGGCAGAACTGATTTATGAAGAGAGATTGGATACATTCGGACTAAATTCACTGGCATTTAGAAGCATGAAGGATCTCAAAGAAACCTATTAAATTCTAACAGGACTAAACAGTGTAAACGCAGGAAGGATGTTTTCGATGACTGGAGAGTACAGAGCCAGCGGTCACAGATTAAGGATATACGGCAAGCTCTTTAGGCCTGAGATGAGGAGAAATTTCTTTGCCCACAAAGTGGTGAGCTGGTGGAATGCTCTGCCACAGAAATTTGTTGAGGCCAAGAAGGTTTACAAGAGGGAGTTATATGCAGTTCTGAGGGCTAAAGGATCAAAGGATGTGGGGAGAAAGCAAGAACAGAGTACTGAATTGGATGATCATATTGAATGGCAGAGAAGGTTCAAAGACTTGATTGGTGTACTCCTGCTCCTATTTTCGATGTTTCTAATTTAGGTGTTGATTCATTTGTTGACAAAGCCTTGCTTGCAAGCAGCAGATGATCCATCCAAAGCAGTGAAACAAAAACATAACTTGTGATAACAAATAGATAACAAATAGATTCGTGGCTTCTGATAAAGGTTGGGCAAGTTTATTAAAGGCAATTTCAGAAATTTTGGAATGAAATAATTCAGCAGCTCAAGCTGTGAGGATTTCAATCTCCATGTATTTATAACATATAGCAAAGAGTGAATTACAAGTTCTTTCATTTTTATCTTATCACTTTAACATGACAACTTTCCCAGGCTCCTTCAACAACACTTCCAAATGCATGGCCTCTACCACCTTGAAGGTAATGGGCGGCAGATGCATGGGAACACCAGTGAGTTTCCCTCCAAGTCACATATCTTCCTGGCTTGAGATTATGCCACCATTCCTTCATGGTCACTGGGACACCTGGCAGCCCCTTCCAAACAGCTCCATGGATATACCTACACCTTAAGATCTGTAATTGTTCAATTGTTCAATAAGGTGGCTCAAAAACACCTCCTCAAGGGCAATTAGAGATGAATGCTGGCCTTACTAGCTATCCCCATATCCTATGAATGAGTAAGAAAAATTAGCTATATTGCTGCTTATAATTTCAAGATTCTAATCCTTGGTTTATAAAGGTCTCCATGACCTGATGCTCCTCCTTCAGTATTAAAATCCTTTGAGATATCTGCACTCCAGTTCTGGTCTCCTGCTTTGCCTTGATTTTAATTTCTCCACCATTAGCAACCATGTCTCCAGCTTCCAAAGTCATAAGATTTCAAATTTCCTCATGTGGACTTTCTGACTCTCAAGCTCACTTTCTTCCTCAAAGACCTCGATCTTTGACCAAGACTTTTGCCACCTGGCCTAATATCACCTTGTATAGTTCAGTGGCAAATTCTGTTCAAAATTTCTCCTGTGACCTACTTTGAGATATTAACCTGTATCATATGTATTACATAGAAGCAAGTTGTTGACAAAAATGTAAAAGTTTGAGATTTCAACTCTGCTAAACTTGAAATGTGAATCACTGCTTGGAAGGAGGGCTTTCCTTCTTCGCGTTACCAACCTCCTAATTGAAGTCCATCGCCCACTGCTAATATGCCTGAGGCTCAAGTTCTTTTTGCCTTAGGGCTCCAGTGTTAGGTACCCACTCGCTGAACTGGCTCTTCTGAAAACACATCAATGACACATTTCCCAGCAATCTGATTATTCCTCTGCCCAAAATGAGCAGTAATAACTTTCTAGTCCTGATCTCCCATCTCATAATTGAAAGGGAATTTACAATCTTGTCAGTGTGGGATCTTTACAAAAGCAAGGAAAGGTCAAATACTTGTGAAATTAAAATTTGGATCTGACACTGTACTTGAATGGTAGAAGAACATCTCCCTCATCAGGTCCTGTTTTCTCACTGGCCAGCATTCCAGGGGAAATTGAAGAAATTGAAGCTCTCTTATGAAGCATAGTACCTTTATATTAATTCCAAGGTGATACCTTGTTGTTTCAAACTGCATCATGCTTTGAATCTTAATGATGAGTCAGACTGATGACAAGAAGCAGAAGAAGCATATCCTGACCTCTGGATCCCACTGCCTCATGGGATAGCCTGACCCATGTGGCTAAAGATCTGCGGCTTGTGAATCAGCCTGTTCAGTTATATGAAGAGCCGTGGCAAAAGCCCACAAGCCTGAGTAGATTCATTTCAAAACCATCAGTGCAAACATTGTGGGATGAATGATCGACAAACCCACACACCAATAGACTGAATCCGCCCATCAGCGGTGGAACAGGAGTGCATTGCATTTACTGTGTTAGAATCTGTAGCCTTACAGTTTTAGACTGGAGCCTTAAGGTCTTCCCATCCCAGCTGCAGCGTGAGACCAATGATGAGATGAATGGAAGAACAAGGAACAATTGCAATTGTAATGTCATTCTTTTCACCTCATGAACTGAAGATACGATCCCTTGAAGTCCATATTCAGTTCAGCAATTTTCCACTGTTTTTAACTGTAGATGTAAATTGATTTTGATTTTAATTCACTGCACCTTAACAATCCTATTATTAATCACCAGTCTGCACTGCTCAAAATCCCTTTTGAACCATTAGCACTGAAGTTCTTCCCTTCTTTAACATAAAACAATGGTTTTCTGCACAGTACATTGCATGCTGCTTGAAAGAAATTTATGTACATGTTTTATAAATAATCTGTTCAACAAATATGGTTAGACTTACTCATGATGCGGCACTATGATCTTGTGGTTTCCATGAAAACAGTGTCTCAGTAAAGCTTCGTAAAATTGGATGCCAACAGAAACCTAGAACAGATGTTGTTTCAGCTTAATGTGAGCATAAATCCAGACCCAGTCAGTGAAGATCCAATAGTTTAGTTGTAGTCCAATTTGGGATCAGTCACTCTTTGTTTAAAGTCGATGAGGTTTAAGAATCCCAACACCAGGAGTTGCTGGAAAAGCTTAGCAGGTCTGGCAGCATCTGTGAAGGAAAAATCAGAGATAACATTTCGGGTCTGGGGACATTTCCTCAGAATTCCTCAGTTCTGAGGGAGAATCACCAGACCCAAAACATTAACTCTGATTTTTTTCTTCACAGATGCTGCTAGACCTGCTGAGCTTTTCCAGCAACTCCTGCTTTTGTTTCTGATTTACAGCATCTGCAGTATAAAGAATCCCAAAACCTTGCTAAAAGAATAAAGCCACAAGACTTCACAGATTAGGGTAATCAAACAAACTTGACTACACCAGGAAGAAAATGTGAATAGCTTACAATGTCTATCTTTTATTCGAATGTCCGAAGTAGCATGAGGTAAATATGAATTAACAAACAATATCTATTATGCTCTAACATCAAAAATCAACATGAGGCAAAGATAAATTAATCACCAAACTGTGGACAAGCACAAAAATACACATTAAATGACAGATGTGGACAAGACGTATTCGAAGGATTTCTTAGTATCTCACACAGACGTTAGCAATTATTGGGAATCATAAATGTCTAGGTTGCTCTTGGGTCTTCCTCAAGAGAGGTTCTATTCTTTACTCTTGAAGACTCTGATTCTTAACTCCTTCCAATGTTCCTCCAACTTGGAATGCCTGAACAATTGCTTGTCTCTTACTGGGTCAATCCCATTTTCTGGATGTCACTCCAGTACTGACTCTCTGGCTGACCTTCAGCTTCTCTCAGCTCCCCACATTGTCTCAAAGCCCTGATCACAGGGAGACATCACGCAGAACTAGTTCACTGCTTGGAGATGTTTCCTTGATTCCTATGCTGGTAGTCACCTTTAGATCATCTCAGGCCAGTCTCTCAAGAGATTCTACCTTTTATCTGAGTTCCCATTAACTTTGGCCATTTGTCCATTTTTTCTGGTTGCTTAGTTATGGTTTCCAGAATTCCTGGATCCCTCTCCAACTCTCCAATCATCATTGGAACCAGCCTGGAGTCCTGGAATATTCTAGAATCACTCCCTCTGTGGGCATCACTTTTACAGGGCCCATAACATGTGCTGTGTTTTCTGGTTTTGGTGTCGGTTCAACACATATCCAATGACCCATTTGGCTGAGCCCTTTACATGTTTAAAAAGATCATTAATTAAAGTGATGTGACCTGTCCTGGTTTGCATTTGCTTCAGGAATTCAATCTGCTGGAGATCAGCATAGTCAGCATCTATCCAGAAACAGGTTAAATCAGTTTGAAAACACTTCATACAAAAACAACTTTGTGTGGTTAAATGCCATCAATCCAAACTGGAAATGGGTTAATTGTGAGAGTAAGACAGTACTTTTTCCAAACTCAAGTGTAATCTAATCTGAAAAGAAAATCAACTGTAGATTAAACTCACAAGAAGTAAACATAAATCTGCCAATCCCTGAAAAAAATGACATCTCTACAGTGCTAGAGTTTGATATGAGAATGCTTGTATTATATGCAGAACATACAAGTTGATGTTTCAGTCACTGATTTATAACTGACAACCTCGGATGGTTGGCTGCATTTTTGCCATTGAAGGAGGAATTTGGTGATTCAAATCCTTCTCCAGAGATTTGAGTACAGCTGACGCTTCAATGTGCTGTCACAGATGTTCTGCTATGGATCAGATGTAAAAGACCTCAGTATAAGGAAGAGAAAGGTAATTATCCTCCATGTACTGATTTATCCCTTACCAACACTATTAAAAGCAAACTATGTGTTCATTAATCATTGTGTTTTATGTTATCGGGATAAAATAACAATTTCTCTTCTCCCTTCCACAACAAAAGATTTTTTTTTCCCTTTCAAGAGGTCTCACTGAAGGAGGAAAGATCATTTTGTGCTAATTTTCTATTTTTGTTTCATTCTTACAATCAGACAGGAGTAACTACAACATATGCACTGTTCTTTTTTTAAGTAGCCCACTAATTTGGTATTGTGCATTTTGCGTTACCAAAGTTGCACTGGCAATACATTGACTTGCATCAAGTACTTTTTATTCATTCAGGGGATGTGGGCTTCATTGTTTAGACCAGCATTTATTGCCCATCCATAGCTGCCCTTGAGAAGGTTGTGGTTAGTGGCCTTTGTGAACTGCTATCGGCTTGCCAAAGCTGCATTGGTTAAATTGATGTGTATAATACCGATTTTTTTGGCGCTGCTCCCCCATTTCTAATATTGAAATGGACTCTGATGTGCACTTCCATGGAAATTGTTTGAGATGCCATCTTAGGAAAGAGGCTGAGTGAGAGCAGAACTGCGGTCATTTTGAGGGATGACATTAGGTTTCCTGTTACATAAGACTACTGTCAGTCTTCTGGAAGATTTGGAGAGTTGATATTTGGCAGTAAACTGAGATTCCAGTGCAAAACTCCAGAACTTGGAGTGTACTCTTTGTGTTTCAATGTGAACTGAGACTTCGGTCATGGTGGGTTCTCAAGGTATGCTCATGGATGTGACCATAGCCTCCATATTGGGAATGGATGGCTCTGTGCCAAATTGGTATGGGACCCTTCCATGCTTTCTGATGTTTAGTGCAGGCTTCTTGTTTGGTTTTCCAATGCATCCAGCACATGATTATGTGTATTCATCAACATTCTTCTCCAGTTTACTACATCAAATTCCTCATCTGTTTTCTCTGCTGCAGATCTCAGCTATGACTCAGTCTTTCCAGTAGATGGTTCTCATGGTGTATCTCCCATTCCCAACCACTGCATCATGCCAGGTATGTCACTCTGTGCAGATTGCTCCTCTCCATCACCTTCTGAAAAATGCACAGTGCTAATGCCTGAGCTAGTGCTACCAATGCAAAATCAAGTGATGATTCTCATCACCTTCGCTGTCTTTTGCCTCTTCTTTTTTCGTCGTTACTCTGCCTGGGCATGATTCATTCCTTAGTCCTTCTGAAATGTTAAAAAAAAGCTGCAAGATTTTGGATGTGATAAGAGCAGTAGTCCATGCTCTCTCACCTATTCATTCGTCCTTCAATACATTACTGAAAAGATTCAGTTCACAACAAACTCCCACCACTTCCAGCAACTAATATGCTCCCTCCTTTAAGTAGGCTGGCATGCAGTGGCTTTCCACATCCATGTTATCGTGCCCCCTGCCAATAGTGGTAGCTAGTGCTCAGTCTATTAACACTGGTTGGATGCCCAAGAGATGCAAATCAGCAAACAATATAAATTTATTGTGCTGCCTACAAAGCAGTGAGAAGTTGTGGGTTAGTCATGGATCATGATCTTTTTCATGTTTTATGTAAAGAGGACTGGTGAGGCCACACCTGAAGTACTGTGGTGGTAGGAACTGCAGATGCTGGAGAATCCGAGACAACAAGGTGCAGGGCTGGATGAACACAGCAGGCCAAGCAGCATCATAGGAGCAGAAAGGCTGACGTTTCGGGCCTAG
>NC_063333.1:24392890-24431765 GCF_021869965.1 Rhincodon typus
CTAGGCCCGAAACGTCAGCCTTTCTGCTCCTATGATGCTGCTTGGCCCGTTGTGTTCATCCAGCCCTGCACCTTGTTACCTGAAGTACTGTGTAAGTTTTGGTCTCCTTAGTTGGACTGGCAGTGCAGAGGAGATTCATTAGGTTGATACCAGAGTTAGGAGGCTTGGCTTATGAGGAGTGATTGTATAGACTTGGACTATACTCTTTGGAATTTAGAAGAATGATGAGGGGGATCTTATAGAAACATATAAAATTATGAAGGGTATAGATAACATAGAAGCAGGGATGTTGTTTCCACTGGTTGATGAAACTAGAACTTGGCGGCATAGTCTGATAGTAAGAGGGAGCAGACTTAGGACTGAATGGAGGAGGAACTTCTTTTTCCAAATGGTTGCTAATCTGTGGAATTTCCTGCCCAATGAAGAAGTTAGGATTACCTTGTTGAATTTTTTTTTAAGGCATGAAAGATAGATTTTTGAACAGTAAATGAACCACAGGTTATGGAGAGTGGGTGGGTAAGTGGAGCTTATGAAAAGATCAGCCATGATCTTATGGAATGGTGGCGCAGGCTTGATGGGTCAAATGGCCTACTCCTGCCCCTATTTCTCATGTTCTTATCCAATGTAAACCCCAAAGAGTACAACACCATTCTGATGGATGTTAGTTTGAAAGATAAATAAAACTGAGGCAAGATGCTGTAAATATGTGTGAGGAGACATTTTGAAGCATTGAGTAAAACTTTGGTGCAAAAATCACAGTAGGAAAGGGACCTTTGTAAAAACAGTAGTACACCATAACAAAATAATCTATTCAATGCAATTTCTCTGAAGCTGAGTTTTCTGAGCAGATAATGGAGTTGTTTATAGTTTCAATATCTGTCAAAATGTTCCAAAAGGACCTAGTGGACAAAAAGGACATTGACTCACTGATAAAAAATGCCAGTAAATATGAAACCATTGTAGCTGGACAATTATAAATTTCCAACAATAGGTACAGCTCCTAATATTGATCGATTAACCAGGATTGATATTATCCTGTGTTCTAAGAGCTCTGCAAGTCACAAGGTGCAAAATGACACTGGGCTTGCCAATTTATTACAATTCCAGATGGAATACTCATTCTTCATTCATCCACCCTGTTAGTTGGTCACAATAAGGTTAATTTAAAAAAGACCCCTTTCACCGACTTTCTTCCAAACCAAAAAAAATGTTTTACAAAGAGCCAATTTAACCAAATTTTATCAAGTTGATGAAACAGTGTGTTTATTAGTTACTAAATATGACATTTCTCCTTTTGAAGTCTTTCTGTTTGGAGCTACCTTGCATGCGTTACATATGATTTTCCATGGTCTCCTTTCAGGTTGGAGCCTTGCAGACAGTTACTAAATTACATTGCCCAGAATTTACATTTGTTGTCACTTTTTGGTTGTATGTCCTGTTTTCAAAAAATACACATTGTATTTAGAAATTTGAAAGGTTCCTAGGTCCGTAGTAATGCCAACAAAAGTTGAATTGTTTTCCAAACTGGTTAGCACTGCTGCCTCAGCCCCATGTTCTAAGATTGTGATAGATATATTCACTACACCATGTAATGATATTCTCCTCGTCACTGACTATTTTTCCATATTTCCAAAATGTCAAGCAATTAAAGGACAATTCAAATGCATCCACAGCTGACATTCTGAATGCAATATGCAGTACATTTGCTGCACTTTAATATTTTATCTTACGTGGGACCACAACATGTAGCAGACCTTTTGGAGAAATGTTCCAAATGGGACATAAGTAATAAAATGGCCTCACCACATTATTCCACGTCCAACAGTCTCACAATGCAAATAGTTTGCATTATTAAAGCATTGATTGTGTCGTGCAAAATGAAGAACTGTGCATAGGACAATTCTTCCATTCTAATTCCACAAAAAAGGAAAATTTTGGCAATATACAAACCTGCTTTCTGATACATTGGGAAGTATGCAGACTAAAGTAATTTAAGTTGATGGCATACTCTGATGCCCATGCAAGTGTTGTTCAGTCAGTAAATCAAAAACCAAAGAAGTGAACAAATATTTTATCCAAGTGCAATGAAATTCAGAGTTTTCCAGTAATCTGCACGAATTGTTTACAGTTGCCATGACAGAAATGATGCAATTTTCAGGAACTGAAATACTGGCAATTTCAACTATCTTTCAGTGTTTGGGAAAAAAAGCCCTCCCCATTCTGCAGTTAACCCGCACTGGGAGCTTATTAAAAGTAGGAAATTAAGCATTATATGGATTTGAGGCACTGTATTGGTGCAATGCAGAATAGCTTTGCTGCGATAATATAGTCAGTATGACAGCAAAACCTGATAGAATTTAATGTTTTATCATTGCAATACAAGTCATCATGGTTTAAAGAGGCACATTATCACGCTCATTGTTAACAGTGCTATAATCACAGATAAACTGCAACAGCAAGTTATATTTATATAGTGTCTTTAATAAAGAAAAGTTATTTCAAGTCCTTCACAGAAATGCAAATTTAAACTGAGGTAAAAGAACAGCTATTAGAAAGTGGAACCATATAGTTGGCAAAAAAGCTCAGCTTTAAGGAGGGTCTTAAAAGTGGAGAGAGAAGCAGAAAATTTAGTGGAGGCAATTCTCAAGCTTAGGACCAAGACAACTGAAGGAAGCTCAACAATGGCTTGGCAGTGATTTGATAGTGTTCATTCTGATCTATGTGCTGTTGGCCACACCAGCAGTAATTGCCGAACTTTAACAGTTAAGAATCAAACACATTGCTGTGGTTCTGGAGTCACCAAGTTCAACCAGGTAACAACAACATTTTCCATCTCTGAAGGACAATAATGAAGATGATGGGTTTTTCCGAAAATCGACAATATTTTCTTGGTCATTATTGGACTGTTAAAATCTAGATTTTTTTTAATGAATTCAAATCCACCATCTGCCGTGGTGGGATTCAAACCCAGGTCCACAGACTATCAGAGATAGTAGGAACTGCCGATGCTGGAGAAACTGAGATAACAAGGTGTAGAGCTGGATGAACACAGCAGGCCAAGCAGCATCAGAGGAGCAGGAAGGCTGACGTTTCGGGTCGAGACCCTTCTTCAGAAAGGGGGGAGGGGAAGGGGATTCTGAAATAAATAAGGAGAGAGGGGGAGGCGGATAGAAGATGGATAAAGGAGAAGATAGGTGGAGAGGAGACAGACAGGTCAAAGAGGCGGGGTTGGAGCCAGTAAAGGTGAGCGTAGGTGGGGAGTTAGGGAGGGGATAGGTCGGTCCAGGGAGGACGGACAGGTCAAGGAGGCAGGATGAGGTTAGTGGGTAGGAGAGGGAGGTGGGGCTTGAGGTGGGAGGAATGGTTAAGGAGGTGGGGACGAGCTGGGCTGGTTTTGGGATGCGGTCGGGGGAGGGGAGATTTTGAAGCTTGTGAAGTCCACATTGATACCCTTGGGCTGCAGGGTTCCCAAGTGGAATATGAGTTGCTGTTCCTGCAGCTTTTGGGTGGCATCATTGTGACACTGCAGGAGGCCCAGGATGGACACGTTGTCCAAGGAGTGGGAGGGGGAGTTGAAATGGTTCGCGACTGGGAGGTGTAGTTGTTTGTTGCGAACTGAGCGTAGGTGTTCCGCAAAGCGGTCCCCAAGCCTCCACATGGTTTCCCCGATGTAGAGGAGGCCACAACGGGAACAGCGGAGGCTAATGTATCCGCTGTTCCTGTTGTGGCCTCCTCTACATCGAGGAAACCAAACGGAGGCTTGGGCACCACTTTGCAGAACACCTACGCTCCCCGCTTCTCCTTTATCCATCTTCTATCCGCCTCCCCCTCTCTTCCTATTTATTTCAGAATCCCCTTCCCCTCCCCCATTTCTGAAGAAGGGTCTCAACCCGAAACGTCAGCTTTCCTGCTCCTCTGATGCTGCTTGGCCTGCTGTGTTCATCCAGTTCTACACCGTATTATCCACAGACTATCACACAGGTTTCTAGTTTAAAAATCATGCGATAACACCATTGTGCCTTCCCTTGAGAAAATGCGCTAAGGCCTAGAGTTGAAAAACACAGAGATTTCAAATGGTTATACGGCTTGAATAAGGTACATGAATGGTGAATGACCAAGAAGAGCTTTAAATAGGAGAATGAGAATTTTGTATAAAAAGCTACAAGTATCGGAATATGGATAGGGAAGAGGCACAGAGTGATGGTGAGGAAAGGTCATCGACCTTAACATCAGCCAAAATGTTGTGATAGGGAAGTTGTCCTGCTGTTGGCACTGAAAGTGGGATCTGACTTGACTTTAGCAAATGGCAGCAGTCTGGTTGGCATTTTACTGGCATTGATCTCCTAATTTACCATCCAAGGAGGCGTGTCTTTGCAGGGCTAGCTGCCCAATCAGAGGACGAACTGCTCAAAAACCTCAGCACCACCACTCATATAAGATCTGAGATAGCCCATAAGATGAGGTGCATTTATATTTTATCCAGCAAGCGCTGACAATCAAGGGTGGGGGCAAGGGAAGTGGTTGCATCATCCAACTTAGGTGATGTAACCATGGGGTGTGATCATTATCACTGGGAGCTTATCTGTTTGCTGTTAAGGGTTTTTTAAATTCATTTCTGGGATGTTGGCATCGCTGGCTGGCCAGCATTTCTTGCCCATCCCTAGTTGCCCATCCCTATAAACAAAGCTTCCTTCCTGGAACCCTCAGAGACTGGCAAGGTTTACTGGTGTGCCTCCTGTATCACTGTTGGTTAAATGCTGATGAGGAAAGGAAGCGACTGCCCACGCTCCTTATGTTAATAATATCCCACGGGAGGATATTAGATTTCTCTCCTAATGTGCTCTACTGGCATTTTAAAAGAACTCCAGAGGGCTGGATTTGTTCTGTGTCTCACACGAAAGATCCTAACTGTACTATTGAGTATTTCCAGGATGCTATACTTTTGTTTCCAATTTCAAGCATCCACAGTGCTTTGCTTTTGGGTGAGTATCTTAATTTCAATATGTTGAGTTTGCTGGGAGCTAATTAAGGCCAGTGAGCATAATTGGTGAGGACTGGATAGAACATGGTACAATAGTATACAAGCTGTAGACTATTAGATGAGGTGAAGCTAACATAGAGTGTAGGAGATGAAGCCTGTTTAAAAAATATAATTGAGTCTGGAGGTGACAAAACTTCAATTAACATATGAGTTGCAGTTACCTGAGGCAGGACCAATGGCTGATGATCGTTCAGAAATTGAAGCCAGTCGTCATTTTGGTACAGAAAGGCATCAGATGACAAATGGATCTCAGAATCAAGTAGATCACCAAAGTTGAGAACAGTCAACTTCAACCTGAAACATGCACAGAGGAGGGAAATTGACCAGACATGAGGTGATGGAGTCTGTGATGGAGCCTGGAGAATGGTCAGCCTTCGTTGTGTTCAATTGAAGGAACTTGTGTCACATTCAGATTTGATATTGGACAAACAGTCTGATGATCTAGAGGCAATGGGCAAGTTAAGAGGAGGAAAGGTATGGCAAAATGTCAAGTGTACATGTAAAATTTGATCTCATGCATTTGGAAAGATGGCACCCAGAGGGAGGTAAGGGATACCATAATTCACAGCTATAACTACATCCAGCAGTGAAGGAAAATTTACATAACAATATAGAATATTAAGCCTAATTGTAAAGCAGATGTGAGCCAAAAAGAGCTAACGGTACGTCTATGTGTTGGTAAAGTTGAGAAAATGTTCAAGAAAAGCATATGGGATCCTGGGCTTTTAAAATTATAGACTACAAAAGCAAGGAAGTTCGGATTGTGCTGTATAAAATCTCAAGTAGTCAGTTAGCATAAACTGGGCAATACTGGGCTTTGCACTTTTGGAATGATGTAAAAGCTTTAGAGAGGATAGAAAAATAGTTTTTAAGAAAGTTTCAGGAACCATTCCCTGGGGCTTTATACATGTGGCTGGATTGGAGAAGTTGAGGTTGCCCTCCTTCATTAAAAGCAGATCGGGAGGAGATTCGATAGGCGTGTTCAACATCCTGATATATTGAGACAGACTTTAATAGAAAGAGCTTTTCCCATTTGGCAGAAGTTTTGAGAACCTGAGGACACAAATTTAAAGAGGTTGACAAATGAAGCAATGGTGACATGGAGAAGAATTCTTTATGCAGCAAGTGGTTATATTTTCCTGAGTGTGCAGGGTGGTGGCAGATTCAATCATATGCTACAAAGAGAATTAGAAATGTCCCCAAAGAGAAAATAAATCACCAAAGCTGCATGGAAAGATCAGGTGGGTGGGACTATCTAAATGACTCTTGTTCAATTCTGGTCACCCCGCTGCAGCAAAGATGTTGTGAAACTTGAAAGGGTTCAGAAAAGATTTATAAAGATGCCAGGGTTAGAGGGTTTGAGTTATAGGGAAAGGCTGGATAGGCTGGGGATATTTTCCCTGGAGCGTTGGAGGCTGAAAGTTTACCTTATAGAGGTTTATAAAATCATGAGGGACATGATAAAGGTGAATAGCTAAGGTCTTTTTCCCAGAGTAGTGGAGTCCAAAACTGAAGGGCATAGGTTTAATGTGAGAGGGGAAAGATTTAAAAGGAACCTAAGGGGCAACATTTTCGTGCAAAGCGTGGTGCATATATGGATGAGCTGCCAGAGGAAGTGGGGGAGTTTGGTACATTACAACATTTAAAAGATATCTGGATGGGCATGTGAATAGGAAAGGTTTATAAAGGGATATGGGCCAAATACTGGCAAATGGGACAAGAATGATTTAGGATATTTGGTCAGCATGGACGAGTTGGACAGGAAGGATCTGTTTCAATGCTGTACAACTCTATGACTCCAAAAGCCAGCAGAGATACAATGGTTCAAATGATCTCTTTCTGTGTGGTAACAATTTTTGATTCCAATGCCATGGATCCCGAAATGAACATGAAGAAGATGGTGTTGTTTTGGCTCAGAGGTAAGTCACATTCCATGAAAAGCCAAACAAGTAACCTAAATCACAAAGACTGTTAAGAAAGCCATTGGAGAAGTTTTAGTTCTAAAATTTACTGGGTATTTTTCTACAATGACTTTTTATTATAAATCAAATCAGGTTTTTTTGGTCAGCCTCTCCTACTTTGAGAGGGAGGGAATTTAGAATTGCATGCATAGTATGTCCATGGCCATGAACTGGACCCTCTATACTACCGGCCTTGGAAGAGGGTGGATAAGTAAGATTTAAATTCAGATTGGAGTCAGAGCAGTAGTCTGGTGGAGTGGCTGAGGAAGTTCATCCTCTGTCCACACACTCTTGCCTTCATACTGATGTTGGTTCTTTAGAAACACAAAGAATCAATTTCATATTCAATTTTAAATAATTCAGGCAACTACCTTGACCTCAAAGGGACTAAATTTTCCTGACTGGAAGCAACTCAACCATTTATTGTGCCCTTCAGTTTATAACATTGGTGCAATCATAACAGAAGTAATTTTCTTAACACCATTCAAGGATTAGACAAATTGTTTTACACTTACTGCCCCATTGCAAAACTTCAGTTTTTTTTATCACATTGAAGCTTTCAGATGTTTGGCAGGTAGCAATCAACTGTCATTATAGTAAATTATTTACTCATTTTGAATAATATAAAGTGATTTCTGCCTGCACTTCTCCTGAAATTGCCTTAACTTTTAAAAGGATGATGAGCCGCATCAATTACATACAGAGCCAGGGCTCTGTTAGATTGTCATTATCTCAAAATGTTTTAACAACTACGACAACTCATTTATACAATGGCCTGATCTGCGCTGAAAATCTGAGTAGTAAATAAAAAGACAGTGACTCCTATTGAAAGCACGGGACAAGATGTTTTATAATAACCATTACAGCTACCTGTAATCAGGATTTTATTCCATTTTGGGTGTTTGCACTTCGCTTTGTGATATGATAACTACTTCTGCCAGCATGCGCAATAAATGATGCAAAGAACTGAGGATGCAGGAGATCCGAAACAGAAACAGAAATTGCTGGAGAAACTCAACAACTCTGGCAACATCTGTGGGAAGAAAGCAGAACTGTTCCGATAAGAGTCACCAAACTTGAAAGTTAACTCTGCATTTTTCCCAATAAATGCAGCCAGACATGCTGAGTATGTGCAATAAATAAATCATTTAACCGAGTAGTTGTTAAAAGTACCTTTCTGACCTTTAATCACTCATTTTGTGTCATCTGTTCATGGCCTCACCTTTTGCTGCTAATCAAACCTTTCCCCCCACTTCAGTCCTCTGTCAGGTTGTACATTCGAAGACTAACAGTCAACTATCTCATGAGCTGTTTGTGCTTCTTCTATGTTCGGGGGTGACAATGCTGTGGCTCTAAGAGGTTATTTTGGCCTTTTATTTTTTCAGAGATTGAACGAAAGGTAAAAAGCTGTCTGTAAGGAAGTAAACAGCTTGTGAGGCCTTGGGTTTTTGTTTTAAAGTTGGAACCATGGAGGCAGCCTGGCTGGATGTGGCCAGCTCTCACAGGCCAGACTTTCTAATTTTGTTTTAGTTTTTAGGTTTACCTTTAAGCAGTTGCTATTGTGGGCTGAAGAGGTAGAGTCTATCTTTTCCCTCTCTCGATTATAGCTAGAAGCTGGGATTTCTCCCTCTGCTTCTGGGCTAGCTGTGAAACAAATCTATTTTTCTGAACTTTCCTATTTTTTTTCTAAGGGGGTATTCATGGGATGTTACTATATTGGAACAGTTAATTGGTAACAGTTACTGTATCTATTATTCAATTAAGTTTTCCAATGGTGTTAAGTTATTCTAAGTTCTTCTTTCTGTGGTTTGTATTTTAACTACAGTGTTTAAATAAATTGTGCTCTGCTTAACATTATGTAGCCTGACCAGTCGCATTGCATCTGGAACACAATACTTCCACATTTACTTTTAAAATAGGAAAAAGTTAGGGTCAGGGCTACCTTCTTAAAATATTTTAAGGGCTCTGGTCTGGTCCATAACAAAGGCATTAGTATATTTTAATTTCAAGAAAAAGCTCTGTAGCCTGTGCAATCAATCAACCTTTTTGGTTTTCTGTCATCTGTGAAACAGGAGCGGTCGCAATAAATAATGCTTAAAAGATGACACCAACTATAAATCCCTAAAGTTTGGAGAAGAAAGGATTAAAAGAAGAATTATGACCAGGACTCATTGGTCTTTCTTTAAAGATGTGATGGGGTCTTTCTCATCAATGTGCATGTCCAGACAGATACTTAGGTCATTACCTCATTTAAAAGGCAGCGCTCCCAAAAATACAGTTCAATCTTGCACATTAGTATCAAAGTACCAGCATTGATTATATACAAGGAGGAATTTGAATCTATAACCTTGGCTCGGGGCAAGTTATTGCTAACTGAGTCATGCTGACACTATACAAAGAAGCAGTCTTATTATAGCTCCATTGAAGAATGCAGAGGAGTTTCTGTTTCTGATTCACTGTTGTATTCTGCCAGTTCAAATCTGGCTCAACAATCCAAACACGAATAAACTATAAGAAAACAAAGAACTGTGGATGTTTTAGATCTTAGTAACATATGTTTGAAACTGTGGAGTTTTTGGTGACAACAAACAGGAAGGTAAGAATATTTAAGCAACAATCAATATGGCATGGATTGCCCTGAGTTTTGACATGTTATAAAACTTGCAGGAAGAATTTTGTGCTCTCTCCTGTACAATGCAAAGATTATTATTTCACATATAATTCAATTATGCTGATGTAAAAGTCACACCTGTGATTAGAATCTAAAAGTAGAAAAGTCTAATTCAGTCATTACCCTACAATTGTAGTTTATAAAATAGCCAACTTGAAATTGGCGCAATTTGTACACGATGCGGACACATAAGATGCTTCACTTAACAATTAGAAAGAGAATTGTGCTGAATGTCATTTTGGAAACCACTATTTCATCTTATATTTTTGATTCTGATGTTGCTTTCTCTGCATAATTTTTACCCACTACAATTACCTCAATTTCCTAAATGCCTGAGGCTTAAAATTTAATTTCAGTCGTTAATAATGTATTCATGAGCCCTGACAAGACTATGTGCATCATTTACTTTGGGCTCCAACAATCTCTTGATCAACCTGACAAATTTACCCTTGAATCAAAGAAGGTCGCTGAATTACACATGGTTTTCAAGAATCAGAGCTGGGCTAGCTATCCCACTGCAATAGGTTGCTGTCTCAGAGAAACGTTACGCGGTACAACATCTTCCAAGATCTCCCCTGATATATGTCACTATAACCTGGGGACTAATTAAGACATTTTCCTTCCAGCACATTACTCAAGTCTGAGATTATTAGTGTCCAACTGGCAAACTGCATCTCTTTTATTGACACTTCTCTCATGGCATCCAGCAGAGACCTTACCATCTAACCAAAAATTATTTAAGCAAAAGACCTCTAAAGCTTTAGATAAGTGGACTGCATGTCAGCTTCTGTATGAGCAAGAGCAAGGCATGTTTCCTATGCATCTCCCCATCTAAATGTGACCTTAAGGCTCAGGACATGGAGATAGACGATTTTACTGAGGTGGAAATTGATAATTTTATCACATAGAGACATATAACACAGAAACAGACATTCAATTGAAATACCAAAGCTCTAGATAACCTGATTCTCCTTGACACATGGACCAAGAGAAGGGTGGGCACTGGGGTCCAGAGAAAGAAGTTTGCATCAGGGCCTGTTAGATCATGGGGGTTCAAGACAACAGTTACCTAACATAGGCAGTTGACCATTTATAAGGAATTTTCAGATAGTTTATTAAATTTGATAAGAAGCAGCAGTTTAAACATGATACATTAACAAAAAATGGTGTATGACCTGGGACAACGGAAAATGGCTCACTAAAATCAGCTAATTGGCTGAAGTGTTCGTAAACTCTGGGTCCTCATCCTTCTCTCTGGTCCATTGTTCATCTGAAGAAGATATCTGCCAGGTTAGTACTTCCACAAGTCAAGGACAGCTAGGCAAGGACTGTCCTCTGACCCTGAACCCTTGTGAATGTACCTTATATCAAGGCCTGTCACACTACATTGTGTAAATGCCCTGTCTTTACCCTTGCCAATTAACATGTCAATCTTTCACAGACTGCCAGCCCCTTCTTTTTCATGTCAGGAAAGAGCTCTGTATTTCTAACAGGAGATTGCAATCAGGATTCCTGAGGAAATGCAGAGCCAAACTTCCATGGTGATAACTCACTCAGAGATAGTAGGAACTGCTGAAGCTGGAGAATCTGAGATAACAAGGTGTGGAGCTGGATGAACACAGCAGGCCAAGCAGCATCAGAGGAGCAGGAAAGCTGACATTTTGGGTCTGGACTCTTCTTCAGAAGGGTCTTTAGGAGGGTTTTCTGAAGAAGGATCCAGACCTGAAATGTCAGCTTTCCTGCTTCTCTGAAGCTGCCTGGCCTGTCGTGTTCATCCAGTTCTACACCTTGTTATTCCATGATGACAGTTGCCTCATTGTTCAGAACTATTGGGGGAAGGCAAACTAGTTCCCCTTTCTCACAGCAGTCAGCTGTGGTATTCCGAAATGTTAATGTCCAGAATTACTAATAGCTTCTTCAACAGGGGCTGTCAAAAGGCAAGTATGTAAGGTAAGTGGGTTGCTATCATGCTGGAAGGGTAAGGTGCTCAGAGGGATTCGGTGGGTAAATGGTAGGGTGCCAAATGGGTAGGATGCCAACTAAGTAGTCTGGCAAGGCACATCGTGGCCAGATAAGTGATAAAGTGTTTAAGGTCAGCCTGGGTGAGCAATATGTAATGAGTCTGCCAGGGGCAGTGTGAGTGTGAATCTTGGAGATAGTAGGAGAATGTCGGATCTGAAGTGTACCAGGTCCAGATCAAGGGAGGTATGTTGGGTCCAGTAGTGAGGCAGAGACATTGGGCACACAGAAAGGAAAGAAGGAGGGTGGGGTAGAGAATGTGGGGAGGTTGAAGTTTGGGCTGGAGCGGGGAGAGGGTGATGTTGGCCCTGGAGTGGGGGAATGTTGGTTCGGTCTGAAGCAGAGAGGTGTAGTCTGTTCAGTGGTGGGGTCAGTTCTGGAATAGGGGAAGAGAGTCTTGTATTCAGAGCAAGGGGGCATCAGGATCCAGGATCTTTGTTAAGTCCTGGGCATAGATTTCAGGATATCGGGGTACGGTGGTAAATGTTACAAATCCATGGGTGAGGGGGCAGTCAGGTCAGAGCCTTGGAAAGGGTGATAATGGTAAGAGTCTCTGAGGAGGTACTTTTGGAGTTGTGTGAGGTAAGTTGAAGATCAGTTGAACAGTTATGTAGGAAGCATACTAGATACTTTTCCTATGTAACTGCTGACTTAACTTCAGCAGTACCCTCTGAATTCTCCAATTGATGCATTTGGAATCAGAACAGAAGCTGCAGTTTCCAATCATTCTTCAGGGTCATCATGCCTAATGCCTATCTAGACTTCAGAAAAGACTGCCTGGTCATCAGAAGATCTGGGCTAGTATCTTGAATTTGCATTTTGTCCTTGATTAGGAAATTGTTTATGTTTGGGGAAGGGAAGTAACTGCTGTGGCAGCTATTACATGAAGTCTTATGCTAGACAGAAAACAATGAGAAAAGTTACGTTTTCAAGGGACCCAATTTTCAGTACAGCCAATGATACTAGCTTTGGTTCACCTGTAATTTAATTGGAAGGAATTGAAGGTCAATCTGAAATTGCTGCCAAGTGAGATGTCAGCATAGAGGTAGTGGAAGGTTTGAAACATGTGGCAGTGTGTTAAAACTGGATGTCATTGGCTTATATAAAGAGTGTGTTATTATTTGGAAATATAGGAATTAGGAGTGTGAGAAGGCAATCCAGCCTTTTGAGCCTACTCTTCCATTTAACATGATCATGGCTGATCTTATCCTGGTCTCAACTCCACTTTCCTGCCTGCTCCCTACAGGCTTTTATTCTGCTTTTCATCAGAAACATATCTATTTCTTTCTTGAAACTTTTGATTGACTCTGCCTCCACTGCACTGTGGGGCAGTGAGTTCCACAGATTCACAACCCTCTGAGAGAAAGTTCGACCTGGCAATGCTCAGTTTCTCCTCAACTCTGTTTTGAATCTATATCCTCTCACTGCATATCTACGGCCTCTTATTCTAGATTGTCCCACAATGGGGAGCAAATGTTCAAAGTCCATCTTATCAATTCCCTTTAACATGTTATATAAATCAATCAGATTCCCCTCTCATTCTTCTGAACTCCAGTGAGTACAAGCCCAAGCAATTAACAGCTTCTCATACGACAGCCCTTTCATCCCTGCAATCAACCTGGTGAACTTCGTCTGAACTGCCGCCTGTGTCACCACGTCCTTTCCTCAAGTAAAGAGACCAAAATTAAACACAATACTCCAGGTGTGATCTCACTAGCACCTTATATAATTGTAACAACACTTCTTTGCTTTTATAATCCAGTCCTTTTGCAATAAATGCCTAGGTTCCATTTGCAACTTTCCAAGAAACATGGAAACAATTTTGTTCACAGCAAGCTCCCTCAAACCACAACATAATAATGACCAGATAATCTGTTTGTAATAGTGTCTGCTGAGTGATAAGTATTGGCCGTTCACCATGATGTTCTTATATTGCTTTGAATTAATACTATGGAATGGGTAACATACATTTGAGAAAGCAGGTAGTTTAGAGTCTTATCCAAAGTTTTCAGCTTCAGTTCAGCAAAGCAGAATCAGGATATTGAGTTGAATGATGGGAGGAGGCAGTGGCCCAGTGGTATTATTTCTAGTTCAAATCCTGCCATGGCAGTTGGTGTAATTTGGATTCAACTAAAAATCTGGAATTAAGAGTCTAAAGATGGCCATGAAACCAATGTTGGGAAAGCCCTTGAGGGAAGGAAACTGCCATCCTTACTTGGTATGACCGATACGTGATTTCAGACCTGCAGCAATGTAGTTGAGTCTCAACTACCTTCTGGGCAATTAGTGATGGTAATAAATTCCGGCCTAGCCAGCGACACCCACATCCCAGGAATTATTCAAAAAAAGATCAGCCATAATCATATTGAATGGCAGAACAAACTTGAAGTGTCAAGTGGCCTACTCCTGCTCCTTTGTTTCTATGTTACTTCTGAGAGGATGGCCAATTAAAAGCCATGGAGCGTACTTGGCATCCAATCAGAGACATTCTGAAGAAAGGTCACTGGGTCCAAAATGTTAACTCTGCTTTCTTTTCACAGATGCTGCCAGACCCACTGAGTTTTTCCATCAATTTTTGTTTCTTTTTCTAATTTTCAGTATCCACAGTTCTTTGATTTTCTGGTTTTAGTAACAACTCAACCCAGCCTGGCCGAAAATGCCTCAGAATTGGAATCATAGCACCACAGCTACGGGACAGCTAGCAGTGCCAAATTATGGGCCTGATAACTTTGAATCCATGTTGTGTTTATGAGTTCCTTCAGGTTTGGTTTAGAACGTCCATATTTCTGGTCAAACATGAAGACTGTTTTTTTCGTAAACAATAGGAACTTGCTTGCTACAACAATTTATTGTATATGAATATGATCTATATCATTGCAGACACTGTGAGGTGTTAAAAGGGACAGACAATGGCCTTGTGGTATTATCGCTGGACTATTAATCCAGAGACCCAGGTAATGTTCTGGTGGAGTTGAGCTCAATAATAATCTGGAATTAAGAGTCTAATGATGACCGTGAAACCATTGCCGATTTTCAGGAAAAGCCCATCTGGTTCACTAATGTCCTTTAGGGAAGGAGACTGCCGTCCTTACCTGGTCTGACCTACATGTGACTCCAGGCCCACAGCAATGTGGTTGACTCCTAGCTACCTTCTGGACAAGTATGGATGGGCAATAAATGCTGGCCTTGCCAATGGTGCCCTCATCCCCCGAATGAATGAAAAAAAAACACTCATCCCAGACCTGCCTCTGACAAATTCCTTCTTTAATCTGACATTATCCCAGTGGGCATTACCTGCTGAAGTAAATCATGAATTAATCTTTTCAGACCTTTCCAAACCCATATATAATAATCCCCAACCATGTCTTCTTTGAAAAATCAGCCTTACCAACCTGGACAATGGAAAAGTGGTTTCGGAGGAGATAGTGTAGTCAACCATGTTTAGGCCTGTAGACACGTCAAGAGGAATGAGGAGGCATTGTTCACCATGCTCAAAGTCACAGAGGATAATGAAATTAAAACCAATCCAAAGGAAACTTACTGCTTTATTTAGTGGGCAGAATTTTATGGATGTCAGGGAATCTCAGTCTCCAGCTGGAAAGATAAAATAACGTTGCGACACATTTTACTGGCAAGGATCATAGAATCTCGTTCCATTCAGACAGTTGACATACCAACTGTGGGCCTTCCCCATAATCACGGACCCTGGGGTGGATGTCCCAACAGCCAAGACCTTCTGGCCATTACGAGGCCAGCAACACTACTTAACAGCGGCAACAGCAGCTCGCTGATCCACAATAATCAGTGGAAACCCTTACCTTAGGACGATGCATCAATAAATTCACTAATTCCAATATGTAGCAGTTTTGTCAGAACCTGTGGCTCTTTGAATATAGAAATCTCATGTAGGAATATGATTGAAAATCATTTATATCTGCATTCATTCCAGGAAAGTAATTTGAATAGGAATCCATTGCTCACTACTTTTGAAAGGTATCTAACATGCCAGCTCCTACAAGAATCAATTTACTGTAACTTTACCTGAAATTATGATTCATAACCTATAACTATTGCTGGTTGCATTACATAATTACTTTGAATCTGCTTTATGTCAGCTCCCTGATCAAGATGTCATTGAAGTCATCTTTTATTTTACAATTTTTCTTGTATTAATTAAAGTTAAGAAGCCATCCTTCGTTTAAGTTGTTTATGACCAGTTTTTCATTATATGTGTAGTTTCTATTTATAGTGATGAATGTAGTAGAATACAAGGTATATCAGGAAGCAAATAACAGGAGAAAAAATATAGTTTATCAAAACACGTTGTTTAAAGTTGTTCTTTGTTCCCTGGTGGGATGATTTGTAGTTTGTATGTCAGTATAACATTAAGGAACATGCTCATGATATCATCACTTTATTAAAGTAAGTGATCTTAGGGTTTAAAAGTCTCAGACTCTATGTTACCATGTCACTTGATGCAAGATATACTGACGGATACATGTTAATATTATGTTTCTAACTGGTGTTATTATTGGGCAAATCAGATTCCAGACGGAAGTCTGGCTTCATTGATCATATTTTATTTTGCTTTTATTTTATTTGTTTCACCAAAACAAAAGCACACAATTCTGCAGATTTTGTTTTAACATGAAAAGAGCAGTTTATTATGCAAAAGCAATGAAGATAAAATAGAATAAACCAAGCTATATTCATGTAACACAATTCAAAAGATTTCAAAACAGATGGTAAAAGTGCAATCCCATATTTCCCAATGCCATCACTTTACTGTACTCAAATACCAGACAGGGTACCCTTCTCTTAACAGAACGATTCCCAAAAGCAGGTTATAGTCCAACAGGTTTATTTGAAAGCACTAGCTTTCAGAGTGTTCCTCCGTCCTCAGGTGTAGTGAGAGAGGAGGTATTTGTTTATAAGTGAAAGAGTAAAGGATCATACAACTGATGTGAATGTGTTGAATAAACCTAAAATGGCTGGTTGACTCCCTCCTGTTAAATCTTTAATCAGTTAAAAAGCAGATGCAGGTTTCAATTGATTAAAATTCAGAATCCCAGAATTTCTTTCAAGTCACTGTCCTGAAATAACTAAAGGTTTTATCAGTGTATACAAGAGGTGACATCTCCGGCCAGACAATGCATTTTAGGTGTGAGGCCTTGTTTAGAATCTGTCTGTGCTTTAACCTGGAATCAGACTGATTTTACTTCCAAAGCAGGAATTTATAAAATGCCCCATTGACTGACTGTGTCTACAAATTGTGTTACCTGAACCAAATAGGATATACCTGCAAATACAAATCTGCAATGCAAATCCGCCCAATAGATTTATATGTATGCGTGTGTGAGGGAGGGAGAGAGGGACGGACGGACGGACACACACACACCTATATGAGGTGACTAGGTAAGGAGAGGAGATGGATCGCCAGAGTGGTATTATCGGTGGACTGATAATCCAGAGACCCAAATAACGTTCTGAGGACCCAGGTTCAAATCCCACCATAGCAGATGGTGGAATTTGAGTTCAATAATTATCTGGAATTAAGAACCAAGTGATGACCATTGTCAATTGTCAGAAAAACCCATCAAATTCACTCATGTCCTTGGGGGAAGGAAACTGTCATCCTTACCTGGTCTGGCCCACATGTGACTCCACACCCACAGCAATGTGGTTGACTTTGTTGACTTGCTTGCCAAGCTGGCTTGTTTTCATTCAGATGTTTCATCACCATGTTAGGTAACATCATCAGTGAGGCCTCTGATGAAGTGATGCTGTCCTTCTCCCCTTGGAATTTATACCATCCAGTCCATTATGGTGAGTAATGTCATTTCCATTTTCTTTCTGTATGAGTTTGTATATGGGGTCCAATTCTACATGTTTTTTGACTGCATTATGGGTTGAGAACCATGCCTCTAGAAATTCAGTGCATGTCTATGTTTGGCTTGTGCTACTATAGTCACATTGTCCCAGTTAAACTGATGGCCTTCATTGCTCGAGTGTACTGTTATTCACGAAAATTCGTCATGTCATTTTGCTGCCAGCTGATGTTCGCATATTCTGATGGCTAGTTTCCTTCCTGTTTGCCCAATGTAATGTTTGTGGCAGTCGTTGCATGGTATTTTGTAAACTAAAGACCCCATTCCCACAACATGCAGAACTAACATAGTTTACAAAATAACATGCAACTCCCCCACCCCTTTTGTTTCCCTTTCTGTCCAGTCTAAAACAGTGATATCCTGGAATGTTAAGCTGCCAGTCCTGTCCCTCCTGTAACCATGTCTCTGTAATGGCAATAACATCATCATTCCATGCAGTAATCCATGTTTTTTGTTCATCTGTCTTAACCTGTTATTCTTCTTGTTTTGAAGTAAATACACTCCAGTCCTCCGGTCCCTCTGAGCCCCACAACTTCCTTCTTCCTGCTCTTACTCTGTGCCCAGTCCCTACACTTACTGGCCTGTTGTTCCACTTCCCACTCCCCTACCACACTAGTTTAAACCCTCCTGAAGAGCTCTAGCAAACCTCCCGCCCAGGATATTGGTGCCGCTCCAGTTCGGACGCAACCCATCCTTCTTGCATAGGTCCCACCTTCCCCAGAAGGCATCCCAATGATCCATACATTTAAAGCCCTCCCTCTCACACCAGCTATATAGCCACATGTTCAACTAGACTGTCTCTCTGTTCCTCGCCTCACTAGCCCGTGGCATGGGTAGTCATCCTGAGATTACTACTCTGTTAGTCCTGCTTTTAACTTCTAACTCCCTGAGTTGTCCTTGCAGGACCTCTTCCTTCTTCCTATCTATGTCATTTGTGCCAATGTGGACGTCCTGAAAAAGGAGGGAAGATTCTCAGAGGACGTCCTGAAAAAGGAGGGAAGATAGACAGAAGCCATTGTCCACATTGGCACGAATGACATAGGTAGGAAGAAGGAAGAGGGAGGCAGCATACCATCCTAGAGTCTCGTTCATGGCCGCAGAAACGCCTGTCTGTGCCCCAACTATCGAGTCACTTATTACTACTAAACTATAAAGTTCTAACAGAACTAGGCAGGATAAACACAGGAAATAATGACCTGGGAGTCCAAAGCCAAGGGTCACAGTTTAAATATGTGGGGTAAACAATAGATGAGGAGAAATCTCTTCACCCAGAGAGTGATGAGCCTGTGGAATTCTTCACCACAGAAAGCAGCTTAAGTCAAAACATTGAATGTTTTTAAGAAGGATTTAGATATGGTTCTTAGGGTTAAAAGCATCAAAGGATAAACAGAGAAAGTGAGTACAGAGTGCTGAGTTGGATGATCAGCCATGATCATGTCGAATGGCAGAGTAGGTTCTAAGAGCTGAATGGTTTCTATGTTTCTATGTTTCTTCTTATCACCCATGGGTTTGGCTTATCTATTTCTTTTAATTCCTGATTTGGTAGCTTTCTCCTTGAATATTTACACAATTCAGCTTAGATATTCACAGCTTCAAATAACCTCTTTAGGGATCTAATCAAACGCATCTGGTTCAAGCTGAACCCCTTACTCTGAGGTAATGTTTCTTAATTGTTCTGAACAATTCTTTTCTCCAGCAGAAACCACTCTTACATCTAACATCGACCAGGGGTTCTGTGAATTGAAACCAAAAATTTTTGAGTCTATGAGTCCATCTGCTCATCAAAAAAAAGGTCAATTTCTGATTCTTCTAAACCATAAGCAAGGTAAGCTATTCAATGTTTACTCTGTCCAATCACAAAGTTGTCACAATATAAACAAATTTGCACTATTACTTCAGGGGCCATCTCCCTCACACAGTTTTTTTAAAAAAGCATGGCTCCAGAAAGACTGACAAGTTAATAACCAAACCCTTCATACACATGGCCCAGAATCTGAAGTGCCTGTGACTCTAATATTTATACATATCAGTGATGTTTCATAAACATCTGTTGAACCTTTTGGTATCCTTACTCCAGAAAAAAATTATGATATTGCCATAGAGGGAGTGCATCAAATGTTCATTATCAGCGTTATGTGAATTTTTGGAATTCTCCACACCTGAGGACTGTGGCAGCTCAGTCTTTGAATGTGTTTAAAATCGGGAATGATAGATTTCTGATTATTAATTGTTTACAGAGTCATGGAAATAGGTTGAGCAAAAGGCTTTACAGTATTTGATCAGCCATTCCTATTTCTGCTTTCCTGTGTTCAACGCCATGTTACTCTTGTCTGGTTCTTATTGTGGAACAATGTTATAATGGAAACATAAACACTGTTGCCTCAGCTATAAATACCTTGCTGGAGGCAAAATGCGCATTCATGTTAGCAACAGTCGCCATTCATAAAAAAAAGTGACACCAAATACTTGATACCAGCAAAGTGATTGAGGATATTCAACCAGCCCAGGTCTTACAAATATATTACTGCTTGTGGTGTTACATTGAAAAGGAATGGAAACCAGCTCGCACCAATGAACGGCACATCAATTACGCACAAAGAGAATGAGGAAGAAAACTCCAATGAGGATGATGATGTTGTGTGACAGCTGCCAGCAGTAAGACTTCTCAAACAAGAGCAACAAAGTCCAACTGATACCTCACCAAATGGATAAAGGATCATCATATCAGGATGAAGTGACAAACCTGCAAAGCATTTGATTGAAGTTTGAATTGTTGCTTCGAAAACTCTGAATAAGAAAGAAGAAGACATAATGATCCAATCATTTGGCCTACACTGAGAATCGCACTTCTGTCTATGCCCTTGTAATCTCCTTGGAGAGGCAAATAAACTGAAAAACCCAGGATCTATAAGAGAAAAATAAATGTCCAGAGAATTCCTCTCTTCAGCAAACAGAACACTTAGACAAACATGTAAAAATACAAATTAGGAACAAGAAACTAGGTCCCTTGAGTTTTTATCATTATTCAATAATGTCATGGCTTATCTGATTACTCCACATTCCTCCCTACTCCGATGCCAGTTCAGATAGTCACAGGAAGAGTTATATCAATTTTTCTCTGCTTTTTTTGTTGTTCAGTGATCTTGAAGACTGAAATCTTCAGCGGGAATTTGTTATTGGCTCTCAAATTTAGTTATTACTCAGCAAGGAAGTGAATGTTCTATATCATTTTTCTTTAGTCAGAAACTGATAAGCTCAGCTTTCATTGCTTTTGTCCTAATGAGCATAGAAATGACCAGTTTACCAGGGCAGATTTTGACTGTACTTTGGGGAGAAGGGGTGAAACATGCAATGAGATGATTAGGAACGGTCATGCTGGGAAGAAGCAGTGGGCTTGGGTGGGTGAGTTGGGAATCTTCAGAATAGATACAAAAAGTAACAATTTAGAGGACCATGGCTCAATCTTTGAAAATCACTGTGATTTAAGGGATGGAACAGACAATTCACAAAGTATCAAACATTTGATTCCGTCCATTTGATGTTAATGGAGCTCTGAAGCTCAGCATACATTTGAATGATGGATTATAACTTCTTAAACATTGTTTTACTTTTTGTTTTCTTTTATTTATTTGTGTTACCTTCTCCCACTGTTAAGCACAGTTTGCGGGATCAGTGGTAGCCCCCACGGCAGCCCCTGTCAAATAGCTGATGGATGTTCGATGATCATGAGCCAGCAGTGAAGGGTAGAGCTGTATTTAGATAATCAACCCAGTGGGGACTATTACTTTGATCTGTCATATGCTGGGGAAAAAAAAAATGAGAGGAACCAAAATAGCAAACACCAGCATTAAACCCATTTATCAACGACTGCTGTGCAAGAAATGGAAGGCTTCTTTCTGAAGATAGTCTATTATCTTCTAGTTGGTACAGATTGCTAGCTCCATGATACCGTATGTTTTTTCAGCAGTCAATAAATTAATCCAGGCACAGCTGGAGAGTAAATTCTATTACACAGCTAACACAATGAATGGTGCAGTTATTTACATCAACCTTTAACCCACTGAAGAAATACTGCACTTTGATGCTTTATTTTGTCATGCATTTAGGATAATCATTCAGGACTCATCTCCTGCATGGTATGAATAAATAGCTAAATAAAAGTAATCTCATGGTTCAGACAATTAAATTTAACAGAAGTTTATTCTGTGATCAGTTTCAGATTGACAATTTTGGTAGTCTCCTGGATTTCCATTTTTTGCAAAAGTGGTACATTCCCATGTTTGTGTCCTCTCCACCCTCCTGTTTTTGTTGCTGTATTATATGTCAACAGATGTCGCTGTGGTGTGCAATGCCGTGCAAAAGGTACTTGACGAAGTGCCGCACAATTAGCTTATTAGCAAAGTTAAAGACTGTGAGTAAAGTGACTATGGCAGCATTGAACCATGGAAACTGAGAGAAGTGGTGAACAATTTTCAGACTGGAGGAAGATATCCAATGAGATTCTTCAGCAGTCAGTGTCAAGAATACTGATTATTTTGATTCACATTGATGAACTAGACCTGGGAACATGGCACAATCTCAAAACTTTCAGATGCCACAATATTTTGGAAACATTGTACTGGGAGAAGGGTAGTAATGGACCTCAAGAGAATATAAACAGATTGTTGGAGTAGGCGGATATGTGGCAGATAAAATATCACACACAGAGGTGCAGAGTGATATCTTTTTTTTGTGCTATGTCTCACAGCAGATGTGCAATTTATCTTTGAGAAACATGCTCATGATGTGACCAAATGGTCACATTAATTACAATAATATGTGGCCAAATGGTGTGGAACTCTCATTTTACAACTTACAGGTCTCAGTTCTCCTACAGTGTGACGTGCTGAAGAATTGCATCACAAAGAATGAACCTTTATAAAGCATTGTTGGCCTTAACTGAGTATTGTATCCAATTATCATACTGCACATTAGGGTAACTGTACAGGGTGCAGAAAGATGTACAAGAGTGGTTCCAGGGAGCAGTTCAGGATTCAGTTCCAAGAAATAGATTGGAGAACTGGACTTGTACTCCTTACAGAAGCAAACGTTGAGGGAAGATTTGATAGAGGCACCTCAAAGGGTCTGGACAAAAAGAGATTAACAGTCCCTATTAGAAAGAGAGTTGAGAAATAGAAATCTTCAGTGGCAAAGCAACAAGAGTAACAAGAGGAATACCTGTTATACAGTAATGGTGAAGACCTAGAATGTCTGGTCTGACTGTGCGAACGAGTCAGATATAATCCTGGCTCTCAATATGAAATTGGATAAGCACCTAAACAGACAGAAAAATACACAGTGCTACAGTTAAAAGCTGGGGCTATGGGATTAACAGCTTTGCTTTTGCAGAGCTGACAGGCTGTAATCATTCTCTGATTCGATGATTCTCTGAATCACAAGATGAACTCCACAAGAAAAATCTCAATAAATATTTGAAACCACTTTTGTCAGACAAGTGTTGGAGCAGACACTCACTCTTATAGAAATGACAACCAATAACCAAGATTCTGAGCTTATAATTTTACAGCTTTGATCATCATGAATTAGGATAGATGACTGCTTGGATGTTTGATGACTGGCGTGGATATATTGGGCTGAAGGACTTCATTTTGTGCTGTAAAAACTCTATGACTCTCTCTGGGTTGTAGACTTTGCTGTAAGGCAATCATACATTCACACTTATTTTGTAAGTGTGACAACTCAACATTGGTGAGATCACGTTCTTGCTGTATGTAAACTGTTCTTACTTGAACTTAACCACATTCTGACTTGAGTATGGCAAGTGCTGCAGGACAGGAAAGAAGAAACATTAATAATTATTTCAGTTCTGAAACTTGCAGAACTGACTTGACCTGACCTTAATTCTTGCCAGACACAATTAAATTCAGCAACAAAATGTCTTAGGAACTGATCATTCTGTTTATTCATTCTCATGGGACTTTGCTTATGGGGAATAGTGGCCGCATATGCTGGCATAATTATTGTCGCCACATTTGAAAACGTAACAGGATGAAGTGCCACGTAAATCCAAGAAATTTCAATGTGACATATCTATCATAATGAATGGGATTTCATTGCCATTATCTTAGGTGTGGTAAAAGAAAAGATATTTCACAGGAGTTTCGAGGAAGGGTCACTGGACCCGAAACATTAACTCTGTTTTCTCCTTCACAGATGCTGCCAGACGTGCTGAGCTTTTCCAGCAATTTTGTTTTTGATCCTGATTTATAGCATCCGCAGTTCTTGCGGTTTTTATTCTTTCAGGCTTCCCTGATTCAGTTAGAGTGGTTAGGAGGGGATAAGGGCAAAAGGGGGTGTGATGGGGAGTGGGAGGATGGGTAGTGGTATTGCCAGAGAAATGGGGAATTGCAAATATTATAAACTTAAAGAACTGTGGATGCTGTAAATCAGAAACAAAAATGGAAGTTGCTGGAAAAGCTCAGCAGGTCTGGCAGCATCTGTTGAGAGAAATCAGAGTTAATGTTTCAGTTCTGGTGACCCTTCCTCAGAACAGATGGTAGCTAGGAAAATGTTGGCTTATATGCAGAAGATAGGGTGGTGGTAGGGGTTCAGGAGTAAATGATCAGTGGAGACAGAGCCCAAAGAGAGAGGAGAGCTGTTGGACAGACAAAGGAGTGGATGATGATCTGGCTAGGAATGTGAATTATTGTTATTGGAGACTGTTAGTGGCTAACAATAAGTAGTGTGTAATGGCAGACTATGTGATAACAAGGCCTGGTGTGTGGGGTAGGGGGCTGGGACATGGGAAATTTCAGGCCCTAAAATTATTGAACTCGATATTGAGTCCAGAGGGCTACAGGGTCCCCAAGCAGAAAATGAGGTGTTGTTTTTCCAGCTTGTGCTGAGCTTTGCTGGAACACTGCAGCAAGCCTGAGACAGAGATGTTGGCCAGGGAACAGGGTGGTGTGTTAGAGTGACAGACAACGGGAAGCTCAGGGTCTGTTTTGCGAGCAGAACATAGATGTTCTGCAAAGCAGTCACCCAGTCTATGCTACATTTCCCCAATGTAGAGGAGCTTCCAGTTGCTTGCCACTTTAACACACCACCCTGTTCTGTGGCCAACATCTCTGCCTCAGGCTTGCTGCAGTGTTCCACCAAAGCTCAGCACAAGCTGGAAGACCAACACCTTATTTTCCGCTTGGGGACCCTGCAGCCCTCTGGGCTCAATAGCCAATTCAATAATTTTAGGGCCTGAACTCAGCCATGTCCTAGCCCCCTACCCCACCCACTATGTCTTCTTATCACATAGCCTGCCACCACACACTACCTATTTTAAGTCACTAACAGTCTACTTTAACAGCTATTCACTCTCCTAGCCAGATCTTTATCCACTCCTTTGCCTGTCCAACTGTTTTTCTCTCTCTTTGGACTCTAATCCCACCTACCATTTGCTCCTGACCCCGTCACCCCCGCCCCACTATCTTCTACATATAAACATTTTGCTAGCTACCTCACTGGACGCGAAACATTAACTCTGATTTCTTTTCACAGATGTGGCCAGACTTGCTGAGATTTTCCAGCAACTTCTGTTTTTGTTGCAAACATTATACTTTTGTTCAAAATAGGTCATCTAGATGGGGTCAACAATTACTGACCAGTCAGTTTAACTTTAGTGGTTGGGAAACATTGAGAAACAATAACTCTGCAAGTAATTAATAACCTCATAGACAAATGTGGCTTAGTCAGAGAGAGCCATAACGGATATTTTGAGAGAAAATCATGTTTACTGACATTGCTGGAGTTCTCCAAAGGGGAAACAATGAGGGTGGATGAGGCTAGTGTAAATGATCTGGTGAACATGAAGTTCCAAAAGATCTTTGATACAGTAACTCACATAAGACTTCTGAGAAAAGTTACAACTCATAGAAGAAAAAGGAGAGCAGCCCATGGATACAAAATTGGCTGAGTCATCACAGAATATTAATTTGGAAATAGATTTCTAGAGGTGAAAGGTATTAACAGGTATGGGGAAAGTGCAAGAATATAGAGGATCAGCCATGATAATGTCAGGGGCTTGATAGATCCGAAAGCCTGTAACTGATCCTATTTGCTATGTGTCTACATTTCATGGAAAGGAAACAGAAAGCAATGGTAAATGGATATTTTTCAGGCTGCTGTAAGGTTTATAGTGGAGCTTCCCTGGTATTAGTTTGGGGCCCCTAGATCTTGAAGTTCAGAGAACCCAGTTTGCCGATGATACAAAACTTAGAAACATTTAAAGTGTAACGAAGACAACATTTGTGAAGATACATTAAGGAGTTGGGACTGTTTTGCTTGAAAAGGCAAAGAGAAGCCTGAAAGGAGATTTGATTAAAGTTTTCAAAATCACGAAAGGGTTAGGTAGAGTAGACAGGGAATAACTGTTGCTGCTAATAGATGGATCAAGGACAAGAGGCCACAGATTTAAATGATTTGCAAAAGAAGTAAATGCAATGTGGGAAAAAAAAATCTTTTACAGCAAATCGTTTGAGTCCAAAATACACTGCCTGGAAGTGTGGTGGAGTCTGAGCCAATTAGAGGCATTCAAGAGACCTTTAGGGGATTATTTCAATATAAATCATGTGGGTAAAGGGTGGGAAGATGACACGAAACATGATGTTCATTTCGAAAACTGGTACGGGCATGTGCCGAATGTCCTGCTTCTGCGTTGTAACAATTCTGTGAGCCTGTATTTTTTGATTTAATGAGAAGACTCTCTGAGGCTTATGTAGATATGTGACTGTGCAGTTAATCTTTTAAAACATATACTTTTTAAATATACAGGAATACTACAGCAGCATTTAAAAGACAATCAAACACCGTCCAGAAGAGGAATCGTATCCTGCTGCTAGTGAAACATCAGCAGGAGAAGAAAGGTAATGAACATGACACCCGTTGACCTCCCAACTGCTGTTACACACTTCCACACTTTCCATTCCACTCCCATTGTGGGAGGTCATCAACTTCTGGCCTCTCATGTTTCCTAAATTACAATAGGAACATCATTACACTTCCTAATGTCTTTCATGGACTATAAAGTACCTTGGGAGGTCCTCTATGACAGGCACTATATAAATACAAGTCTCCATCATGCAAATGATTGTAACTTCAATGAATAACCTTTCCTATTTTTCTTCATAGATATTGTTGTGTCATAATAGGCTTAAACTAAAATATACAAAGATATTGCAGTCTGGGTGCTTTCAATGTTTCAAAACCAAAAGGGTCAGATATTCAACTTTGATAACTATTAATTAAAATTGTACATACGAGAGGGCTTTAATTGAGTATTTTCTTAGGATTAAGGCACTTGCGCCTGTTGAATGAACTGCATATAAATTAACAGTGAATAAGTATATTGCATAAGATGTGCTAGAAGAATCAGTCATTGGGTATCAGTTACATCACGATGAGGAGGTGAAGGGACTAAAATTGATGAACAAATGATTCCTGCAAACAAAATTAATCCAGGCAGAGAAAATCTTCACACAACAAGAAAGGGGTGCTGATTCTATTAGAATTGTATTTAGTTGCAACAATGTTGACATTATTACTGTCATCAGAACAAAAAAAGCAAAGACAGGGATGATGAACAAGGGAAAGATTTGAGGATGTAGAATGCTTTGAACCTGCATCTCTGGTGGATGGTGGATGGTGGTGATTGGTGGATGAATTAAAGGTCAAAATGAAAAACACACAGTGATGGAATTTTTTTTACTGACTAAGTGTTTTAGATGGACATAGAGACAGAAAGCTGGGAGTCAAGTTGCTCCCCTCCACCTCTAACCTGTCATCCTACATCACTGCTATTGCTTTTAACATCTGGGTAACCCGAACAGGTAGACCTCTTTTACACTGCTCGCTCAAAACAAGCATACGATCACAAACTGCTGTCAGGCAGAAGAGTAAGTGGCTATCAGTGTTTGGCTAAGTCACAGGAGATTGGGATAAAGGGGGAATAGCAAACTTGCACAGATGGGCAAAAGGAGAAGGCTGGGACAACAAAGACCCAAATTTTCCTTGTGAGGACTCGAGATGTCCTTTTGGCCAACTTAAGAGTTCAGTTGCCTCAAACCCCACTAGTCAGGTTGACTGGAGAGTGGTGATGGGACTGGTTCAAATGTCATGGTGAGTCCCACTTTACTTAAAGGAACCTTGGCAAACTAATAAAAAGTGCTCATTTGAGGTAGTGGAAAGCAAGTGGAATTAAGGCTGGAACAAGGTTGTAAATTTTCTCTGCAATTTTAATTGTATTTTTCAGGCATTCATGTGATGCAGACATTGTTGGCTGAGTACTTGGGCAATCTTAACTGCCCTGGAGAAAGAGTTAGTGAGCTGCGCTTCTTAAACAGTGGCACTCCTTGGGATGTAGGAACAGTACTGTTAGAAAGGAACTTCCGGGATTTTGAACAAGCAATTGTGAAGGAGCAGTGATGTAGTTCCATGTCTATGCCTCCCTTTGACTCCGTCGGATGTGTACCCCATCTACAAAGCACAAGTCAGGAGTGTGATGGAATACGCACCACTTGCCTGGATGGGTGCAGCTCCAGTAACACTTACGAAACTTAACATCACCCAGGATAAAGGAGCCCACCTGATTAGCACCACCACCAAAACATTCATTCCCTCCACCACCAGTGCTCAGTAGCAGCAGTGTGTACTAACTATGAGATGCACTGCAGAAGTTTACCGAAGATCCTTAGACAGCACCTTTGAAACACATGACTATTAACATTTAGAAGGACCAAGGCAGCAGATGCATTGGAACACCACCACCTTTAAGCCGCTGACCATCCTGTCTTGGAAACATATTACCATTCCCTCACTGTCACTGGATCAAAATCCTGGAATTCCCTTCCTAAGGGCATTGAGGGTCTACCTAAGGCACATGAGCGGCAGTGGTTCAAGGAGTCAGCTCACCTCCACCTTCTCAAGGGCAACTAGGAATGAGAAATAAACGCTGGCTTAGCCAGTGATGTCTACCTCCTGTGTGCCAATTAAAAAGAAAATAAGTCAAGATAGTGAGTGAGTTGCAGGTGAATTTGTAGATTGTGCTGTTTTGATGTATCTGCTTGTCCTTTAGATGGTTGTAGTCGTGAGTTCAGATGGTCGGATAGTGGTCAAATTACAGTCACCTCTGGGTGGGTTTAAATAATTTCAATTGGCTGGAGGTTCAAAACATTCAAGAGATGATATATAGGGTATGTCCGATGTAGAAATAGATTCATATTGGACAGAAGTGGGAAGAATCATCAGGGGAACTTTGTATTCCCTCAGTTCCTCTACAAAACAGTACAAAACCAAATTTTGCATTTGTAAAAAGCTCTCAGTTTCTCACTAGTATTCTACCTATGCAGGATCCTGGCATCACTTTCCTTGGTGGATAAAATTTTTTGTTTCATTTTTAACAGTTAGTAATTAAGAAAAAATAAGCTTACACTAAAGTGTCTCTGGTTCCATGAACAACCTATGCAGCAGAAGAACAGATTATGCAAGATATTATGTAAAAGAATACTTGTACGGAACAATATTCCTTTTCTTCAAAGAGACATTCCTATTGAAAATAATGTTTCAGCAACCAGCCCAAATCTGAGTATTCAGCAAATTAACCAAAATGACTCATTTTGAGGGTTGAAATTTCGGGTCGCTGCCCATTGTTAATTTTTTTCTCTATATATGGTACAAAGTAATTATAATCTTTGCTGGAGGTGCTAAGGGACCATTTGTGCATTTAATGCATGAATGCCCACTTGTCAGACAAGTGGTGAATGAAATGACCAATTATCTCTTTAAGGTTCTTCTAAATGATATATCCTAAATCCTAACCGTTGTTACTCCTGGGATGCAGGCAACCTAATTAGGATCAGAAAATTAGCTTCATTTCTTGTACCGAATTTTGAGAGAAAGCAAAATCAGCAGGCATTGAGAAGGAACAACACATCTTAAATAACATGGCTTAGAGGGGAAATCTTGCATATACTGTGTATTTATCAAGCCTTTCATTCCAAAAGATGCTTGTTTTTAGATTTTTTTCAGAGTCACCTCCTGACATTTAAGACTAAGATGTCTCTGTGTATCATCTTTGTTACTCGCTGGTGTGTTCTAATAACAGATTGTTACACCTTTGAAACCACTGTCTAATTAACTGCAGGAATGGATTTGATTGCTTTGATAGAACATTTGTGCCTGTTGTTTGCCCATGGAAGCTTTTGCAGTTGTATTTATAGAAGCACTGGAAACAGGTACAGCAAAGGCAGATGCAATCAACATTTCCCAGTTTAATATCACTCAAGTTTCAAAGTCTAAGCAAGATGAATAAGGCTAACTTAGGGGCATAATGAGACAATTAGCCTCTGCCTGGGGGAAGAAAGAGGGCTGTAACTGAAGGAACTACTCAGGCGATACACATTTAAAAAGGATTGTGTTCATATTTAAAGGATTTGTGTAGCAGCTGTGTTTCAAAATGTTTTCTTCATTGTCGATAGCTCAAAAAGTACAGAAGATGGATTTGTTGATTCTTCTTTGAAATATTTAAGAGTAACCTTCACTAGCTTTGGTGAAGATTGAATTAAGTTAAAATCAAAATCAACTAGCCAAACTGGAAAATCAGAACATGAGTAGAGTTCCACATTTTTATATCTGTTCGGTAGCAATAACAAAACATTGCAAATATTTTACTTTCATATGGAGCAAATAACAGTGTTCATGAAGGGTGCAGTTATACTGCTGGGCTGTTATGAGATAAATTGATTGAAGAAGCCAAGCTACATAGCAAAGTGTAAAGCCAAATCTGCGTGAGATTGAATCCTGTGAAAGCTTGCTTGAATTCGATTCTGACAAGTTGCACATGGCATCAAGCCAGAACCGTACTAGATGTTTTTAACCAACCTGTTCAATGATGTTATTGTCACACCTCTGAAACAGGTAGGATTCGAATCTGAGCCTTCTGTCTCAGAGGTGAAGACACTTCCACCGTACCACAAGAGGTTCAGAGAGCCATGCTATTAGAAGATATCTTATTATCTTCATATGTTGATGCAATCATAATGATTACATTCATAAAGTGGTGGATCATGGTTAGGTGGGAGGAAAAGGACTACCTGTGCTAAGGCTTCTCTGATAACCCCTTCCTAAGTTGCGTCATTAACTACTTAGAAAGACAAGGATACCACATTCAGGAGAGCACGATCAGCTGCACAATCACCTCCAAAGCATACGTCATCATGAAAGGAACTATATTCTGCAATTTATTTGCTGTTTTTGGGTCAAGGTTCTGAAAATTCCTCCCTAATAGCACTGTTGGTATCCCAACTCCATATGGATTCCAGCCATGGCTCACCAACACATTCTCAAGGGCACTTGGGGATGGGCAATAAACACGGGCCTAGTCACATTTTGATTTAGAATCAGAATCATAGAATCCCTACAGTGCAATAAGAGGCTATTCAGTCCATCGAGTCTGCAGCAGCCCTCTGAAGAGCATCCCACACTTCCTCTGCATTTCCCATGGTTAATCCACGTAACTGCACATCCCTGGACACTATGGGCAATTTAACATGGTCAATCCACCTAACCTGCACAACTTTGGACTGCGGGAGGAAACCAGAGCACCTGGCAAAAACTCATGCAGACACGGGGAGAACATGCAAACTCCCAAGGCTGGAATTGAACCTGGGCCTCCAGCCCAGTGAGGCAGCAGAGCTAACCATTGAGTCACCTTGCTGCCTTTTCTGTGAATAAATAAAGCAAAAACACAGAAGAAGTAAAAATCTGAAATAGAAACATACATTTGGGCATAAATATATGAAATTGAAAGGCAGTGAAAGTGTTGAATGAGCCTATCTCACATAACCACAATACCTGAATATCATAATGAACTGGCTCTTTCCAAAAGCTTTTGCACCTGGTACAAAGCAAACTATTTACAAAATATCATTTTCATTTGCTTTATAACATCCTTTTATTCTAATTTTAAATCTACCTTATTCTCAGTGTTTGAATGTTATTGGATTTAATAGTTTTTCAAATATGTTTGCCTCATGTGATGTGGGACCAGCTTCTAGAATTCTAGCCAATCTTTAAAGGTACTACAAGCAGGACTAGTAGACAACACCAGTTCTTGTTGACATCTTTCGGAGGTGGGCACTGAGCAGTCTCCAGAAATACCCACCTGCACCGCTGGCAGACTGTTAAAAGACAGGAATGTGGATGATCCTCTACTGCTCAGAAAACTGAGGCAGTCTCTCACCAAGGCCACCAGAACTGAGAGGTTGAACTTTTCCACAGGTCAGTACAGTGAATGACACAACCTCTGGCAAATGAAATTTCTTTGAAGTGTGATCTGTTACCAGGCCGAACAGAGGTGCCCAGATGGAACCAGGGAACTGGAGATGACGACATGTTATTTAACATGATAGTTGGGTGGGGAACAAATAATCAGTGTGGTTGGAGTTTTGTGATGTGTAAGTGGAGACAAACTTTGACAAGAGAGGCGTATGTCTAAGCTCTGTCTAATCAGCATTTGATCTCTGTTCTTTAACGCATCATCCCCATCATACTCAAAGAATGAATATAGAAACCAATAAAAAGAATCTATGAGAACAGACAAGACCATTCTCCCCATTGAAGCTCAGGCCTGTTAACTGGCCTATTGCATTGTCTAACTATATCTTGACAAGATGGTATGGTTTCATCTTAGTTTCTTTATACCCCTGACCATTCAAAATTCTTATGATTCTTTACATAAAGAATTTCTTCCTGTTGTCTTTAAATTTACCTTCCGATCATTTCTGTTTATAACCCTCACTCTCCTGGTCTGCTTCTGAATAATAACATTGACGGTCAGGGGATGCTGAACTGATACCGTTCTTGTGAAATCTTGCTCCACGTTTGGCCATTCAGGAGAGAGCAAATAAAAGCCCAAGGGGAAGAAAATGAGCTATACTGCCATGTATTTCATGAGAATCTGCTGATGATTAGCACAAGATAAAATTGTACAGATGACATTGCAATTATTAATCTTCCAGTCCACATGTTGGAGGGACTGACTGTCTGCATCAGAATTGACAGCGCTATTGAAAAAGAAAATGGACGCAAAATAGAATAAGGTGACCAGCATGAACTTCACGGCACATTATAAAAGATAATAAATATCCAGGAGCAATTGCAAAGCTGTAATCTTATCTCAAGGTTCAGATGACAGTTCTAATTCACTTGAGTTTCACTGTCATGGTTTGATGTCATTTGAACGCATCCATTAAGTGACAGGCTAGCAGTCGTTGCTATCATTTGTTCTGCATTTAATGAACACCAAAATAGAATTTAACCTAATGGGAAGTGCAGCATGGTACAATTAGAATTTTGTGCTGAAACACTAAAGTTTGAAAGAAACACAATTGAGTGTATTCTGGCTGACAATAGACAGACAAAAAAACTTCACTGGGAAGAGCCCAAATTCTCAAAATTCCATGTCAAAATAAAATGCTACCTAGAAACAATGCAATTTGATCTTAACAGTTCAAAGATCAAGGTTACTAACACTGCAGTTTTATCTTGGCATTTCCATTGGTTGGGATGAAAGGGCATGTTATTTCTCCAATAGACTTTTTATGTCATAGATTATCTCTCCATCCTACCCTCTGATTCAAATCCAAATCCTGGTTTTGTTCTGCATGCCACCCACAGTACTTGATACTCGGTACTAACTCTGGCGCTGTCGGCTCTGTGATGATTTCTAATTGCATCTGATCACATGGGTGACATTACCTCTTCCACATCATATGGGAAATAATACTTCTGTACTCTTGGTGTATGCCAGAAGAGTACCTTGCAAATAGTCAACATCTCTGGTTCCTGCTGGTATTCAGGAAAGGTGGAGGTGGAAGAAAGAGGGGTGGAAGTTCAAGTAAGGAAAATGTCATGCTGCCATATAAAGCAAATATTCTTGGAGGATCAAAGACCGAATCTGGAGTTCAGAAAAATAACAGGAGTTATACACTATATAGATATATTTTGTAGGTCGCCAAATATTGAGGAGGAGATAAAATTTGTAAATAAATGACTGAGAGCTGCAAACATTATAAACAGTAAGAGTGGGAACTTTATCCAGGATTGAGTGCTGCAGCAATTGTATGAGGGACAGAGAGGAAGGAACTTCTGCAATGTGCCACAGAAAACTTTCTTGATCAACATGCTCCCTTCTCAATGAGGGAGGCTGTGCTTCTGAATCTAGATCTTGGGAATGCAATGTGTAAAATGGGACATCTCACATTTGGCGAAAATTGTGGGAAAAATGATCACAGCATTTCAACATGTAATTATGGGGAAAGATAAAGTGTACCATGGAATAAAATAAACTAGAGGAAGAATCTGGTCAATGACTGAGGTTGGATCCAAAGACTGGTAGACAGAAATGCAATGGAACAATATCTTTTAAAGACAACATGATTTTGTTTCCAAGTAAGAAAGGGAATTGAAACAATGCCAGAGCTTCCTAGATGACAAAGGCAGGAATGAGGTTAAACAGAGAAAGTGTTCATATTGCAGATGCTAGTTTAATGCTACAAGGGAGAAACATACTGAATATCAAAAGCATAGAGGAGAAGTGAGAAAGTAGGTTAACCAGAGAAAGAAACAATCCAAGAATAAACTGAGGGTTAACATTAAGGACAATCCAAGACCTTAAAAAGGCATAGTAAGAGCAAAAAAATTTGTCTGAAGAATGGTGCAGCTAGCGAGGGACAAAGATGTAGAGGTATTGGAAAAGGCAGAGGTATTGGTGCATATCGAGAAACTCCTCTTTGCCAAATTAATGGTCAACAAAGAGCTTAGGAGTTGCTGGATGACTTAAAAAGGTGAGGTCAAAAGTCACATGATACCACAACACAACTTCACCTGACAAAGGGGCAGTGCTTCGAAAGCTTGTGATTTCAAATAAACCTATTGGACTATAACCTGGTGTTGTGTGACTTTTTCCACCCAAGTTCAACACTGGCACCTCCACAACTTAAAAAAAAATAAGTTAAATGATGTCCTAAGAAAGCTGGCAATACTTAAAAAGAATAAGGCATGAAGTAGAATGGGATATAGTCAAGTCGGCCAACAAAAATATGGATGGAAGTTGAAGAGCTGCCGCTCACAATCTTTCAGACAACCGTAGATAAAATTGCTGGAGAATTCCAAATATTCCACTCTGATTCAAGAGAGAAGAATGCATCTAATAATTACAGATTGCTCAGTTTAAGGTAAATGTTAAGGAAGATTTAAGAAACCATAATCCAGGACAAATTAACAGCCACATGGAGAAACATGGAATGATAAATGAGATTTTGCATGTTTTTCAGTGCAAGTCAAGCTTGATGGACTAAATTGAGTTTTCTTGTGGAATAACAAAGTGTGGACGAGGGTAGTGCAGTTGGTGTTGAGCACATAGATGTCCAAAAAGCACTTTTTTTGAGCAAATTCACGCATAATCTCTTCCTCTCTGGTGGAAACCCAAAGTTTGGAAATGTTGTTTATCTGGAAATTATTTGAGTAAATTTGAACAACCAAAATTGGTAGTATAGGGGACAGTGAAGAAGAGCACAACAGGATCTTGATCAAATGGGCCAGTGGGCTAAGGAGTAGGAGATGGAGTTAAATGCGAGGTGTCATATTTTGGTAGGACAAACCTGGACAGTTAATGGTAGAGCCCTGGGGAGTATTGTTGAACATAGACCTAGGGTTGCAGGTACATAGTTCCTTTAAAGTGGTGTCACAGGTTGACAGGGTGGTGAAGAAGGCATTTGGCACCTTGCCTTCATCAACCAGTACATTGAGCACAGGAGTTGGGACATCATGTTACAGATGTACAGTACATTGGTAAAGCCACATGTGGAGTATTGCTACAATTCTAGTCATCCTGCTACAGGAAGGATGTTATTAAACTGGAGAGTGTACAAAAATGATTAACAAGAATATTACCGAGATTAGAAGATTTCTGTTATCAAGATAGGCAGGATAGGCTGGGATTGTTTTCCCTTGTGTGTAGGAGGCTGAGGGCTGACTTCATAGAGGTTTATATAATCATGAAGGGCATGGGTAAAGTGAATAGCCAAAGTTTTTTCCCCAGGGTAGGGAAGCCCAAAAAGTAGAGGGCATAAGTTTAAGATGAGAGGGGAAAGATTTAAAAGGGACCTGAGGAGCAACTTTTTCACTCACAGATTGGTGTGTAAATGGAATGAGTGCCAGAGGAAATGGTAGAGGCGAGTATAATTATAACATCTGAAAGACATTTGGACAGGTACATGATAAGAAAGGTTTAGAGGGATATGTGCCAAATGCAGACAAATGGGACTAGTTCATTTTAGGAAACCATTCGGCATGAACGAGTTCAATTGAAAGGCCTGTTTTCATGTTGTATGACTCTATAACTCTATAGAACATAGAACAGTACAGCACAGTACAGGGCCTTCGGCCCATGATGTTGTGCCGATCTATTATCCTAGCCTATGATCAAACTACCCCACATACCCTACATTTTACTATCACCCATGTGCCTATCCAAGAGTTGCTTAAATGTCCCTAATGTTTCTGACTCTACTACCACCACTGGCAGTGCATTCTACACACCCACCACTCTCTGTGCAAAGAACCTACGTCTGACATCTACCCTATTCCTTCCTCCAATCACCTTAAAATTATGTCCCTTCATAATAATCATTTCCACCCTGGGAAAAAGTCTCTGGCTATCCATTCTATCTATGCCTGTCATCATCTTGTAGACATCTATCAAGTCACCTCTCATCCTTCTTCATTCCAATGAGAAAAGCCCTAGCTCCCTCAACCTTCCCTCATAAGACCTGGCCTCTAATCCTGGCAGCATCCTGGTTAACCTCCTTTGCACTCTCTCTAAAGCTTCCACATTCTTCCTATATTGAGGTGACCAGAACTGAGCACAATACCCCAAGTGTGGTCTAACCAGGGTTTTATAGAGCTGCAGCATAACCTCGCAGCTCTTAAACTCAATTCCCCTGCCAACGAAAGCCAACACTGGGTTGAATTCTGGGTTGAATTCCATCTGCCACTTTTTCCCCAGCTCTGTATCCTGTCAATGTCCTGTTGCAACCTACAACAGCCCTCCTTGCTGTCCACAACTCCACCAACCTTCGTGTCATCGGCATCTATAACACAAGGATTTGTTGCTTGTCTGCTTAGGCATGAGTTCACCTCATGTTCTATCTGAAGGTAGAAAGTGGTGGACAATGTGGGAAAATGGAGTGACTGTGTAGCGCAGGAAAACACAGTCTGACATCACAAAGCCACTTAATTTTTTTCTAAGCCACCTCTTAATTCTATCTGTTGGTTTATCTACTCTATCTCTCTCTGTTCATATCTCTTTGTTTCTCTCTTTCTCTCATTCAATCATTTTCTTTGTCTCTGCATTGGTCTCTCTCTTTCTCTGTCAGTCTATTTTTCCTCCTTCATCTCTCTTTCTCAGTGTTGGATGCATTCTCTCATAAGCACATGAATTAGACCCAATCGTATCAATCAACCTACAAAAAAACAACAAAGGATCGGGTATGAACTGTTCTTGCTGTTGATGATCAACCACAATCTTGGATAAGATAACCTTCTAACTATTAATGAAATATAGCAATGCATGAATTATCTGTTCCCTCGTCATCATCTACGTAATTTTATTACAGTACCTTCAGAGTAGAAACCTGGAAGATATAGCCTTTAGATAAGTAAAGCAATTTTTAATGACTGCTTTATAACATTTCAAATTTCTGGTAAATAATTATATCTGCAGTATTTCACAGTTCACACAATTATGTTCAGAAGAAGGGTAACTGGACCCGAAACATTAACTCTGATTTCTCTTCACAGATGTGGTTGTGTTTTTCCAGCAATTTCTGTTTTTATTTCACACAATTGTGGTGAGGTACTTGAATGTCATTCCATAATCCAACAAATTCCAAAATTTAGATTCAAGCATTCTGGACTCCAGATGCTACAATACATTCGGCTTCTTAACAAACTTAAAAGGGCAGAAGCAAAATAGATACAAGTTGGCAAGGGGTGGAAAGAAAGTCGTTCACAAAGTAGTTCATAGAGTAAGGAGGATTACTGCATGTTGTAAATAAGGCATTGAGCACAAAAGCTTTGAACATCAATCTATTCAGAACCATGACCACATACAACAAGGAACACTCTGCACTCTGTGGGAGGTCACCTGACCTGGAAGATGAAATACAATTAGCACATGAAGCAGCAAAAAAAAGGCTTTGTTCATTCTTTATTAAGGAGGACAAGGGAAACATTTCAAAGACTCCCTAAAAGCTTCTCTCAAGAAGTGCAACATAGAGGTCAACACGTGGAAAACACTTGTTCAAAAGAGGCTGACTTGGGGGGTACTTGTGTACAAAAGGGCACAATTCTTTGAGAGCATCAAGCAACACGAAGAAGTACTGAAACAACCAGAGGAATGATTGCTAATAATCTGAAGGCCAAGGACCAGTTCCACCACCTGGAAACAGTTGCCGAATGGAGATGTGGCAGTCAATATTTCAGTCAGGGAGACTTTCAAGACATTTCCAAACACAGGAGAAAAGGTGGATTATGAAAATATAGTGAAAACTTGGAAGGACCGTGATGTGGTAATGCTAAATGCCACATTTCAAAGCTCTGCTTTCCATCTCAATTTGTGGCATGTTTAAGGCAGGTGGCAGATGGATGCAATTATGTTACGATGGATGTGTTGGATCAGGCAGTCTGATATTGCAAGTTGGATAAGCTGAGGTGTAAGCTGCTGAAAAAAGAGAGGTGACATAATGTGAGGTGACATAATGTGAGATGACACTTTGAAAACAGCAGCAACATTGGAAGCAGCGGCTGGATAATTTCACAGCAGGAAATAGGGTCTCACCTCTGCCATCAGCACAACAAAAGCTCAGGTTTCTGAGAGTCACAGAGGAATAGGTACAGGTAAATGAAAACTATAGAAGTCTGAGAGAGTGCATGCTGCAACTTGGAACACTATGGAAGAGATTCGCTGTGAAGGGGAAGATGTAGAGGAAATGTGGGGCCAAAGGCCGTTTTCACAAAAGTACAGAAGCAAAGCTGAACAGAGGGAAATCTGGCAAGAGATTAAATTAATGCAACTATGAAATGATTTGAAGAAGATACAGAAAGTGAGGATGCATATAACTATTGTAAGTATGCTTTCTGTCAACAGGATTAACCATGAGAAAATTCCATTGATTGCTTCTACTGT